>NW_026057578.1:23534009-23834009 GCF_023721935.1 Panthera uncia | reverse complement strand
GTCATGCATCATGTGGGTAGTTGGTAGCAAAGGAAGAATCTGAATGGCTGAAATGTTTTTTGCTCAACCATTCTTTTCAGAAGCCTGATTTTACCAGAGTGTGCAATAGAACATAACATAGCACATAGCACCTGAAGCAGCTTTTAAAATAAACACAAGTTAGGGTGCCTGGTTGGCTCAGTCGGTGGAGCATGTGACTCTTAATCTTGGGGTCATGGGTTCAAACCCCACTGTGGGTGTAACAATTACTTAAAAATAAAATCTTAAAAAAAATCACAAGTTGTAGCTTAATTTCACTGATTTAGGCCCACAAAGCTAAACATGGTAATACTGTTTTTTACTTACAAATTTTTTCAAGTGTGAACTGGACTGTAAATGAGATTCTAACCTCTGAGTGAAAAGTGTCATACTTTTTTTTTGGTATCTCTCGATATGTTCAGTGACAAAGGGCCAGGCCAAGATTAAACTGTAACACACTTACACTATTTATCTATGAAGGCAGTACTGTTATTGCCATCAAGATCCTCACGCATTCTGAGCTGACCCAGCATTCCACAGCAATTATCTGCAGATTACCATGGACTCCACCTTCCAGAAACACCATCCTTCATGCTATTTGCAATTTCTTGGTCATGGGAAACATAATGCCATCCAGAGAAGACTGAAATGACTGACTCCCAGGAAAAGTGGCTACCTCACTGTAGCAGAGGTTCTCAGAACAAGCCTCCACTCCTGTCATGAATATGCAATTACTAACCGAGTGTAGGAACGCTTGCCACCCTAGCAAGTTACCATGGGCCAGTCAGCTGCCAGCTATGAGTGCCAGGGTCATGCAACAGGGCAAACAGTCCAACGGAAACCATCCACAGCTAGGTGGCAGACAATGGGCACCACAATGCCCTTGGGTTCCCTGACACCAGGAATGCATAAGACAGCAAGCCAGTCGGGGGAAAAGAACCCTAACAGTCCTGCACAAACCCTGCCACTCATCTGAGGTCTGCTCTGAAGCCAGCAGGTGAGAGAGTTTCAGTCACTTCCTGGCACCCTGAGGACAGCAGCAGTTCCTTCACATATAATCCATTCCACTCAGAGAAGTTTTTCCAAAGCATGCCTTACCTGGTCTGGCACCAGGCCCCTGTGGTGTTGTGGCTGGAGTTTCCTTTGCAGCTAAACTCGGTGAAGGGGCTAAGGCAAGGAAAAAAAAATACAGGCCTTTTACTTTCTTTTCTCAACAAAACCGAAGGCACTGACTGACTCAAGGGCTAAGTAACTGCTGAAATACATACACGCTTGGAGGGCAGTACTTGAAACTGGCCTTGAAAGGACATTTCAAAACTTAACCCCCAAAACACACCTTAGTAGGCAAACTGAACCACTTGCAGAGAACAATGATACCATTTACCTCAGCATTTAAAAAATTTCTTCATTCCTCTAAAGACTACACCCCTTGAGACTTGAATCATAAAATTCATTTTGTACTTTTGTATAGCACCTGGCAAGAGTGATGGTCATCAAGCAGATATTCAATTCATACTTGATGAATACATTATTTGATGTTATTTACTTATATAACAAACAGTTACCAAGAACTTCCTAGGGGCAAGGTGCTGTTCCAGGCACCGTTAGAGACTAATTTTTCTTTTTGTTCAGTATCAAAGATACACAAATGTGGTACTCTGGAGTCCACTGGGATGTTATATGAAGAAGATTCATAAGGTAGAAAGTGCTATGGGAATCGAAAGAAAAGGAGATCAATTCTAGACTGAGAAAACTGATGGTACATTAGAGGGAGAAACATCAGAATTAGGCTTCAGAGGACAGAGACTACTTAGGTCCCTGAAGAGGAATGGTACAGGATACACAATGTACTCTAGAATGGAAGCTTATTGGATCATACAATAAAGATTAAAGGCATAGATATGCCACAGTCACTCAAGGATTATGTCCTCCTATCTTGACATTTCAGTCTAACATCCTAGATAAACTTAGTAACAATAAGTTTTATCCTCTTGTGGAAATTGTGAATTTTGTATATTTCTCTCCCTGCTTAGTCAATAATGCCTTTGTGTTAAGAATTTTTTTTGGATGGTTATCTGATAAAGCCTAAAACTGTATCTTAAATCCTACTTTTAACTCCAGTATTGATCTCTCACATTTTCAAGATAAAAACCTAGAAGAATGGAAACAATCTTAAAATTGAGGTTTTTTTAACTGCAGGTTCATCTTCCCAAGCTCATATATTTCTCTAGTATTATATATGACCCATATAAAAATATTCCCTAATCACTTCATCATTATTCTCTTGGTATGTGTATGCAGTGGAGTGGGGGGGGGGCAGATCCCTCCAGAAGTACAACAGAAACACTTAATAGCAGAAAATATATTTAACTCACACCAGGTTTCTTTTTCATTCTTAGGAGTCATCTACATTCACAGAATTTGAACCAGAAACTTAGGGCACCCAGCCCTGTGAAGTCTCTGTCTCCTGCAACGGCAATGAACTCCTTAAGGGTCTTTATCTCTCCCTGTGTCTCTAGCATTGAAGAGGGAGAGGGGGAATTAACCTTTCTAAAGCTCTGTGTGAGACAGTGTGCTGGCCACATTATGCTGTCTTTTCCTTTTATCTTTGTATATTTTGGGAGGTAGGAATTACAAACTCTGTTTTACAGGTGAAGTACATGGCTTATAAGAGGTTAAGGAATTTATCCAACTGTGATTGGTAACCAGTGGAACTAGAATTTGAACTCTGATCATAACCTGAAGCTTGTGTTCTTTCTGACTCTCCTCCTAGGTGCTTACCACTCAAAACATTTTAGCTTGCATTCAACGAGAAAAGCACTGTTAGCTACCCTAGGATATAGCAAAGGTCCTTCTCAGCTTTGGCATTGTGTGATTGACTCCACTTGGGGAAAATAGAGCTTCTGCATCACTTAGGTCTCACAGGAGAGACATGTGTGTGTGTGCGTGTGTGTGTGGGGGTGTGTGGCGGGGTGTGAAGGGGGAGGGGAGGTATAAGGATACCTACGCTCCCATCATTTGCCCATCTTAACAGTACATAGGAAATAATTTGAACTAGATATACATGAATTGTAATGGTCTAATTTATGAAAAACTGTGTCAAAGAGAAATCAGTAA
Organism: Panthera uncia; assembly: GCF_023721935.1. Taxonomy (NCBI): domain Eukaryota; kingdom Metazoa; phylum Chordata; class Mammalia; order Carnivora; family Felidae; genus Panthera; species Panthera uncia. The sequence continues at coordinate 23,830,874 of NW_026057578.1, read as the reverse complement.
TAACTTTTTCCATTTATTCATTACTATATTCTGTGCTAAGCACATTATATGCATTGTCTCAGTGAACTCTTAGAACTACTGTTGTTCCCTTGTTACAAAAGGAAGAAACTCAAGTTTGGAGTAGTCGAGCAACTTACTTAAACCCATAGAGCTGGTAAATGGTGGCACTGTGATACTAACTCAAGCCTATCTGTCTCTCAACCACTTTGCTTCTCCTGTGTCTACTGTCATGAAACTTAGTTTCCTGAAAAGTTCTCCTCTGGAGTAGACAGTCAGAAAGGAATAGTCTCTGGGATAGAGTACAATGAGGAAGGGGCTATGAGAACCATGCTCTGAAACTGTCAAGAGCAAGTCAGTATCATGGTAAGGAGAGCTTGCAGAAACTGCTATTCACCTTTAAGAGACAATGTTAAACTGAAGGTTCACAGTATCAACTTTGAACAAATATTGAACTCTGAGTTTCAATCTTCTCACCCACGGAATCGGATTTGGGTTAAGGGCTACCTGACATGGTTGGTATGAAGATAACGTGAGATAACAGGTAAAGATGTTTCCTTGTAAAATGAAAAGCTTTATATAAATGAAAGGTCTGTCATTATTTTAGGAGCTGAGAGAGAACCTATTAATGAATGTAAACTTAACATGGGTTTTCAAGTATATTTCCCAATGTACTTCTAATAAATGAAACTACCACTATTGCCATTTAGCCCACTCTTCTTCAACCAAGTAGAAGTCATGCTTTCTTTTGTGGGATAGGTCATCAAAAAATTGACACGAGATGATGCCAGGCCCCGAGTACATACCTATGCTGGGTAGAAGCTCTGGATGAGATCCCACCTTCTCCTCCACTAGGCCACCCGCAAGTGGCTCAGATGCTATGCCAACATGATTGTTTTTTGTGGCCGGCGCCGCAGAGATGAGCTCAGAGGGTACCAGAGTGGTTACTATCGAGCGTACACTGGTGGGGAGAGTACCGCCAGATAAGCTGGGTCCTGCTGAGGTGGAGCCCGGGCCCACGGGGCTAGAGGTCATTTTTATCAGAGTGGGTGCTGGGGGTGTTGGGGTTTTACTGTCCAGCTCTGTGGATAACTGCTCTGTTCCCATGAGCCCTGGAGTTGTGGTCTCTAGCCCTTGGCCTTCAGTCTCTCCATCTGCACCATATTGCTCTTCCCCTTTCTCAAGAGAGCCTGTAACTTTCTTACATGCCTTGGTCAGCAAAATCTGGCCGATTTTGTCCACTTTTCCTTTGCCCTTACTAGATGAGACTGGGCTTCGCCGGTTGACAGAGGAGCCTGGACTATTGGTCAAAAGGGGAGAAACAATTGTGGTTGACTGTGAAGAGGGAAGAGTGCTCTGATCTGCTGAGGTGCTCACCTGAGGACTAGCCTCATCTGGATTCATTTCTTTCACTTGCTGGACAGGGGGATGAGGAGGGACAACTGGAGAAGTTGTACATGGGGGGGAAGGAAGCTGAACAGGGGTGGCTCGTGAGTTAAGGACCAAGGGTCGACCAGTCTGTATATTTGGAGCAGTACTACTGGAGGGGGCACTAGGTGGTACAGGAGCAGAAGAAAATTTTATGTTCTGAGGTATGTGTAAAGGGCCAACAACTGCAACGGAGGGAGGCATCAAGCCAGAGTTGGTTGTCAGTGGGGCTGCAGGAATTGTGCTTGGCTGTGATCCTTTCATAACCTGAATTATTGAGGATGAATTGATAAACACAGGTGTAATGAACTGAGGCCGGGCATTAGACTGAGCAGCTGACTGTCCCTCAGAAACCATAACCTTGCTACCCACATTGGGCATTGTGACGACTGTTGACATCAATGCAGACTGCAGGTGAGTCGGCAGAGCTGCTGATGTATTAGCTGAAGTCGTGATAGGATTGGAAGTAACGAAAACAGTTATCTGATTTGGGGGCAAGGGAGTAGAGATGGAGGAAGAGCTGACAGGTCTTGACATTACTGGAGGGATGCTTGGTGCAACATTAGAACTGACCTCACTCAATTCTGGATGCACAAGGGTTGAACACGGCTCATTAGTGTGAGGTAAATTTAGGGAATTAGAGGGTTCTTTAGAAGAAGACGGATCCTGCAGTGTGGGAATGACAGATGCTTTTTTCAGGTCCTCCCCAGAAACTACTGGAGGCGTTACTTCCAGATCTGTAAGCCCAGGGGGTTTAATGGTCACATTAGGAGCTCCAGAGTTATCAAGAAGTTGACTTAACGATGTGGGTGCTTCCCTCATAGCAGGAGACACCAAATTTTTGTTCTCTTCGACACCGGGAAGTTTGTTAGGATCCAAAGATTGCCCGTCCTTTTTAGACTGATCTTCAGAAACAACCATTTTAACTTCTTGGGTAGGGAGGGCTTTGAGCTCAATGTTTACCTGCTCCTTCCTACCCTGGGAATTCTGGCAATCGCTGTCCTGAGGCACATTCAAGCTCTCCTTGTTATCCTCCAGAACACCTCCCACTGCAGCCACAGGCATGGTAGGATTCTGAGGATTCAGCCCGCTGTTGTTAGGGAAGCTCCCAGGTACAGGGGGATTGGCCAAAGGAGTGGGACTGACCAATACATTTCTTGGCAACTCCACATTCTGCAACAGAGCTGTGTTTGTTTGAGAGGCCAGAGTAAGTTTAGGGGTTTTTGAATTTTGCCTCCCAGGACTTGGGGTAGTTTTCCTACTGGACCCAGGACTAGACCTGCGACTGTTGCTCGGACTAGCCCGTTTTGTTGCTCCAGAATTAGACTGCTTTCCAGAATTCACCACCACAGAATCTAATTTGTGAGTTTGTGGGGCAGCAAAATTGGAAGGATTATTCATGGTAAGATTCGAAGGTGCTTGCCCAATGGCCTTTAAAGTTGTTGGATTTAGGCCCTGCTGATCAAAGCCCCTGTTTAAATTTGGCCTAGGAGGTAAAGGAATATTAATCTGTGGGGGGAAGAGTCCTGCAATGGAGGCATTGAGTCTTTCTGGAGACAGACTGATTTCTGAAGGTTCTGTGCTAGGAGGGCGATTGTTGGGTGTCTGAGGATAGTAGGGTCTGGGGCTGGCTCTGTTCGGTGTTTTAGGCCTAGATGTTTGGGTTGGAGCAGCCACATTTGGAAAATGGTGGCCATGAGAGCTGGGCAGGGAATTTACAGGGGGTTGCTGGGGAGTTGCACCTTGAGTTGCAGAAAGGGGTGATGGTCCAGGTTTTGGCCCTGTCATCATTAACTGATTCTGGGAAACTACTAAATGTGAAGGCATGTTATTTGGGCCTCCTGAGACAGATGGTACTTCACTGCCACTTGCTTCAGGGAGCGAGGACATTTCTCCCAGTGGTGAGCTAGAAGGATTCTGGGAGTTCTCCTGGTATACCATTTTCCTTGAATTGCTTCCCAAAGGAGTATTCACAGGTATTGGCATTCTTTGCTTATCAGGTGATGGTGGCACGGAAGCAGGTCCTTGCAAACTGACCATAACAGGCACGCTGCCGCTCTGTTGCATGGGCATTCTCTGGGAGTCTGGGTTCAGGGGGCCCCGTGGGGGGTGGACACTTTGGGAGACCGGAAGCCTAACTGATTTGGGGTCCTGCTGCATCATGAGCATCATCATCATTTGTTGTTGTTGTTGCTGCTGCTGCTGCTGCTGCTGCTGCTGCGACTGTGGCTGACTGGGAGGTGGTGGCTGCTGCTGTGGTGGCGGCAGTTGTGGCTGCGGCTGCTGCTGTGGTGGCTGTGGCGGGGGTGCCACATGCTGCATGAGCTGAGGAGGCATCTGCTGAAGTGGCCTCTGTTCAACTGGTTGAGAAGGATAACCTAAAACAAGCCCCCAAAATCAGGGAAGTTAGATTTTCGGCAGGAAAAGCAACTTTTAGAGTATAGCCAAGCAATACTCATCTAGGTGGCCCAGACAGTGCACAAACAGCTTAGGCGTGCCCACTCCCAGGGGGGCAGGCGCAGCTCCTCATTATCCGACATAAGCAAAGGGGCACACAGCTTAAGGAAGCAAAAAGCAAAGCATCAAGAACCTGGAGCTCCTTAGTCTTCAAGGTCTGAATGAGGCACTATTGTACTAAGACTGTAATAGACAGACACTCTGTGCTATGCAATGAAAGTGGCTGAGTCTGTCCCAGCCAAACATTCAGGTGAAATGAGAAAAATTCCCATCAATAGCAAGTAGCTGACCACCCAGCACTGGGGTCTCATGTGGGAATAATAAATATTTCACTGTACTTGTGAATGAAGTAAGGCATTTAGGACTCACTTTTTCTGTTATCAAGATTAATTTTTTAAGGTGTGATTTTGTGAAAACAACAGCATCAAAGATAGCCTTTTTATTCTTTCAACAGAAGCAAATATACAATTCTAGGATTCAATGCCTTAAGAGGGATTTAAAATGACGCCAATCCACTGGATCCATACATCATGCTGCATCCTTCAGGCTCAATCCTTTGGGGAACCCAAATGAACTAAACTGTCCCTCTGATGTAGTTCAGTTTAATAAAGAGCAGGAGCTAACAGAAGCTGATATACACATTGAAAATAAATTGAGGATACTGAAGATTTTTTTATGGATATTAATTTCCATTTACTTTCTTACAAGTTAAAACTCAATTTGGAGAAATATTTTCTATGAATCCACAAAGGAAGAATAAGAAGCCAGAAACACTGCCCTCAGGAATAAAAAATAATTTTGGGAAAAGAACTGAGGGACAATGCCTTATAGATTTTCAGAAGGCAACAGTTCAAATGATTCCTTCTTTTGTGAAGCTTTTACTTGGCATTTTAGAACCAAAGCTTTACACAATCAGCAGAAAGGAAAAATCATTAACCAAGAATAAAGGTAGTTCCATGGGAAAAAGTGGGGATACAGCTGGGATACAATTTCACAAACTAGATTTATTCCATTGTTGCATAAAAATGCATAAGGGAAGTTTTAAGAAGGCGCAGGAATAAAAACAGTTGGCTCTGGCAGTTGGCAGAAATGATGGTTCATGATTTTCACAGAGGAGCTACCAAATGCTGCTGATCCACAGGGTCAGACCCTGCGGTCAACCCTAATTAATGTCTTCTGGCCAAAGATTACCATGGCACCAATGAGTACAATGTACAGAATTCAGTTTTAGAGATTTTTTTCAAAATCCTTTTCTATTTCAGGCCCAAGTCACTTCTTTACAATTATAGAGCCAACAATAATATGGCACTTCTACAGGTTTAACTCAGGTTCCCATATTAAGAAAACTGTCATTTCTGTAGAAGCCCACTGTTGTTGGGCTATGTCACAAATGTCTTTTATCTTTAAATCAGCCCACCAGGTAGCACAATAAATACCAAATAGAGCAGAGCAGATAATACAGCAACTTTTCAAAAGTTACAGCTGAGGGCATGGCTGCTATAAAGGTTCCAGAAGCTGGAGGCAGCAGTCCAAAGGGCACTAACGTTAAGAAGACAGGTTAGGGTTGCCGTCACATAAATGGTAGAGAATGAAAGCCAAAACACACATAGTGTCTATAACATAACCCAAACCCATATTTATTAATCAAGGGTTGCAACTCATATGCCTTTAGGCACCAGGCCAGTAGTGAAGAACAGAAGTGGTCTGGTATAAGACAATAGTAGTTCTGTGGACAGAGCCAAACTGCAGAATGAATGTTCTATCAAAGGCATCTAAATTCAGGTTTTTATCTGGTTTAAGACACTGCATGATAGTTCAAACACATGATAGGCCAAATTCATCCTGTAGGTTCCTACTTTTTAAACTCTAGAAAGGAAGCAATGATGTGTGCAAGGACCTCTGGGATTCATATAGGAATTCACATGTGTTTGAGGGAAGAAGGTATCTTCCTATTCATAATGTCATCTAGATATACCTGCCAAGACTGGTGACCTCCCTGCCTCAATTGCTGCAACTCACTGACTGGAATTGTGGTGTTCCCAAACAATTTGTAATAAATAGCATGTAGTATTGACATCATGGTGTATTTACTTTTTTTTTTTTTTTTTGGTTCACTTTTAAAATACATAAATTAAGGGCGGATTACAGTACATACCCAAAATAACGTCACTCTCACTTACATGTCAAAAAGGAGGAATAACTAGTGAGGAAGAAACAAAACATAATCCTTTGTACACACAGGGAAGAGTGACCTAAGTATGACAGGCTTGGGTGTCTTCGACTGAGTCACAGGGGAATAAGGTTACAAATCACTGCTCAGGCCAAGAGTAACAAGTATAGAGATATTGTGGCAGCTGGCCTTAGTTCTTCTATAACACCTAGGTTGGAATAAATGAATTTTAGTAAGTTTTTTTTCTTTTCAACATTTAGAGGATAATATTATTTTATAGCCAAAAAGGGGTACAACACAGGGGGCTTCACCAATAGTGATCTTATTTATTATTCAGCTGGGTGGTAGGTACATGAGCGTCTCTTTTATTACTCTTATATAGTTTTTATGTTTAAAGATTCATAATAAAAACTGTATTAAAAAAATTTTATTGTAAACCCTGTTCATTGCTTCGAGACAACCCAATAGGAAAGGCTGCAGGAAAGGCAGGCAAGCAGGATTCGAGTGAAAACATCTTTCCATCTAATCTTACTCCATTTGGATGCCAACTAGAATCTTGATACTGACAAGAATAAAGAAGCACTTGACATTTCAGTCTGATTTTATGAGGACTTAATATCAAGAAGGCTAATCTGAGCAGTATATATACACAGTTGACCCTTGAACAATGTGGGAGTTAGGAGTACTGACCCCCTGTGCAGTTGAGAATCCATGTATAACTTCTGACTCCTCCAAAACTTAAGTACTAATAACCTACCTGTGGACTGGAAGCCTTACATAACATAAATAGTTGATTAACATACATTCTGGGTTATATGTATTATATACTGTATTCTTACAGTAAAGTAAGCTAGAGAAAAGAAAACGCTATTAAGAATCATAAGAGAGCACATTTATACTACTGTATTTACTGAAAAAATTTGCATATAAGTAGATAATGCAGTTCAAACCCATGTTGTTGAAGGGTCAACTGTATATACTACATATACATATGCCTTCAGAAGTTATATTTGAAATTTTTACTTACTATCAAGGCAAAGTTTCCAAATATTAGACACATTTAATTGCTAAAGAAGCCTAGTTAGGAGACAAAACAAAATACCAATGCTTCCTTGAAGAGAAGCCTTGTACTGCTGTATAAATGATGAAAAGTACGCAATCTTTAGCTAACATTTTATCACCTGGTGGTCGGTTTGAAAATTCTGGCAGTTTAGGGCCTGAGTTGTCCAAGTTAATTCCTTGTTCTCCAGGCAATGGCTGCTGATCCGTGTCCTCCAGCCCAGCTGGGCGATTATCTGGGGTACTAAAAAATAAATTATACATTTGGGAGTAAGTTGCTTAGCTTATACATGAAAGTAGCTTAACTTCTCCCCTATTTCTGAAGACATAAAATCTGTTTACATTGTCGTATTTATCATAACTTCCATATCTCTAGTCCGATAAAATATTCACTGTTTGGCATAAAAATAATCCAGCAATTTCATTAAACAATAAAATCTACTTAACCTAATAATAGTATGGCTATTTACTCAAAGTGCTTTCTACAAATTTCTGACATAATGATTTTCAAGTAATCATCCATCGCTTAAATGTTTTAAGACCTGATCATAGTTTGGACTATCAACATTATAAAGTATTATTCTTGTGAAACCACACTATTTTTGGTATAGTTATCAATTTCAACCATGGAGTCCAGATTGTTTATTTTTTGTGGATATTATAGCGGCAGCTCTCACAATTCATAACACCTTGCAAGAAGTTGTAGGTTGGCTGATGAAAATGGTATCCAGAGAATAAAGAAAAATGGAGAATACTAGAACAAAGCTAATTATTTCTGCTACAGAATGAGTATTTGCAGACATCCCCACTGGTTTTGGGATGCTTTCGTTTTTATCTGGTTGTAGCTTAGAATTTTTAGTGGGGAAAAAGAAATGAAAAAAAATGTTATCTGCTAACATCCACATTCCCAAAGAACCAATGTACTCACATCCATTTGGTTTGCAATCTTATTCCTGGCTGTATCTTTCTTCCCTATCTTTAGTTTCCCTTTGCCCTGATATTGGTCACCCAGTTTTAGACAGTATTTGATCTCATTGTATTCTGTGTGGTTTCTAAGCCTTACCTTAAATCCATTTTAAAAAGTCCTAGCACATGGAAATTTAGAGCTTGAAGCAGGTCTTTAGCACATCCAGATGCCTATAGCAATTTGTTCCTTCTATGACTTCTCTCTCACTTCAAATTATAAGGATTCTGTAGGTCTCTTTACTTTCATGGAACTGCACTGCTAAAAAAATCTCAAGATATCTGGTCCAGTCACTTCATGTTATGGATGAGAAAACAAAGGCCCAGAGAGGTGTAAGAAACAGGTCCAAGGCTCCACAGTGACCTAGTGGTAGAGTTAGGAGCAAGTGCTCTTCCTATTATACCTACTGTCTCCCTTTTGTAGGAACCCTGATGCCTATATAAGGCCCTTTCCATAATTTCTAGCCCCAACAAGTAAGCGATCTTCCTCAGAGCTGGTGAAGACAGCAAGAATGCATACTAATGGCAACTGAATAGCCTTACAATTTTAGACTACTGGGAGAAATAAATACCCTCCCAGGACAGCAGGTTGAAAGCAGTAAAGAATTTAACTTAGAGCTACTGGAAAAATTAGATAATTAAAGGTCTAATTAAGTCTGAATTTAGGAAAATATAGTTTGTTAATATACAGTCACAGACTTTTAATTTATAATAATCAAGCAGCAAGTGAGTATGGTATAATCAAAGAAATATCGTGGGAAGGCTCAGAGACAGTTGGGTTTTATTTTGAACATTTATGGTTGTTTAACTAAAACTCTCCTACAGTTCTAGCAATTTGTTTCAATTAACCCATTTTACATTCATTAGTCACTATTCCCTATTAACAAATGTCTCTTCCAATTTTACGATTAAAGGCAGAAAATCCAGTTTAATCAATATGCCCTCTGGAAACATTTTATCAAAGTCAAAAAAACATGATTAACACTTAGCTTCAAGACATGACATATAAATTAATCGTCCTTCCTGCTATGATCTTGCAAAAGAACTCACCTAGAGAACCTTTACTTAAGGGGTAATTGATTTAAAAGGTCCAACCATGTTAGAATGAGGTTTTAAGCTTCTAGGGATGATGGAGATGGAGAGCCTTTACTTACTTATTTTTTCACAAAATAGAGAGCCTTTGAAGGAAAGGCATCTGTACAAAAAATTATTTCTTTTTGTAAAAAGATTTTATTTTTATTTCTTTAAGTAATCTCTATATCCAACGTGGGGCTTGAACTCCCAACCCTGAGATCAAGAGTTGCATGCTCTACAGACTGAGACAGCCAGGTGCCCCCCCAAAACTATTTCCATTTGAGAGAGCGGGGAGTTTTGATAAACTGTTTTCATTTCCAAAACACATTTGGCCTTTCTGGCTCCCTAGTAGCTGTTATAACCCTGAAGTGCTTTGTGGAGTGTCATGTGGTAGCACTGGCTACTTTTCAGTTTCTGTGTGCCACAATCCCTGAGACTATAGACTTAAGAGACATAGATCAGTCAGTTGCAATGTATGAACCTTGTTTGGCTCCTTATTTGAACAAACGATAAAAAAAGAATTAATTTAAGAGAATTAGAAAACTTTGAACACTGTCTGAGTGTGTGAGACTATGGAGAAAGTGTTAGTTTTCCTACATGTTAATGGTATTATGTGTTCATTAAAATAAAAAACCCAACCTGTCCTTATCTTTCAGAGGTACATAGTACTGAAAATATTCACAGTCATTTTGCTTTAAAATAATCAGAAAGGTAATGGGAGATGAAGGCAAGACAGACTATGACTTGGTAATTGTTGAAGCAGAGGGATTTCATACTGTTCTGATTTTATACACGTTTAAAATTTTCCATCAAAAAAAGTTCACATAGAAATAAATACAATTTGAGGCAAAACTATCACAACCTACTTTAGATCTTGCTGACTATTTTTCTTCTTCCGAGGGGGTTTCTTCTTCTTCGGTTTATTTGCGTTGGTATTATTTTGCTTATTGTTTACCCCAAAATGGCCTGCAGAGATGTCACTCTGCAATAAGTTGACCAACAATGGGCTTGTTAGCGTGACATCCTTATTGACCGGGAAGCCAGGATTCTGACCACAGGACATCTGATTTCCATTGGGTGCTCCACTGAAAGGTGCATTGAAAGGCATCCCATGGCCTGAGAAGTGGTTTCCCGAGGCACTGTTTCCCTGCATGGCCTGCACGTGGGGGGGAACCATGTTGGTTTGTTGCATGTTAACATCAGGCATCATCTGAGACAAACTGACATCATTGTTTGCTGTAGTAGCAGGATCACCATGCTGCTGGGCCATGTGTGGGCTGGGCCCTGGTGGTCGCAAGACCTGCCCCTGAATCCCCATAACCTGAGATGGACTGTTGCTCACGGGCCCTTGCTGTGGCAGCATCTGTCCTGATATCTGTCCTGTAAACTGCACCATGTTTCCTTGCATGTTTGGAGTTGGTCCCCTCATTATCTGTGCTGGTCCCGGCATGACATTGGATTGGTTCTGAGTGTTAAACTGCTGCTTATTCCCCTGCATCTGATTGGTCATGATTTGCTCTATCATTGGGTTCTGTTGGAGTAAAACTTGCCCCTGAGGCCCCATCATCTGGTTATGTGGCGCCATCATTTGTGGGCCCTGTTGGGGAAGAATCTGCTTGGGTGGGGTCATCCTTTGAGGCGAGGGCCCAAGATTTTGGCTTTGAGGGTTCACCATCATCTGGCCCTGAGGCATAAGCTGGGCCCTTGAAAGGATCATAGGGTTCTGAGGGTTCAAGGTTCCTTGCTGCTGGACCATCTGGCCCTGGGAGGGCACAATCTGCTGGTGCATGCTCATCAGCTGAGATGGTGGGCCCTGCTGGGGCTGGCCTTGCATGTTGCCCAGGTTCACCTGAGGAACCCCAGAACTACCAGCCTGCTGGCTGTTCATGTTGCCATGAATTCCCATGAGGCCGGGCTGCATCATATTTGGTGGCCCGTGGGACACCTGCATCTGGTTTTGAGGAGGACCAGCTCCTTGACCACCTTAAACAAACAAACAAAAAAAGGACAGTTTCAGATAGAAATACTCTTATATTGGTATTAATATACTCTAATTGGAGAAACACCAATAACCCATATATCCACTGACCAACATAAATAAATATGCTATGTTTGACATATTTTCTGTGGCTTTTTTGAAGTATGGAGACATGACTGTGGAATGATTGGTTACATTCCCAATGACCACACAAGAGAGAAGGGGAAATGGTTTCTTTACTCCTGTTTGGTAACTTAAAGATAACACTTTGAAGATCAACAGTTTACTTTCTTTCAGATGAAATAAAGAGAAAGGCAGTATCTCATTGTTCGAAAATGACATGTAGCTATTTTAAGGTGAAGAAAATTAATGAAAAGCACTGTAGGCTAGTGAAATAAGCTCTGCTTTAGATGAGTCAGGAAAACAACAAACGTGATGCATTGTCTTAGGAAAACCTTGGCAATGCTGAGAAGACATTTAAACATGCTTCCTGGAAAACTAATGACTCTCAAAGTTTACATGTGTGGTATTTGGATGCTGCACGTGAAAGGAAAGAACACCTAATACTTCCTAAGGACAGGTCTCCTCTGCCCCAGTGTGGTAAAAATTCCTTATTCCTTATCTGAAGCTGTGCCTCTGGTGTAAGTCAACTGACAGATAACCCAGAAACTGCAGACAGAGGAACAGCTACCAAGGGATGTTAAAACTTCACTGACCCCTAGGCTCAGAGCTTTGGAGAAATGGTCTCCTCTGAGCCTGCTGGTGTTAAATAAATCTCTGATCCACCAAAACAAACAAACAGACAAACAAACAAACAAAAAACAAAACTTCACTGACCCTTCCCTGTGGCAGTCCCTGGTGGATCATATAGCACATGTCCTATTATCAGTTATTTCTAATTTAGACAAAGACATTGCCTGGCTTGCTGCAGTGTTTACTTATTGTTGGGTCTTTAGGATTTTCCTATAGTTACTTGCATTATCTCCCCCTTTTTACTGAATACTCTTTTAGATTATTTTATAGCTCTTTGTCACTTTTAAGTAAGGACTAGAAAGTGGCAGCCATAATGAAGTTATGAGGCCAATCCACACTCCAGCCAGGGAGGCAGGGGACAAACTGTCCCTTGTTCACATTATTCAGTTTTTCTGAATCCCAAAAAAGATTTTGGGATCATTAGCCTTATAAACTCTTAAACTCCATGATCACTGTATATACTGTATAAACTGAATATTCTATACACACTGAATATACAGTGTATACTCATTCAATCATTAATTACTTCTTGAGTAACTAATATGCACAAGACACTTTTGGTGCTAAGGTAGTATCAATTAACAAGACATACCAAACCCCTGACTCTATGGAGTTGGCAAGAGACTGTAACAGACAAATATTTTTTCAGGAGAACTAAAAGCTAACAAGAGAAATAAAGTAGGGTTAAGAGAACAGAAAATGAGAGACAGGAGTAGAACGATCTTAGGAGAAGTGTGGAAGTCTAAACAGTATGTGCCTGTGGAAGGCACCATATAGAAATACAAAATAGATGTGCTTGGGTGGAAGAATGATGAATGATTTTATCACTATTCATAACTTCCTACAGAAACCATAAATTCACATAACCAGGAACGCAGTTTTGCATTGGTAGATGGGTAAAGTAAAACAGTTTAACCTGCCCTTCTCTCACACTTCAAGAGGTAGTTTGAACTTAAAAAACAAAAAACAAAAAACAAAACTAAGTTAGAACTTTTCTTGTTCCTTAGTGATTTACCATTAAAAGCTGGGACCACACAACTAAATTAACTCTAAGTGGGGATGGGGAGTTCTCCACAGAAAATGTTTGCACTTACTTCATTCCGAACTGGCTCAATGAGAAAGGATAAGAAGATTAGTCCATGTGGTGCCTAAGCAACCAGAAACATGAAGTCTGGGCATATTACAACACTATTTTACAAATTTTTTTAGCCATTCTGCTCTATCCTATTTCTCCACAAATACACTGTCGACATTAAATCTATACTGATTAAAGTCTGTTCTTCAAACACCACATTATAAACCAGAATTTAGACATTCTGCATAAACAAAGCTAACATGTACTATAGAGAGATTTTAAAAGGTGCAGTTGCCCAAAATGCCATGTGTCTCTGTACCTATAGTTTCCTTTGCCAGAAATGCCTTTTGCCCTTTTACTAACTTGGGGGTTGGCAAACCATGGCCCATGGGCCAAATCAAGCCCACTGCCAGCTTCTAAATAAACAATGTGTGGAACACTGCCATGCTCATTTGTCATACTGTTTATGGCTACTTTTGTGCTGTGATAGCAGAGTTAAGTAGTTGCAACAGAGACCATATAATCTGCAAAGTCTGAAATATTTACTATCTGGAGTCCTTTACAGGAAAAAAAAAATTGCTGAAACCTGCTCAAACTCAAGTTTAATTTCCTTTCCTTCGGTTCCCAAGACACTGTACCTACTTTTGATATATTAGTTATTGCCCTGAAAGAATAATTTGGGTTTGAGATTAAGAGAAGGACCAGGATTTATATTTATCTGTATATTCTTATTATCTATCATGGTATCTAACACACAATGTTCAATAAATGTTGGCTGAATAAATCACAGAAAACAAACCTGCATGCTGGACAGTTTGATTTGCTTGCAGCTGAGGGGCTCCTGAATTCCCAGGGGTGGTTGCTGTGGTCGAAGGCACCTGACCTTGTATAAAGTTCGGATTGGCCTGTCCTGCTGAGAAGCCAGGTGGGAGGCGTTTAGGCATTCCTTAATAGAAAACAATGAGTAAGGCAGTTACCTAGCAAATTTATACTCTTGCTTAGATGTGGAATGAATAAGGAAGGATGAGCTGCATGAAGTCTCCACTGGCTTAGCTTTCTCTGTCACACTGGTAAGATCTTTAAATAACAAGGTTGGGAAAGATGGTTAAAAAAATCAACACAATCTCTTACATGAGCATTGTCAAAATGAAAAAGAAATACTAAAAAATTTACACTTAGAACATGCCAAGGAAGAGATGGCAATCTGCTCCCTAAATGTGATCTGAGGCCATGTCACAGCAAGGTTTAGGGCTCACTTTTCTCTGTAATACAACAGACCCCAAAACTTTACATACTTTAACATAGGTACCAAAGTAATATGCTAAATTCTCTCATATTCAAACAAATTGATATGAAATACTATAAAACAAAGAGCTGGGTCCTGATATTAACGATAGGTGATTTTTTTTCCATTGAGGGAAATGGATGACAATCTCCTTTGTGGAAAACTTCCCCCAATATTGTGCTCGTCTCTTGGGAAGAGACAGGACATTAGCAACAATCCATAGGAGCTTCAAAGTGAGGCTATATTAAATTATCATCATGCCTTCCCCTTATAAGGTTTGCTGCAATTCCGACAGCTATGGTACCAAAAGCCATGCTTTAATGGAATCTTACTAAAGTATTACTTCCTTTTATAGGAAGGTTTAATTTCAGAAAACAGATCTGTAAGAAGGAGGATCTCAGAACCCACTCATTGTTTATAACATAGGCCTTGATGTGGCCAGATCACCTACGTGAGCACATAATCTGCTCTATGAAAGCATCAAGACCTAAAGCTCACTTAAAAATTTTTGTTTTAGTCCATTTAAGGACCAATTTTTCAATGTCCTGAAAAACGCTCTGTAGACAAATATGCATTTGTCCTTTCTTTAGCAGTGACAAGTCCCCATTTGCATGCTTCCACTATAATTAAATCAGGAATCACATTTGCAGGAGGGACTACCCAGCTTCCACTGATCCAGGACTAGATGCCCAGAACAGTGAAGTTTGGAACTGAAACATTCTTGCATTTTCTAAAAACTTCTTAGGATTTAAATATCAGAGCCTGCACGTCAGTAAAATTAATTACAAGAGAGTGAAGAGACTGATGAGCAACTTAATTTCACCAGAAACCATGAGAACATGCCTTTGCTATGTTGCACTAAAGATGCAAGGGTTTTTTTCTGGGTAGGCAATGGGTGTCTTTTGGTGGGGATATGTTCATCAGATGACAGTATTACTGGCACTCTCTATACCTTACTGAAAAGCTCCAAGCACATTCATGTGCACTAGATCAATGATTAATAAGATAAATAATAAACATGGAGATGGATAAGTTTTACTGTAATCGTTTTACCTCTCACACATTAAGCTCCATTGCTTTTTCTTCATACAAGAGGCACCTTACAAAATAAATAAATAAATCTCCTTTAGGTATAACTGGTGGAATTCCCTCTCTAAGGAGCAGGCATTGGCATTATAAACTATAAAAGTCAATGATCTCTGAAATTATTCCCCTTTAACACTTTAATCAAACTTAACAAATACCATGCTTACTACTTTACTAAGATTATCAAACTTGAAAACTCGAAGGGCCTTTTCCCCAAAAGACCCTGTATTTATTTTTTTCATTTTTGCTCTATTGCATAATCTTAATTTTTTTTCAACAGCTGAGCAGTTTAAATTAATAAAATGCATGTTTCTTCTGGACATCTTATCAGTCCAAGATCAAGCAAAAGTAATTTAAAAAACAAAATGAAAATCTCTATATTGAGTTTTACCTGCATTTTCATCCAGAGGGCTAGCTTAAATGTAACCAGTAAGATGCTGCATAATGTATCAAGTCAATAATGTATCAAGTTAACTAAGTTACATCAAGTGTCACCACTACATCCACAAAGCCAAATAATTACATCCTCCCTCCATTAACTCTAAAAATTGAAGTTCTACTAAGATCTATCTCCAGTAAATTTATCAACACAAATAGCTTCAGTGCTCCTCACCTCCTAGGCCTGGATGTAAACTCTGTGGCCCCTGGTTTGGTGGCTGCTGCTGCATCACCATGAAGTTAGGTGGCACATTTCCCTGTTGAACCATAGGATTCCGACCGGGAGAGCTGACGGGCTGCTGAAATCCCTGGGGAAGTGGGTTATTTTGAGGTGGCCTTGGTCCCATCTGCTGCTGAGTTTGGTTAACCGTTGGGGAGGATGCAGGGGATCCCTGCTGGAAGGAGGAGGGTGAGGAGGCAGGAGACTTGTTGGTGAGGTGGGGCTGCTGCAGGGGGGTTGGGACCCTGGAGGGCCCTCCCTGCAAGCTCTTCATCTGAGGAGCTGTGAACTGGCCTGGGTTGCTCATCTGAGGAAAGTTTGTATGGGCTTGTGAGGCTTGCTGGCTGCCAAAGGGATATGGAGGGGGCGGGTGGGAAGGTGTCTGTACCGTGGCTAAGGATGGTCTTGCCTGGAGCTGCTGTTGCATTGGGCCAGGCAAGGGAGCCTTCTTCCACCCCTGGCTTGCAGTCATTGTGCCCAGAGAACCCTGGGCTGGAGGAGGCTGAAGGGCTCCAGAAGGCAGCTGGTTCCAGCCTGGAGGAACAGGCACCTGAGTTGGGGCAGTAAACTGGGGTCTCATTCCCTGTGGCTGTTGCTGCTGATGCTGCTGTGGGGGTCTTGCCTGCAACTGCTGCTGCTGCTGCTGCTGCTGCTGCTGCTGTTGCTGTTGTTGTTGTTGTTGCTGCTGCTGCTGCTGCTGCTGCTGCTGCAGCTGGGGAAAATTAGCTGGGTTCATTTGTCTGTTCACAGGGACAGGCTGCATTGGGTGGTGCGGGGGAGCTAAAGATCCTGAGGGATGATTTTGCTGCTGTATATGGAGCCCAGAGAGGAGTGGATCCATTGCATCTGTTTAAAGACAGTCAACAAAGCAATAATTAAACTACTGCAACCCTAGATCCTACAGTAGTCCTGGCAATCATGAAAAATATAGAGTAAAATCCCCTGGTACCTTCAATGAAATGTTTGCAAACACCTTCTATATGCAAAGCAACACACCAAGATGACAGAAAGATGGATACTGTCTAGAAAGAGCTTATGGTTCAAAAGTGGATATAAGAGCCAAACATAAAATGTGGAGAGCAGTATTTTCCAAAGCATATTCTTGGGAACTATGTTCATTAGTGTTATAAGAAAATAAAACAAAATACAGTCAATTTGGTTTGGGAAACAACTGAACCTAACCACCTTAGACAGGTTTCTTCATGGCAGGACTTCCAGTGCCTCCAATACATTAATTCTGAATCTCTAGGGAGGAGGTAACATATGATGCACTTACCAAATTTATTATGGAATTCTCTGCCAAGAAGTATCTTGCAGGACTAAGTAGCCCAAGGAATGCATTGTTAGGAATGTTGGGTTGTAACTGATAAGAGAAAGAGAAATTCTGAGAAGGAAATGGACTTTCAACTTGAAGAAATAGGGCAGATTTTGTGAAGAAGGTGGCATTTAAGTTGGGCAGTTAGGAACGTGGAATCAGAAATAGCTGAATTTTGTAATGATCTCTGCAGAGAGTTCCAGTCTCTTTAAGCCACAAAGATTGGAGGTCATTACCTGACTGAGAAGCAGGGCGAGGAGTCCTGGGCTGCAGCTCTGAATTGGGGCCTGGTGCCATCATGGAAGATGACACATTTCCACTCTGGGGTATCATAACAGTGGCAGGGCTGGTCATCCTTATTAGTCCTAAAGGAAAAAGAAAATCTGTAGAATAGAGTAGTGGAATTGGCACAACATTTGTTTTTAAGTAAAATATTTCAAGAAGATAAAAAGGTATGGAAAATTTATGTACCCATCATCTACCTTGTTAATTAACATTTTGCCCCATTCCCTTCAGATACATATGTAGATACAGCAGAAGTCCCCACTCCTTCCCAATCTCTTTCCACTCCCACTCTCTTATGATTGGGATTAATAGTTACATGCATGTTTATCTTTTCTACATATGTGGAATGTATGTATGCTTTTCTGTATGCTTTTAATCTTTGTATAACTGGCAAAGTCTGTCTTCTTCAGTTTCCTTTTTCTCTTAGTATTATTTTTTGAGATCCATCCATCCTGACTGCTATTTTATGGAACCCACACATTTATTCTCCTGCTGATGAATAGTAAGATTCTCCCTCCCACTGCCCTGAATTTTCAATCTTATAATTCTGCAATGTCATGTATTCTTGTGGACATGTGTCTTTAGACTATATACCCAGAATTCCTAGGTTTTAAATTATAAGCATCTTGATCTTAGTAGATATTGCCAAACTGCTCTCATAAGTGGTTATGCTAGGGGTGCCTGGCTGGCTCAGTCAGAGGAGCATATGACTCCTGATCTCGGGATCATGAGTTCAAGCCTCATGTTGGGTAAGAGATTACTTAGGTAAATAAATAAACTTAAAAAAAAAAGTGGCTATTCCAATTTATATTCCAACTAGCAATTTGAGAACTCCTCTTGTTCCGTGTCTTTCCAATTTCTGATACTGCTAAGGCTTTATAGGATTTACCATCTATATTAATAAGTGAAAATATATTATCCTCTCTTCATGTCTTTGCTTTCTGGCATCAAGATTAAAAAGTAACTTCAAAATAGAGCAGAAAAGCATCTTTCCTCTTTTTCTATGCTCTGGAAGAACATGTGTATCTGTTCTTTAAATGCTTAGTAAACTTACCTGGAAACTATCTGGGCCTGTGGGTTATGCTAATTAATTCATAAGGAGACAGATTTTTAATTATTTCACAATTTCTTAAATACAGATTTTTCAAGTTTTCTTAAGTCAGTTTTGGTTAAATTATATTTTCAAGAAAACTGTTAATTTGCTGCTGCTTCAAAATTTATTAGGCTAAAGTTATTCACAACCTTTTTCCATTCATTGAGATATAATTCACATAGTATAAAATTCACCCTTTTAATTTTTATTTTATGATTCTACTTCTAAACTTTTTAAAGTTTTTTAAAAAATATAATTTATTGTCAAGTTAGCTAATATACAGTATATACAGTGTGCTCTTGGCTTTGGGAGTAGATTCCCATGATCCCAGCGCTTACATACAACACCCAGTGCTCATCCCAACAAGTGTCTTCCTCAATGCCCATCACCTATTTTCCCTTCCTCCTCGCCACCCCTCCCCCGCAATCAACACAGCTTGTTCTCCGTATTTAAGAGTCTCTTATAGTTTGCCTCCCTCTCTGTTTGAGACTATTTTTCCCCTTCCCTTCCCCCAAGGTCTTCTGTTAAGTTTCTCAAATTCCACATATGAGTGAAAACCTATGGTACCTGTCTCTGACTTATTTCACTTAGCACAATACCCTTCAGTCCCATCCATGTTGCTGCAAATAGCATGATTTCACTCTTTCTCATTGCCAAGTAGTATTCCATTGTATATATAAGACACATCTTCTTTATCCATTCATCAGTTGATGGACATTTGGGCTCTTTCCATAATTTGGTTATTGTTGATAGCACTGCTCCAAACATTGGGGTACATGTACCCCTATGAATCAGCACTCCTGTATCCCATGGATAAATGCCTAGTGGTGCTATTGCTGGGTCATAGGGTAATTCTATTTTTAATTTTTTTTTTTGAGGAAGCTCCATACTGTTTTCCAGAGTGGCTGCACCAGTTTGCATCACTACCAACAGAGCAAGAGGGTTCCCATTTCTCCCCATCCTGGTCAACATCTGTTGTTTCCTGAGTTGTTAATTTTAGCCACTCTGACTGGTATGAGGAGGTATCTCAATGTGGTTTTGATTTGTATTTCCCTGACATACTATAAAACTCACCCTTAAAAAAATTTTTTTTTATTTTTTGAGAGCGAGCAAGCATAAGCTGGGCAGGGACAGAGGGGGAGGAAGGAAGAGAATCTGTGCTGACTACACAGCCCAATATGGGGCTCAATCTCACGGAGTATGAGATCATGACCTGAGCTGAAATCAAGAGTCAGACGCTTAACCCGCTTAACCTACTGAGCCACCCAGGTGCCCCAAAATTCACCCTTTTGAAGTGTACACTTTTTTCTTTCTTTACATTGCTTATGACTTCTTTTTGTTTTACCAGGTTCATCAGTTTTAGTTGTTTTTTTCAAACAAACATCTTTGGTTTTGCTGCTTTGTTCTATTTTTAATTTATACTTTATCTCTGCTCTTATCTTTATTACTTCCTTCCTCCTAAGTTATTATTACTCTGTTCTTTTTCTCAATTCTTAGGTCAGAAACTTAGATTCTTAATTTTCAGTTCATGTTCTGCTCTCATATAGTTATCTTAGGGCTTAAATTTTCTTCCAAGCCCTGTATTGGTTACATCTCACAAATTTGGTATGTATTTTTGCTGTCCACCATGATTGCTTTTAAATCATGGATATTCAGAATATATTTTACATTTTCTAAAAATACAGCATATTTTGGTTAGCTATGTTTTGTTTGCCACTGACTTAATTGTACTGTGGTCATAGAACATGATCTGTGTGATACCAATATTTGGTATTTAATGAAACTTGGTTTTAGAAACACATATAGTCAATTTGTATAAATGTTCCATTTGTACTTGAAAAAATTAAAATTCCCGAATTAGTAGTGCATGTTTTCTATATACCTCCATTATGTCAAACTTTTTTTCGTATGTTATTCAAGTTTTATCCTTACTAATTTTCAAAATAAGCTTAATACATCAATTACTAACACAGGTGTGTTAACAGGTCTCTGAAGATGTGATATCTCCATGAATCCTGTCCACTTTTGTCTCACATATTTTAAGGCTAGGTTAGTAAGTACATAAAAGTTTAGCTGTCTTCCTGATGAATATTTCCTCTTATATCATACAGAGACCCTATTTACCCTAATGCTTTTTATCTTAAAGTCTGTTGATATACCCTTTTTCTTGGTTAATATTCACATGTATTATCTTTTTTTCCATCCTTTTAACTATGAACTGTGTTCTTATGTTTTATGTGCTTCCTGTAAAAGCACATAAGTAAGCCTGAGATTATTATTCAATCTGATTAATCACCATCTTTTTATCAGTGTTCATAATATGTTTACCTGTACTGTTACTATATATTTTGATTCATTTTATCATCTTAGGATACCACTGCTCTTTACTCCTTCTTTCTATGGTGATTTCCTATTTTTTCTATGCTGTTTTCCTAATTTTCTTGGATTTTACTGGATTTTTTCTAACATGTCCTTCCTTTCTACCTCTCCACTACTAGTTTAGGAGTTATACATTTTAGGAGTGCCTTGGTCAACTTCAGCTTAGGTCATGATCTCACGGTTCATGGGTTTGAGCCCCACATCGGGCTCTGTGCTGACACCTAAAAGCATGAAGCCTGCTTCAGATTCTGTGTCTCCATCTCTCTCTGCCCCTTGCCCACTTGCACTCTGTCTTTCTCTCTCTCTCTCTCTCAAAAATAAACATTAAAAGATTAAAAAAAAAAGTTATACATTTTACTTCTATTATTTTAATGATATCTTTAAAATGTCAACAGACATAATTTAAAGAGTATGCTTTATTTAAAGTATTTATTTCAAGTATTGCTAAATAAGCCAATACTTATGTAGATTTGCCCCATGTTTACCAATTATTTAGCTCACCATTCCTTCTTGGATCTTATTTCTTCCATCTTAGGGTCAATTTTCTTCTTCCTGAAGTAGATTCTTGAGCACTGCAATTAGCAAGAGTCTGGCAATGGTAACTTCTCTTAGTGTCTTTGAAAATGTATTAAAAAAAAATTTTTTTTTAATGTTTATTTATTATTGAGAGACAGAGAGACACAGAGCATGAGCAGGTGAAGGGCCAAGAGATGGAGAGACACAGAATCTGAAGCAGGCTCCAGGCTCTGAGCTGTCAGCACAGAGCCAGATGTGGGGCTCGAACTCACAACCGTGAGATCATGACCTGAGCCAAAGTCGGACGCTTAACCGACTGAGCCACCCAGGTGCCCCAAAAATGTATTTTATACTACTCTTGATAGTACAGATAGGTTTAAAATTCTAGGCTGTCAATTATTTTCTCATCACTTTGAAAATATTATTTCAATGTTTCCTGGCTTCCAGGGTTGCTACTGAGAAATCAGCTGTGATCTGATAGTTTTCTCTTTGTAAATAATTGATCCTTTATTGTGAGTTGCTTTTAACATTCTCTTTGTTTTTTGTTTTATAGTTTTTCAAATTTGTGTCAAACATGGATTTATTCTAATTTATATTGCTCAGTATTTCTGAGGATTCACATCTTTCACCAATGTTGGAAAAAATTTCAGCCATTCTCTCTGTTGTCATCTTCAATTTCTTTATTTTCTTCTTCTGGAACCCTTTTCAGATATATGTTAAATCTCATTTTATCCATCATGTCTCTTGACCTCTTTCATATTCCCATCTCTTTATTTTTAATTTGCTGCATTCTAGGTAATTTCTTCATATTAACCTTCCAATTCAGCTGTGTCTAGTTTGCTGAACAAGTTATTTACTTCAATAATTTTTAAATTTCTAGAAGTTCTGGGTTTTTTCCCCAAAATTCTGGGTTTTTTTTAATTAAAAAAATTTTTTTAATGTTTTATTTTTGAGAGAGACAGAGAGTGATCTTGCACAAACCGCAAGATCATGACCTGAGCCAAAGTTGGATGCTTAACCGACTGACCCACCCAGGCACACCTCAAATTTTATTTAATGTTTATTTATTTTTGAGAGAGACAGAGAGTATGAGTGGGGAAGAGGCAGAGAGGGAGAGGGAGACACAGAATCAGAAGCAGGCTCCAGGCTCTGAGCTATCAGTACAGAGCCCAATGTGGGGCTCAAACCCACAAATGGGGAGATCATGACCTGAGCCAAAGTTGGATGCTTAACCAACTGAGCCACCCAGGTGCCATTCCAAAATTCTGTTTTAATGGTGTCTTGTTCTCTTGTGATTTTCATCATTTTAAACACCCTGATACTCCTACTATTATAAATTATCTAGAATTTTGGAGGGAGGGAGTCTAGTCCTACATTTTATGAATCTGGAGTATAAACTCATTTATACTAGGGCTTTAACTATGAGAAGTCTGCAATGGCTCAGGTTGAGAATGTGTCCCTCCAGAGCATCAACAATTATTACCAGTCTAGAACCACTTAATAATTTAGCTTGACTGTTCCAGGGTCATTTCAATAATATATTAAATGTCCAGGGTGCCTGGGTGGCTCAGTAGGTTAAGCGGCCGACTTCGGCTCAGGTCATGATCTCACGGTCCGTGAGTTCGAGCCCCGCATCGGGCTCTGTGCTGACAGCTCAGAGCCTGGAGCCTGTTTCAGATTCTGTGTCTCCCTCTCTCTCTGCCCCTCCCCTGTTCACGCTCTGTCTCTCTCTGTCTCAAAAATAAATAAATGTTAAAAAAATAATAATAATATATTAAATGTCCAACATGAATCAGAGTAGAAAAGACAATTCCATAATCACCATTTCCCCACCTCCCAACTAGAGCCCAGGCCAAGACACATAAGTTTTGCATTTGTCTCCCTCTGTGTCAGAGGGTGAAAATTTTCTAATCTACCTTTCACTGAAAATTCTAGTTTCAAATTGATAACTTCCTTCTTTATGTAGACCCAAGCCAAGATTTCATATTTTATCCCTTCCTGGCCATTCAAACTCAGAGCCTTTGGTCCCTGCAGAATCTCTTCATTTGTTTACTGCTACTTAAATTTTCATTTTTGACTTCTTTTTCACTCTGGGGATTTCCTTTGAGTTCTTACAAGGTCAGCCATGCATTAAATGTTATATTTTGTCTAGCATTCTTGGGTGTTTTGTAGTTGGGACAGTTGGATAAATGTTTATCTGTCTATAACTGGATTTGTCTCTGAGAAACCCCCCTCCATTTTTCAAAGATGGTAATTAGACAGTAAGAAAGTTCTCTGGAGATAAGAAACAGGTTTTCTCAGTTTACAATGAGCTTTCTATCTCCAGAAATGTTCAAGAGCATGCTGACTACATGTTCAGTAATGACACTCTAACATATATTCCAGCACTAGGTAGGAATCTGCACGAGATCCATGG
Source organism: Panthera uncia (assembly GCF_023721935.1). Classification (NCBI taxonomy): domain Eukaryota; kingdom Metazoa; phylum Chordata; class Mammalia; order Carnivora; family Felidae; genus Panthera; species Panthera uncia. Next base: position 23,806,887 of record NW_026057578.1, on the reverse strand, counting down.
TTCTCAACTGGGGGCAATTTTGTCCCCCAGAGAATGTTTGGCAACATCTGAAGACATTTTTGTTGGCACAACTAGGGGGGAAGGTGTGGTAGTGCTATTGGCATCTGGTAGGTAGAGGCCAAGCAGGCTGCTAAACATCCCACAATGCACAGGACAGCTGCCCACAGCAAAAGATGATCAGCCCAAAATATTAACAGTGACAAGGTCAAGAAACCATGACTAAATGACTATGGCACCCTTACTAATCTTGGCAGTTCTATATGGCTACAAAAAAATTTAAAAAAAAAAGCCTATGGATTAAAAAAGGCTTTTAATTACAAAAGACTTCTGGCTTATCAGTCAACTTCTGTTGCCAGTGCTAAGCGAAGAAAGTAATACTAAGAATAATTGACAATCCAAGACATTCTAGACAGACAATTCCAAAGTCATTTATTATTGTTTTAGAGGGTAGTTAAGATCTCTTTCCCTTAAAACTTTTCTCTGTTTATAAATGTTCAACCTAATATTAAATTTTATTTGCAACCATTGTCCCAATGGACATCAGAGAAAAATATTCCTAAAATACGCTTGGCAGTAAAGAAAGATACCTAGGGGTTAAAATGTTGGTATGACTACAGATCATTACTTCAACTTTATTATTCCTTCAACTTTGTATTACATATGTTAGCACAATCAGTACCCTTCATTAAATTCCAATCTAACTTGATTTCAACCTTAAGCTTCTAAGTTTCCTATGTTGACAATGAACTATATCACTATAATTTACACTTACATCCTAGAGATGCTTAGTAAATATGCCTGCTATTTGCCAGATACTTGCATTAGTGTGTTCATGTCAGTTTTAATAGAGTCCTAAAAATGTAAGGCTGGAAGGGATCCACAGCATTCTTTCTAGGACGTAAATATGTTTCCAGGCAATTACGGCCAGTAAATATTAAGTCATTTGTCCAGGAGTTAAGACTAAAACCCAGATTTCTTGTCTCTCATTCTAGATCTATTCTTTTACTAACTATATGCAACTTGGCCAGAGTTTTCCCACTCTGGTTCTTCAGTAGTGGCACTAGCATCACTGATTATCTCTCATTAAGCTACCATAATACCAAATGCTCAGATTTCTGTGGAGAACTATAACTATACTGACTCCCTACTACAGGTACCAGGATAGGTACTGTTTATCTGCCATGTGGTATTCCGTAACAGCTCAACAGCACAGGTCCTGACATATAATAGGAACTCTGTAAATGTCAGCTACATGGCTCAGGGCTCATCCACCTTCAAACATGAGCACAAAAGACTGTAGGCATTACTATCTGATTTTTTAGGTGAAGAAACTATTGCTTGGAGAGGTATGGTGACTAGCTTGAGGTAACCAGGAAATGGCACTGCCAGGATAAAAATCTAGTCCCAATTTTATATGGCCAAGTCTTCAGCTACAGTTTGGAATAATGGTTTTATAAATTAAGTTTCTCCATTCTGCTCTATTTCTTCCAGAGCTACTGTGGTAAGTGGGAATGTGAATGACTCAGTATAGTTTCAGGTGGTTACTCTGCTTCAACCACAGCAGCTGTGCTTTTCTGGTTTATTTGAATAAAAGGTCCTAAAGCAGAAAAAGTTTGAAAGCCACTAATGTAGTGATAAGAGCACTGGACTAGGAGTTAAATCCGTGATATTAGTCTATTTCTACTTGACCCTGGGTAAACTGCTTCCTTTCTGTGAGCTTCAGTTTCCTCAGCTTTAAATGAGAGAGTCCACTCAATTCTAATATTTTGTGATTCACAGAATGTTGAGTTCATTCTCTAAAGAAGAAATCTCAGTTTTACTAGAAAAGTTAACAAATAATTTATAACTCTCTCAAATTCTAAATATCTAAAAACACATATTCTTCCACATATTCTTCAGATTCCACATAAACACAAAGAACTTTCGGCTCAGATTCTCAGCCTCATAGAAAATGGGTGGCAATTGGAAAGCTACATACTCCATTATACTATAAACATTCTGAAGGTAAAAAACATTTTATTCATTTCTTTTTTTTTTTAATTTTATCTTCTTTATTTTATTTTTTTAAAAACAAAAATTTTTTAATGTTGATTTATTTTTGAGAGACAGAGACAGAGTGCGAGTTGGGGAGGGATAAAGAGAGAGGGAAACACAGAATCTACAGCAGGCTCGAGGCTCTGAGCTGTCAGCACAGAGCCTGACGAGGGGCTCAAACCCATGAACTGCCAAGATCATGACCTGAGCGATGCTTAACTGACTGAGCCACCCAGGCGCCCCTATTTTATTCACTTCTATCTCCAACACTTTGAGCAGAGTCTGTCCTACAATAAGAACTCAACAAATGTTTGCTGCACAGCTCAGTGCTCATCTATCTACATTTAAGCACGAGCCCATGCTCTGTGATTCTACCTTCCTGAGTGATTTAAGTCTTATTTTCCTAAATCAGTAAACAGTGATGTGTCAGGAACCCCCACCTATTTTGCAAAACTCAAATGATCATACATTAGCAGATAAAGGGAAAAAGGAAACCAGTAAAATGTCATATAACTGAGTGGGAGATCTCACCTGGACCACCTGCCATGGGAAATGTCGCCTCCATCCTAACTGAATTTCCGGCTCCCATGGGTCCATTCATTCTCACATCTTGGCTTCGGTTCTGAGCCAAAGCCAGGTTGATAGCACCTTCCCCTGAAAAAATGACAGGTTACAAAAAAGGAAACCATAAGAATAAGACGCAAATGTTTTTTAAAAACAAGTACACAAAAACTTTAGTTTTCTGTGTTTTTAAAGAACTATGGTAAATTTACCAACCACACAAAGGGGAGGTTCAATACTATATAGGTCTTTCTTCAACTTCACTTGAGTAAGTTTACTTACATGAAGCACAAGGAAAACATAATCAATCCTCACAATACAGCAGATGGACAATCATTAATGATGTATGGTGTCAGGAGAGAGTTTGTAACTCTGAGTGACTATTTTCAACTAGCTCATAGTGTGTGCATGTGTGTGTACATGTCCATGTGTGCAAGAAGGAATTAAATGTTCTCAGAAACTCTCAAACTCCTAGATTACCTTTTGGGAATTTATGACCAGAAGGTAGAGAAAAGAGTAAGTTTAATGGAGAAAGAACATATGATGGTATAGGGACACTGTAGTATTTGTGAGCAAAATCCCATTTCCCTTTCAACTAGTGCAGCATAAACAGATATCCATTAGAGATATTTATGCAATGAAGAGTAGATAGATTGCTACTAATGTACTTTTGCAGCATCTAATTATAAGACCAACACTCACATGAAGTTTTTAATGCTTACAAAATTTTATCTCATCTGAACCTCACAATACCCTGGTAGGTAACATCTAGAAGTGTTCCAACTTATTAGACCCTAAACTTAGAGGTAACTTACTTAAATTTTACTTGGTTTAATGATAAAAAGAAACAAATTTCAGGAGACTTCCTCTGCTTAATTCAAAATTTTGACTATTGTTACTGTGGATGATAGCACCACCATGTGGACAGATAGAAGTATAGCTAACCAGTGGCTAAGAAGGTCAAAGGCAGCATTCTTTGGCATCCTTCCTTATGTACTGTAGGGTTCTGGATTACAGAGCCAGATGATAAAGTAGGAAGCTAATGAGGACACAGTAGTTTCCTGTCTTATCACTGATAAGTGACCCTTCTGTATTAAGTATTTCCACCAGGCAGGTAGGCTGGTTGGTCACAGGGAACAAACATCCTACTAATAAGGGACTGATTACCAGGGTTACAAGATGCTCTAAACTGTTTGCCTCTGGGAGTTAGGAATAAAAGAAAAAGAGAATACAGACCTTGAAGGTTTCCAATAAAAGGAAGCAACTATTAATATACCAAACTTAAGACATTCTTTTTTAAAAAAATTTTAATGTGTATTTATTTTTGAGTGAGAGTGAGTGAGAGAGAGAGACAAAGCACGAGTGGGGGAGGGGCAAAAGAAAGGGAGACACAGAATCCAAAGCAGGCTCCAGGCTCCGAGCTGTCAGCACAGAAACCAATGCGAGGCTCGAACTCACAAACCTAGAGATCATGACCTGAGCCAAAAATGGACACTTAACCAACTGAGCCACCCAGGCTCCCCACTAAAACATTCTAAACAGAAAGAGTATTTATTCTTGAAATGGACATGAGATTATTTCAGTTCTCTGCTTAAAACTGTTCCAATGCTTCCTACTGTTGTAGAAATAAAAGCCAAACTCCTTAACAGGGTACAAAAGGCCTTAGTAATCTATCTAGTCCAGTGCTGTTCAACAGAAATATGAGTCACACATATAATTTTAATTTTTCTAGAAGCCACAGTGAAAAGATAAACAAAAAAACAAACAAAAAAAACCCCAGGTGAAATTAATTGTAATATACTTTATTTGACTCAATATATCCATGCTATATCAATATAGCACATGTCAGTTTGAACTAGCCACATATGCTCAACAGCCATACGTGGTTTGTGGCTACCATATTTAAGAGCTCAGATGTGGCTCTTGCCTACCACTCTAACCTCAACTCACACTATATTCTCCTTCAATAATAAGGATTCAGCCTCAGTGGCATTTTAAAAAATTTCTTAAGCACACAAAGCTGCTTCTCACCTCAAGGCCTTTGCACATATAGTATGTGCAAATAGTTGCCTCTAATAGTTCTACTCTCTTCACATGAGCCAACTTCTCAGTATTCATGTAATCTTAAGTGTCACAGGCTCCAAAAGACCTCCTCCAACTGTCTTATCCAAGGGTAGGTCACCCTTATCAGAACATCGTGTTCTTCTTTTTTTTAATGTTTATTTATTTGAGGGGGGGAGGGTAGAGAGAGAGGGAGACACAGAATCCAAAGCAGCCTCCAGACTCTGAGCTGTCAGCATGGAGTCCGATGCAGGGCCTGAACTCACAAACCGTGAGACCATGACCTGAGCCAAAGTCGGATGCTTAACTGGCTGAGCCTCCCAGGCACCCCAGAATATCATGTTATTTCTTCAGAGCACATCCCATGTAATGACTTACTCATTCACTTGTTTTATTGTCTGCCTCATCCATTACTATACAAGGATAACCATGAATCTGCCCTGGTTCCTTTTTATATCTTTTGTTCTGGGATAGTTATTAATAGCACCCCTTTGGGGTGCCTGGGTAGTTCAGTTGGTTGAGCATCCAACTTCAGCTCAGGTCATGATCTCGCGGTCCGTGAATTCGAGCCCGCATCGGGCTCTGCGCTGACAGCTCAGAGCCTGGTGCCTGTTTCAGATTCTGTGTCTCCCTCTCTCTCTGACCCTCCCCCCAGTTCATGCTCTGTCTCGGTCTCAAAAATAAATAAAACGTTAAAAAAAAAATTTTTTTTTTAAAAATAGCACCCCTTTTACTCTCAAAAGTGTCCTAATTTAGATGATAAATTATATGGCCACCCTAATTATATCCTTAATACAGAGAACAGTGTCTAATACATGGTAGGTACTCATTAGCTATTTGAGTATATTATGAATTGTTATCTTATAACCTTACAAAGAACTATAGGCATTTTTCCAAATGATGAATGCATTCCTGGGAAACCCCACATTCTATAAAAACTCACACTGAAAATAATAGGTTTTATGGGAAAAACAATGTTGTTAGGATTTACTCAAAATGTATGTGGCTTTGTAATCAGAGTTCTAATGAAAACATTAACTGGTGGAGGCAATATATCCAAGAACATTTACAGTGGAAATGCCCGGTTAAAGATGCTATGATAATGCAGATTCAGTAAAGCTCTGAGCCATTGGGGCTGCCATTAAAGCAGACACAGGAGGAAGTGAACTTGTCACAAGCAAGAGCCATGCAAGTGCACTTGGGGTGCACTTCTGGGGAAGGTATCTAAATTCTCATCCTTAATTACCTTAAAACAGAGCTGAAAGGACTCCCACCTATGCAGTAGCTGAGTTTTTTTTTTTCTTATAATCATCCTTCTATTCTATTTCAGCTTCCCTTGCCTTTTTTATATGAATACACACAATTCTCACATTATAGTGCTATCATTCTCCTATTTGCCAACTGCATATAAGCTAACTGGTGCCAAAGAAACACACATAAAGAACACTACAGGCTCCCAAACTCACTGATTAGGGGTCAGCAAACCACAGCCTATGGGCCCAATCTAGTCTGCTGCCTATATACTTAAATAACATGTAACTGGAACACATCCATGTTTATTCACTTACATATTGCTTATGGCTGTTTTGCACTGCAAGTAGACTGAAATCGTTGTGACAGAGATCTTAGGGCCCACAAAGTCAAAAGAATTTATTCTCTGGCCCTTTACAGAAAAAGTTTGCAGACTTCTGCTTTAAATCACCATGAATTAATAGAGGGGACACAAAATATACTCAAAAAAGATGTCTTCCCAACTCCCTGGCCAAAACTCAAAAAAAGGAAGGGTACAGGGAGTGTTCTTCTATGGAGAACGGGCTGTGCAACCTGACCTTACACCCTTGCAGCAGACACCTCTTACAACTTACAAAGGCATCAGCTTATTACCAGTTTCACAAAAGCAAAGCTGCTGCCACCACTTTCACTCCTGCCCGAATTCTGAGGGAGCACAGAGAGAGAAAAGGAGGTCACCTGGGACACATATGCATACCCTAAAAGTTAAAGGACCCTTTTCTGTAATGTGATAATCACTACCATACGTGAATTTCACAATTTCTTGAAATACATATTATCTACTTTACTTTCTTGATGGTTCTTATGCTTTTTTTTTTTTTTTTTTTTTTTAAATTTATTTTTGGGACAGAGAGAGACAGAGCATGAACGGGGGAGGGGCAGAGAGAGAGGGAGACACAGAATCGGAAACAGGCTCCAGGCTCCGAGCCATCAGCCCAGAGCCTGACGCGGGGCTCGAACTCACGGACCGCGAGATCGTGACCTGGCTGAAGTCGGACGCTTAACCGACTGCGCCACCCAGGCGCCCCGATGGTTCTTATGCTTTAATTTATGGCTATAAAGGGGAGCTAGCACCTTATCTTTTTAAAAGAACTTAAGGGAAGCAGGTCTGATTAAAAGAAGAAACTGGTGTTTTCTTTCTCCAGTGGAAAACACTACCATGTAAGTTTTCAAAGCCCTTTTAACTCACATAAATAGGGTAACAGACTATAAAACGTTTAGAGTTTAAGAAACCACTTATGTGTTTTCATTTTTTTTTTTTTTCAACGTTTATTTTATTTTTGGGACAGAGAGAGACAGAGCATGAACGGGGGAGGGACAGAGAGAGAGGGAGACACAGAATCGGAAACAGGCTCCAGGCTCCGAGCCATCAGCCCAGAGCCCGACGCGGGGCTCGAACTCACGGACCATGAGATCGTGACCTGGCTGAAGTCGGACGCTTAACCGACTGCGCCACCCAGGCGCCCCATTATGTGTTTTCATAAAATATAAACGGCCTACATAGTGCTATGTAGCCAACAGCTGTTTTACTTCCACTCTTCCCAAAAGTTCATCCTATATCCTATAGATTGCTGTGAATTAATGTTACTTCTCTGGATCCTTTTAGACAATCAACCATTTTTCATAATAGGCTGGTTGTTGTTTAAACCTCTATTCCCTTTTTTATCAAATGATGGGATTTACCCCATTTCTCTACCTATAATCCTCTCTAAATCTTCATTTGTTTGCTGCTATTGCCCCCTTTGGGGCACAGCAACGTACAATCCTACACTGCACAAAATGTGTCTCACTCCTGCACATGAAGTATTAACCTTTTTGGCTGCCAAGGTTTTGTGGCGCATTTAGGCTCTAAGCAAACACGGAGTTAGGAAGGTTTGGCCCACCAGTAGAAGGAAAGGCTGAAATCACTGGTTGCCACTATGTCTGCATCAATACAGGAGGGGAAGAAAGGTTCTAGTTCACGGGGCCTCCAAAGATAGAACCTCCTCTGTGCTTCCCCCTTCCTGGTACTTCTCTCTCACAGGTCTGTCTCCCTCACCAAGATCAGGAAATTCTTTTGAGCTTATAACAGCAAGGACCATATTATACTTATCACTGTATTCCAAGCGCTAAAGCAAAGTGATGCTATTATGTGTGTGCTTCCCTTGCCTTCATTCAACATATGTTTACTCAGGAAACTAACATGTTCCAGGAAAACAGAACTACAACAGTGAGCAAAACCAGACATGGTCTCTGCCCTACTGGAGCTTGCAATCTAGGAGAGAATAAAACAATAATGAAACAATTGCTCTGATGAAAGTGTGACATAAATGATCTAAGGACAAAGACCAGACTTTTGTGACAGCATATAACAAAGGACTCTGAATTAGTCAAGGAGTTCAGAAAATATATCCTCAAGAAGATTTAAGCTAATACGTGAAGGCTGAGTAGGTGTTAACTAAGGAAGGGGGAATTGGTAAGGGACAATATTCCATATAGAGAATACATAAATGCAAAGGGCCCATGGCAGGAGGAAGAAATGCATATTCAAGGAACCAGAAGAAAGCTGGAAAGGCTGGAATAGACAGCAAGGAGGAGGGTTGGATGAGTTAAGATTGGATGAGAAAGGTAGAGTAGAGGCCAGACCACACAAGTTCCATGAGGTTAGAGTAAGAAGTTTGGTCTTTATTCTGTGAATAACAGCAAGCCAAAGCAGGGGTTTTAGGCTGGATACTGTGTGTGTGTGTGTTTGTGTGTGTGTGTGTGTGTGTGCGTGTGTGTGTGTATGTGTGTGTAGCATATTTTCATTTTGAAAAGACCATTCTGGCAAAATATTTGAAAAATGAATACTGCTACAAAAAGGACCATTTAGGGCCTCCTAATCTCTGTTAGATGACTAAAGAAATAAATACTAAAGCTTATTTGGTAGACAGAAGCAAATGAAATTAGATATTCCTTAAACAACAGATAAGTTAAAGGGCACCTTCGTGGCTCAGTTGGTTAAGCACCTGACTCTTTGATTTCAGCTCAGGTCATGATCTCACACTTTGTGAGTTCAAGCCCCGAGCTGGGCTCCACGCTAACAGTGCAGAGACTGCTTGGGGTTGTCTCTCTCTCTCTCTCTCCCTCTCTCTCTCTGCCTCTCCACTGCTGATGCTCTCTCTCTTCAAATAAATAAATAAACTTAAAAAAAAAAAAAAAGACAAATCAGTTCCTGGTCAGGGTGCCAATAAAATCCAAATCTGACAGACAGACAAAATGAGCCAAGGGAATGGAGTCTGAAGCTATGGATGTGGAAGCATCACCCAGACAGAGCCTCAATCCCTCCTTACCCTAAGGTGTGGCAATGGGAAGTACAGGTTACGTGAGTTACTTGGCATTCTGAAACAGGAGGGGAACAGACAAAGCAGCAAAGAAAATCATGCTACATTCTATTGTTGTTATGATCTGGGTCCAGATAGGCACCTTCAATCTGAACGGAGAGAATCCCCAGATCCCGAAGCTGCTGGTTGTTGCTCTGAGCCAGGATCCGTAGCCGCTCCGCTGCTTCCCGGGGGATGTTGAATGTCACACGCACGCTGTTCCAGGGCTCCACCTTCTGTACCTTTAGCTTGCTGGATTCTTGGTCATGAAAGAAAGTGAATAATATTAGTAATCTTTTAACCACCAGAAGACATGGAACAAACAAAACTAACCAAAAGCAAAAGAACAAGGCAGAGCATTGCCTTGGAGTAGCTGTGAGAACTTAGTCTTTGGCATTAGACAGACTTCAAATCTAATTCCAGTTTTAGCACTTAGCACCTGAGTGGCCATGAACAAATTATTCAACCTTTCTGAAACTTACCTTTCTCTTCTTTAAAACCATGAAAAAACTATTTCATGAGAATGTGAGTACTAAATGAGAAAATATATGCCAAAAACCTAGCACAGGCCCTGATATACACACATGCAGTAAATACATGGAAAGCAGTAAGATGGAGTAAGGATTATAAGAGAGAGAAAGAGAGAGACAAGTTTAAATGAATAGACTAAGGTCTATTTCTGGATTCCATTCAATACATGTGAACTGGCATCATGAGAATATTTAAGTCTCAAATTTCATTGAAATTCTATAAATACAAAAATACAGTATGCAGACTATGCCAGTTCATAGTCCTATTTAAATATTAACTAGTATTGGGGCACCTGAGTGGCTCAGTTGGTTAGGCTTCCAACTGATCTCAGCTCAGGTCATGATCTCCAGGTTGTGAGTTTGAGCCCCATGTTGGGCTCCACACTAGGCATGGAGCCTACTTAAAAATAAATAAATAAACAAACAAACAAATAATGAGTATCTCTGTACAAGATATTCACAAAGACAGGAAGAAGATATTTCTTCCAGTGTCCCATAAATCCTTCAATTTAAGAAGGAGGCTTTTTTTGTCTTTGATTTTAAAATTTTTCCTGCTTTAAAAAAATTTAATTTTTTTTTAACATTTATTTATTAATGAGAGAGAGAGACAGAGCATAAGCAGGGGAGGGGCAGAGAGAGAGGGAGACACAGAATCTGAAGCTGGCTCCAGGCTCCGAGCTGTCAGCACAGAGCCCGACACAGGGCTCGACCTCACAAACCATGAGATCACGACCTGAGCCAAAGTTGGATATTAACCAACTGAGCCACCCAGGCGCCCCAATTTTTTCCTGCTTTACATAAGAGTATAATTTTCACTGAAGCATACCACACTGAAGGGAAAAACAATATAATTTGACAACAAAGCTTCAGTTAGGATATGAAAACCCTGCATTTCAGCAAGTCTGAAAAGTCAATGCAAACTTCAGGACATGTTTTTAAAAGAAGGTACAAAAGTTTAACTGAGGAGGTTAAATGTTGTTTGTAATTGTGTTTTACAGATGAAAAACAATCCCAGGCCCAGTTAACTCATAAAAAATTTTTTTTCTCAATAACCCCAGGCAAAATAATTTTCCCTTTTGTTATGAACTTGGCTAAATTAAGTCTTTGGTATCCTCTATTTATGCGTTCCAGTATCAACAAAATGGGTCATATGGGCATATGTGTTGTCAAAATCAGATATATCTAAAGTGCCTACATGTTGCCTAAAGCCCCTTCCACCTCCAAACCACTACACATTGAAAGTTAATTTAGGGGCGCCTGGGTGGCGCAGTCGGTTAAGCGTCCGACTTCAGCCAGGTCACGATCTCGCGGTCCGTGAGTTCGAGCCCCGCGTCAGGCTCTGGGCTGATGGCTCAGAGCCTGGAGCCTGTTTCAGATTCTGTGTCTCCCTCTCTCTCTGCCCCTCCCCCGTTCATGCTCTGTCTCTCTCTGTCTCAAAAATAAATAAACGTTTAAAAAAAAAAAAAAAAAAAAAAGAAAGTTAATTTATCCAGACATGGAGTTCACTTGTTCTAATGTGGATATAAAAGACCACTTGCTAACCACAATAAGATAATACAATTATAGAACTTAAGAAAAGATTAGGCAATATTTAGTCCAAGTCTATTTTACATGTGAGGAAGCTGAAGCCAAGAAAGGATAAGTGACCTGCCTAGAATCCTGGGGTCACCTAGCAGCACCAGAGATGGGACTAACACCCAGCTCTGATTCTCAGGTCAATTTCCTTTCCATGACACTTATGCCTCCAAAAAGCAAAAGGTAGGAAGCGAGGGATCCTAGTTCCAGAGTATATATGCCCAATCTAAAGAGTACCAGAATCTCATTCGAAGTCTAGACATACATCAAAATTGCTTATGGTATTATCTATTTATGATATGGGTGTAGAAAAATCCTGTTTATAACATGGTTATATTTATCAAAAGTTTTTTTAACTTCCATCATACTTGACATTTGACTTAAAATACTTGTGGACCAAGAATACAATCTGATAACACCATAAATCTGGGTTTGGCAATTTATTTGAAAGCCATAAACAAACTGATTCAGCTACCCATCCATATTTTATTTTTTTATTTTATTTTTTTATTTTAATTTTTTAATGTAAGTTCTACACCCAAAGTAGGGGATTAACTTATGACTTGGAGATTAAGAGTTGCATGCTCTAAGGGCATCTGAATGGCTCAGTTAAGTGTCCGACTTTGGCTAAGGTCATGACCTACAGTTTGAGTTTGAGCCCCACATGGGGCTCTGTGCTGACCGCTCAGAGCCTAGAGCTGCTTCAGATTCTGTGTCTCCCTCTCTCTCCACCCCTCCCCTGCTTGTGCTCTGTCTGTCTCTCTCAAAAATAAATAAACATTTTAAAAAATTTAAAAAAAAAAGTTGCATGCTCTACCAACTGAGCCAGCCAGGCACCCCTGATTCAGCAATCTCAAACAAGAAAAAATGGGGGTAATTATAAGAGCAATAAACACTTTCGTGCTCATTGACACTCTTTTCTCTGTGTAATATGATATATTACGACTATAAAAATTTAATTTCATGTATGCTGCTCTAACCTGGAAAGGCTCTTATAATATATTGTGAATAAGACTAGAGTGACAATGATGTTAATAACTGCAAGTTTAACATATAAAATTCTCTAATAGTATTCTTTACATGGTATAAAAAAAAAAAGCCCTTGAGAAAATGACATCAAATCTAAAAAAAAAAAAAAAAAAAAAACCACCAAGCCTAAAAAAATTAGTAAGATCTAGGCTTTGTACTATGTCTGATGAGATTAGATAACTGTGCTAACCAAAAATGATGTAGAACCTCTAACCAAGTTTCAAAAACACAAATGCCTACAAGACCTAGACAGGTAATCCAAGTGTATGAAGAGGCCAGATGGGAACTATCTGAGATGAGGGCCTGCCCTCAATAGCAGCTGCTCCTCAGCACTGCCTGGGACAAGGAGAGAGTTCAATGTTATCAAATCTTTCCATTTTTAGAGTTAAATCCAAAATCTGGATTTGTATGCAAAATATTTCAATTTTTAAAGCATTGGCGATGAAATTCAAACATCAAAACAAACAAAACTGAAGTAGAGCCATAACACATGGTTGCAGGCTGGATCCAACAGGTTGCCAGTTGGCAGCCTGATCTAAAATTTAGGAAGACAAGGGGCACCTGGGTGGCTCAGTCGGTTAAGCATCTGACTTCAGCTCAGGTCATGATCTCCCGGTTTATGGGTTCGAGCCCTGCATTTGGGGCTCTGTGTTGACAGCTCAGAGTCTGGAGCCGGCTTCAGATTCTCTGTCTCCCTCTCTCTGCCCCTCCCCATCTTGCCTTCTGTCTCTCTCTCAAAAGTGAACATTAAAAAATAATAAATGAATAAAATTCAGGAAGGCAAATTTCAAGTACATTTTAAGTAGAACCATGAAGTAAGATTTTTCTAAGCTTTTGGGGGCCTTTAAGATCCAGTCTAACCTCTTCATTTTGCAGGTAAGGAAACTAAAGACCAGAGAGTTAAAAACAAGAAATAAAATTGGGTCTTGAGAATTACTCCTACCTACTAGAGCAGATAATTTAAGGATTACTATGTTAAACAATACCTTATTATGTTCAGTTTCTCCATGTACTTAAAAGAAACACAACAGCATTTCTATTAAAAGAAAAAATTCTAGGGGCACGTGGGGGCTCAGTGGGTTAAAGCATCTGACTCTTGATTTTGGCTCAGGTCATCATCTCATGGTTTGTGAGTTCAAGCCCCACACTGGGTCTCTCTGCTGTCAGCTTGGGATTCTCTCTCTCCCTCTTTCTCTACCCCTCCCCTACTCACGTGCACACGTGCACATACTCTTTCTTTCACAAATAAACATTTAAGGGGCACCGGGATGGCTCAGTCGCTTAAGCATCCGACTTTGGCTCAGGTCATAATCTCATGGTTCGTGGGTTCAAGCCCCACATTGGGCTCTGTGCGGACAGCTCAGAGCCTGGAGCCTGTTTCAGATTCTGTGTCTCCCTCTCTCTCTGCCCCTAACCCACTCGCATGGTCTTTGTCTCTCTCAAAAATAAACATTAAAAAAAAAAAATCAGAGCTATAGTAATCATAACAGTACGGTATTGGCATAAAAACACATAGATCAATGGAACAGAACAGAGAGCCCAGAAATAAACCCACACGTATATGGTCAATTAATTTACAACAGAGGAGCCAAGAAAACACAGTGGGGAAAGGACAGTCTCTTCAATAAATGATGCTGGGAAAACCAGACAGCCATATGCAAAGGAATGAAACTGGATTACTATCTTACACCATACACAAAAGTTAACTCAAAATGGATTAAAGACTTAATGTAAGACCTGAAACTATAAAACTCCTAGAAGAAAACAGGTGGTAAGCTCCTTAACATTGGTCTTGGCAATGATTTTTTTCAATGTGACACAAAAAGCAAAGGCAACAAAAACAAACAAGTGGAACTATATCAAACTAAAAACCTTCTGCACAGCAAAGGAAACCATCAACAAAATGAAAAGGCAACATATTGAATGTGATAAAATATTTGCAAATCATGTATCTGATAAGGAATATCTAAAGAACTCATACAACTTGATTATAAAATTCCAAACAATCTCAACTAAAAAATGGGCAGAAGGGGCGCCTGGGTGGCTCAGTCGGTTAAGCGTCCGACTTCAGCTCAGGTCACGATCTCGCAGTATGTGAGTTCGAGCCCCGCGTCGGGCTCTGTGCTGACTGCTCAGAGCCTGGAACCTGTTTCAGATTCTGTGTCTCCCTCTCTCTCTGACCCTCCCCCGTTCATGCTCTGTCTCTCTCTGTCTCAAAAAATAAATAAACGTTAAAAAAAAAAAAAATTAAGAAAAAAAAAATGGGCAGAAGATCTAAACAGACTTTTTTCCAAAGAAGACATACAGATGGCCAACAGGTACATAAAAGGTGCTCAATGTCACTAATCATTAGGGGAATGCAAATCAAAACCACAATGAGATATCACCTCACACCTGTTAGAATGGCTATTACTGGGGTACCTGGGTAGCTCAGTTGGTCAAGCATCCAACTTCAGCTCAGGTCACAATCTCACAGTTCATGAGTTTGACCCTGCATTGGACTCTGTGCTGACAGCTTGGAGCCTGCTTCAGATTCTGTGTCTCCTTCTCTCTCTGCCCTCCCCTGCTTCCATTCTGTGTGTGTGTCTCTCTCTCTCTCAAAAATAAATAAATATTTAAAAAATTTTACAATGGCTATTATTAACAAAACAAAAAATAACAAGTGTTGGCAAGGACGTAGAGAAAGAGGAACACTTATGCATTGTTAGTGAGAATATAAACTGATGCAGCCACTGTGGAAAACATAGAGAGGTTCCTCAAAAATTATATATGTATAATTTACATATATACATGTATATATGTATACATACATATGTATGTATACACATATATGTATATACATACATATGTATGTATACATATGTATATATGTATGTACATATATATACATACATATATATGTATACATACATATCTATGTATATACATACATATATATACATATGTATACACACATATATACATATATATACACACATATGTATACATATATATACATATATATACATATATATACACATATATGTGTGTGTGTATATATATATATATACATACATATATACATACATATAATGGAGCGTTATTCAGCCATAAAAAAGAATATTGCCATTTATAAGAAACATGGATGGACCTTGAGGGCATTATGCTAAAGTGAATTAAGTAGCCAGAGGAAGACAAATACTGTATGATCTCACAGACATGTGGAATCTTAAAAAACAAGACAAAACAAAACCAAAAACACCAAGCTCATAGATACAGGGAACAGACTGGTAGCTGACAGGGGACAGGACAGGGAGTGGGGGTGGAGGTGAAATGGGTAAAGGGGGTCAAAAGATACAAAGTTCCAGTTATTGTCACAGGGATATAACATACAGCAAGTAACCATAGTTAGTAATACTCTATGGCATATTTGCAAGTTGCTAAGAGAGTATATCTTAAAAGTTCTCATTGCAGGGGCATCTGGGTGGCTCAGTCGGTTAGGTGTCTGACTTTAGCTCAGGTCATAAACTCATGGTTCGCGAGTTCAAGACCCTTGCTGGGCTCTCTGCTGTCAGTGCAGAGTCTGCTTCAGATCCTCTGTCCCCCTCTCTCTCTGCCCTTCCCCTGTTTGCGCTCTTTCAAAAATAAAAACATTAAAAAAAAAGTTCTCATCACAACAAAACTGTCACTATGTATGGTGACAGATGTTAACTAGATTGTGGTGGGTGATCATTTCACAATATATACAAATATGGAATGGTAAGTTATACACCTGAAACTAATGTAATGTTATATGTCCACTATACCTCCATAAAAAAAAAAATTCTAAAATTCCAATTCTGCACTTAAAATCAGCCTTTCAATCCAGTATGGCAAAGTTTTACTTCGTAAAACTCAAGACAATCACAGAAGAGCAAACATTTTTTTAAAAAAGTAACAAGAAGAGGGGCACCGGGGTGGTTCAGTAGATTAAGCATCCGACTCTTGATTTTGGCCCAGGTCATGACCTCACAGTTTTGAGATTGAGCCCCTGCACTAAGCCTGCTTAACATATTCTCTCTCTCTCTCTTTCTCTTTCCGCCCCTCCCCCACTGGCATGTGCTCACTCTCTCCCCCCAAAAAAAAAAAGAAAAAGAAAAAAATAATTAAACTAAATTTTAAAAATAATTAAATAATAAATTACCCATGTGTAACAAATTGGGCACATTCTCCAATATTGTGTCCAATTTCCATTTGAAGTCTTTATCACCTATATTTCCTTTGAAGGCCACAAATATTGTGGAATCCTCCAAAATATTATCACTTTTTGTGTCATCATCTTCTAGTCCAGAATCAAAATCCATCTCTGAGTCTTCCACTGATGATGAACACAAGGAAGTATAGATGTCTTCTAAGTTTGGAAGGTCATCCAAAACCATGGTGAATATTATTCCAGTAGCATATGCCAAATGGAGAATAAGCAAACCTTTGAAAAGAGAAGATACAAAAAGGGCGTTACAATGCATAATTATACAATCCACAATGTATAATCCATTGGTCTGTAAAAACTATAATTTATTTCCCAAGTAATAAGAAAGCACACTATAAACATTAAGAAATTACAGAGAGGATAAACTAAGATAGTCTATAATAATTAGTTCTTAAAAATACTTGAAATAAAAATTCACCAGTTTTAAATAAAGTTCCTTTTATTATATTATAATGTTTATGTCTATTATGTCAGGCTACCTAGAATACAGGGAGGGGGGAACAAGCAATCACAAGAAAACAAGTTATATTTTGAAAATTAATTTATATAAGCCTTTGACCCCACAGACCAAAGGGCTCTCCAATACTCCCCTTATTCCTGTTCTGACAAAAGTTTCAGAGGAGCCAAGGTTTCTAAAGCCATTCTCTTTTTCTAACCTGCAAAGCAAAGCTTGACCCAACTAAAAACATCTGGAGGACTATCTAAAATCCTAAAGTCTTGAGGACCCTTTAAAATAACTTTAGGGGCACCTTGGTGGCTCAGTCGGTTAAGCGTCTGACTTCAGTTCTGGTCATGATCTCATGGTTCATGGGTTCAAGCCCCACATCAGGTTCTGTGTCTCCCTCTCTCTCTGCCCCTCCCCTGCTTGTGTGCATGCATTCTCTCTCTCAAAAATAAATAAATTTTAAAAAATAAATAACTTTTAAAGTATAATTAATAGTTATATGGCTAAAAATAATAATTTAGAAACAAAATAATAAAACATTTTTAAATACTTTTAGGAAAGGAAAATAAGTAGTTAACACATGTTTATAGAAAGAAAGAACTGTGTCCAGGACAGAAATTACTTTTCAACTTTTAGATCTAGAGAAGTCACATTATCTGTTATTTTCAGTTATGCTGTCTATCAAAGAATACATGTATTAACAATCACACCATGTGGCCATTTTCTCCATTAGCGTTGGGACTGAAGATCACTTCTTAACCCAAAAGTGAGTGAACATTCATTTTTTAGCATTTGTGTTAAGCCAGAATGACATGGATACATAAGAATCTCATACAACTCTTCTAATTTAAAAACATTCCTTATAGAATTACAACTATGTGTTTTTTTTAAAGATAGATAAGAAAAAAAGGGCTGAAAATAAATTCACTAAAATGCAAACAGTGATTGTACTAGGCTGGTAAATTTTCTTTTCCTATTTTCCAAATATGCTACAAGTCATTTAGGGACATGCAAAGCTAAATATGCTGTAATAGGTTATAATACCAGTATAAATGGAAAAAAATTATCAACTTTTAAAAACTGTTTAACTTTTTTTTAATGTTTAAATATAACATACTTTTATTGAGTTACTTCTTCTTTGACATTTCATTTAGGATTTACATGCAATAATCATTTTTTTAAATTTGTTTTTAATGTTTTATTATTTATTTTTAAGAGAGAGAGAGAAAGAAAGAGAGAGAGAGAGAGAGGCAGAGTGTGAGCCAGGGAGGGGGCAGAGAGAGAGGGAGACACAGAATCCGAAGCAAGCTCCAGGCTCTGAGCTGTCAGCACAGAGCCGGATGCTCGAACCCATGAACCGTGAGATCATGACCTGAGCCGAAGTCAGACACTTAACCGACTGAGCCACCCAGGTGTCCCATGCAAGAATCGTTTTTTATTCTTTCCTAAATACTAAATATTTTACCTCAAATTCACACTAGCATATCAGTTCTGCAAAGAGATGCCTACAAACTGATCTATTGGCTTAGGTATAGGATAGAGTTGTTGGGTTTTTATAGGGTGATTTCTAAAACTATTTTGGCAGTATATCACTAATTTGATAAGCTATCATGTTGTAAAACTCTGGTAAAAGCAAAATACTATATGGTTTTATTTGCCCATGTTAAAGACGGAAGTCCAGCATATCTACATCAATGATAATAATAATAATAATAATAATAATAATATAACAGAAAATACACATTAAGCATCTACATACCTTACTTCTCATTCCTAAGATTATGTTGGAGTATATAAAATACCCTCCAACTTTATACATTTTTCTAACAAAGTGGATACTCATATAGCAAATTTAAATCACAATTTTAATCTTTTGTGTCAGTTGTAGAATAATTTAATTTTAAGGCAAATTTATCTAAAATATTTAAAATATGATCAACTGAATAATCAGGTTATCGGATGATTTAAAAGTGCACAAAAACAAAAAATACTACTACTTTACCATTCCATGAGGCAGAACCGGAACAAAAGTCTTTAAAACTGGACTTTTATAATTGTCAGATTATGGAAAATGGATATAATTGTCAGATATTAAAAAAAAGGAAAACTTACAGGATAGAATATAGAAAACTTACAGAATATAGCACTTAGATTCAGTTATTCATTCTAATAACTATTATCTAGTTCAGGGAACTTGTATTAATATTCATATTCTTTCCACTCATTTCAGCCTTTTAGATATCAAAGTCATGATACATAGATGCAAACAGGTTCCCCTACTCCATTTATTCTGAACAGTTTGTTTTTCTTGTTGGCAGCTTTTACAATGAGGGAAAAAGGAAATTACAAATTAGATCTCTCATTCAGTGAAATTTCTGTTTAGTCTACTACTAAAAATTCTACTCTTTTAGTAAATCTCCTTCCATCTAGTTTCAAATACATGTTTATCCCAAGTTCTGAATTTTGGTTCTTTGTTATTCTAATTAATAGAAGGGTGTGTATTTTATTTTAAGACTTTTCTATTTTTTTTTTTTAATGTTTATTTATTTTTGAGAGAGACAGAGACAGAATGAGAGTGGGTTAGAGGCAGAGAGAGAGGGAGACACAGAATCCGAAGCAGGCTCCAGGCTCTGAGCTGTCAGCACAGAGCCCAACGCAGGGCTTGAACTCACGAGCTGTGAGATCATGACCTGAGCCAAAGTCAGACACTCAACCGACTGAGCCACCCAGGCACCCCTATTTTATTTTTTTAATTAATAATTTATTTATTTTTAAATTTACATCCAAGTTAGTTAGCATATGGTTCAACAATGATTTCAGTAGTAGATTCCTTAATGCCCCTTATCCATTTAGCCCATTCCCCCTCCCACAACCCTTCCAGCAACCCTCTGTTCTCCACATTTAAGAGTCTCTTATGTTTTGTCCCCCTCCCTGTTGTTATATTATTTTTGCTTCCTTTCCCTTATGTTCATCTGTTTTGTATCTTAAAGTCCTAATATGAATGAAGTCATATGATATTTGTCTTTCTCCGACTAATTTCATTTAGCATCATAATACCCTCCAGTTCCATCCACTTAGTTGTAATTGGCAAGATTTCATTCTTTTTGATTGCCAAGCAATACCATTGTATATATATACAACACCTTTATCCATTCATCCGTCGATGGACATTTGGGCTCTTTCCATACTTTGGCAGTTGTTGATAGTACTGCTATAAACATTGGGGTGCATGTGTCCCTTCGAAACAGCACACCTGTATCCCTTGGATAAACACCTAGTAGTACAATTGCTGGGTCGTATGGTAGTTCTATTTTTAGTTTCTTGAGGTAACTCCATACTGTTTTCCAGAGTGGCTGCACCAGTTTGTATTCCCTCTTTTTCTTTTTTAAACAGTCAATTAAATTTCAAGAACAAAGAATTTCCAAAAACCAATTTAAGCAATCTTACGGGGAAAAATTCCTCTGTTGTAAGTAAACATGAAAACAATAAAACAACAACAAAAAAACTTACCTTTGAGCAAAGCACCTTTTCTAGTACTGTGACTGTTACAAAGGAATAGTGTGACTTGGGTGGTTAAGAAACAACAGCATTCAGAAAATCCCTTATAAATACCATTGCCTTTAGTCAACTGCCATCTGCTCCTTACAGATTTTAAAGAACTTTAGAGGTAAATAAACAAGACTGAAAAAGACTTTAGGGCTTAAAAGCTGTTACTCATCAGGAAAACGACTGATTGCTGAGACTGCCTGAAATACTAGAGCTATTTAATAGCTACTCCCCGTTGGAACAACTACAAGAAAAGAATTTAAGATTTAAGAAGTGTTTTCCAAAATAAATCTTTTACTGGAAAGAAAGAGATCAACTAAAAATCTGTCTTCTAAAGGGGTCATCGGTCATGTCATGAAGGCTGGCAAATCTGAATTTGGAAAACCATCTCTCCTGGCAGATAAAACAAATCAACTAATCCAAATTCAAGAATTACTGGTTTAAAAGTACTATGGCACTACACAGGTGCTTAAAAAATGAAGAAATTAAAAGTAAGTATGAAAAATTGCTGGCCTCCTCTCCAGAAACTTTTTTTTTTTTTAATTTTTTTTTTAATGTTTATTTATTTTTGAGACAGAGAGAGACAGAGCATGAACGGGGGAGGGTCAGAGAGAGAGGGAGACACAGAATCGGAAGCAGGCTCCAGGCTCTGAGCCATCAGCCCAGAGCCCGACACGGGGCTCGAACTCACGGACGCGAGATCGTGACCTGAGCTGAAGTCGGACGCTTAACCGACTGACCACCCAGGCGCCCCCAGAAACTTTTTAAAGAAGCTTCTTCCCGATAACATATTCATTGACATAACGTCCACTTAAAATCTAGTCTTTAACAAAGGATTTATAATCAAAACAATTAACTAATTTTGAGTGAAATGCAGTTCAGTGACTGCTCTTGGAGACAGAAATCATTACAGCTGACCAGTTTGAGACTCACTTGCTCATTTATGGTCATCACAAGAAAACATATGCTATCTCTCTGGGTTTGTTAAGATTAACCACCAGTTAATTTGCTCACTCGCCACATAATAAACTTCCAGATTATCTGTTGGTTTCACTTGTAACAGGGAATCTTTTGATTTTTTTTTTATATGAAATTTATTGTCAAACTGGTTTCCATACAACACCCAGTGCTCATCCCAACAGGTGCCCTCCTCAATACCCATCACCCACCATCACCCCCTCCCACCCCCCATCAACCCTCAGTTTGTTCTCAGTTTTTAAGTGTCTCTTATGTTTTGGCTCACTCCCTAACCTTTTTTTTTTCCCTTCCCCTCCGCCATGGTCTTCTGTTAAGTTTCTCAAGATCCACATAAGAGTGAAAACATATGGTATTTTTCTTTCTCTGTATGACTTATTTCACTTAGCATAACACTCTCCAGTTCCATCCACGTTGCTACAAACGGCCATATTTCATTCTTTTGATCTTTTGTAAAGAACCTAAGAATAAATGTGACATCCAGGAGAATTTAAAGAGCAAGCATATTATTTATTCTACTTTTGGAAATAGATTTCCAAACTAAATCATTTAAGGGTAATATTTCAGGATAACCAAATCGCTCCAGTTGATAAAGGAAAGCTCTTTTTTAAGAAGAAAGCCAACTTAAATGTAAAAAGAATGATATCATTGGAAAAATCACAATTTTGTGATCCTTGATAAAATAATTCAGAAAAGGATCATTAATAAGGATAAAACATTATGTGAAATGTGCCAAAAATGTTTAACCTGAATATAATAAAATCTTTATACAGGAGACAGAGGTATAACTTAAATAACATCATGAGGAAATATTCAGACAAATCTAGAGTGTAGGATTTCTATAGCATAACTGGCTTGGCCTCTTCAGTAAGTCAGTTGTAATCAAGGAAGAAAGAGATGGGTGAAACTATTCTACATTAAAAGAGCTTTTAAAAATTTTTTTAAAAATCAAATGCAGTGTATGGTCCTTTATTAGGTCTTGGTTTGGAAAAAAGATGTAAAGCACATTTTTAGGATAGTGAACTACCACTAATTTTGTTAGGTGTGATAACAATGGTGTTATGGTTATATAGGGCAATGTTCTTACTGTCTAAGGGATGCATACTGAAGCATTCAGGGGTAAAACATCAGGATGCTTATAATTTACTTTAAAATAATTGAGAGAAAAATAGATTAGGCAAATATGACAAAATTTAATAATGGTTAAATATAGGTGATTAGTATACAGGTGCTTATTATACTTTTGTTTACAGTATAATTTTATAAAATGTTTGAAATTGTTCATAATAAAAAGCTTAAAAAAAAAAAAAGGAAGAAAAAAGCAAGCATACCAGCAACATAGTGCTGCTCCACAGACATCAGGAAGGCTTAGAAGCTTACTTATGAACATCTTCCAAATCACAGTAGGGTTAAAAATAAATAAATATATTTAAACATATATATTTGTAAATATATAAATTTATATTATTTATGAATATATAAATTTATATACCTTACATATTATATATATACCCTGCTAATATGCACCAGATTTACATTTACATATGAACAGAAGGGACTGGTGCAGGTAGCTGAATAATGGGTAGAAGATTGTTACAGGTTATTCAGAATATCAGCTTGGCTGCCATTTGAACAAAAGACAAGACACTATGATCTGCATCAGAAACCACAAACTTACATACTCATAGCGGTTAGGCAGATAAAATAAGAGAAGAACACTGGATATTAAGTGTATTTACACACACTGTATGAATGATTTGGGTAACAGGAAACTCACATACCCATCTATGCTAAGCAGCTACTATCCTCTGCTCCAGCTTATTACTTTCTTTTTGGAAGGATGGGAGGAGTTGGGCAGATGTTCTGAATTTTAAGAAAAGGCTAAAATCCATATATTCAGTGAAATCTCCAGATTTTAAAATAGGTTTACATTTTCAGAAAATAAAAATACTCTGCATGCCAAATGAAACACACTGTAGCTGCATAAGGCCCAGTCACCAATTTTCAATTTCTACAACTCCCATGATTGACTAGTACAATGCTAGGTGTGAGTGAACTATGCTGGGTTTGGTACAGTGCTGGAATAGACCAGATATTTGAAATGCACTTAAATGTTATGATGTGCCTCCTAAGAGGTATGTGGACTCTCGAAGGGAAAGAAAAAAATAGATCAAGTTCTCAACCCCAGAGGAACAGAAGGCACTCAAACTTAGTGAATTTGGGGCTTCATTAAATATACTGATACCTTCGATAACTGGCTGAAGGACCATCTTCTCCTTTGACAAAACGCTAGATGATAAAGGAAACAGTTTTTTAATTTGCTACGTAACTTTAGTAGAGTCATTCCATTGCTTGGAATTAAGTTGAGCCTTAACCACTCTTTCACAAAAGATTTCACTCACCAAAATGTCTTTATTTTTTTATCATTTATTCAGGTCATCTTCTAAGTCCAAACAAGCTGGCATTTTTAGGGCCTGTATTTCAAAAGGCAGCAGCCAAATAAAAATTCTAAAAAAGAGAGACAAAGAGAAAGTTGCAGTATCATATAGAAATTAGAAATTACAGAGGTGACATCTTTATAACAGAAGTCAATGCAAATACAAGTTACCAAGTCAACTTAGACATCTTTAGAGAATGTTAAAATAGAGTTTTCATTAGGTCTACAAAGAATATCTTTTTTCTGAGATCAAACCACTATTCAACAAGCATTTCAAAGAGTATAGAAGCAAACTCCAGGACATATACTGCCTTCGCTTAAGAATCATGAAACTGGGTGGAGGGGGGGGAGGGGCACCTGGGGTTAAGCATCCAACTTCAGCTCAGGTCATGATCTCGTGGTTTGTGGGTTCAAGCCCCGCATCGGGCTCTGTGCTGACAGCACGAGGCCTGGAGTCTGCTTGGGATTCTGTGTCTCCCTCTCTCTCTGCCCCTTCCCCATTCATGCGCATGCGCACTCTCTCTCTCCCAAAAATAAAATAAAATAACATAAAATTTTAAAAAAATTAAAAAAAAAAAAAGAATCATGAAACTGGGACCCTAAGCCTTAGAGACCTCCTCCCTTTACCTCCATTTTTAAACCTGTCAAATTAAAATGAATTAACATCATCATGCCAGACTGTTTGCAGATACTTGGAGCCAAAACCAAAATATTTTCTACACACACTAAATACAAGACCCGCTTGTTCTAACATAATTTCAAAATTCATTTTAAACTTCATAAAGTATATGGGGTGCCTGGGTGGCTCAGCGGGTTAAGTGTCCAACTTCAGCTCGGGTCATGATCTCACCATTTATAGGTTCGAGCCCCACATTGGGTTCTGTGCAACAGCTCAGAGCCTGGAGCCTGCTTTGGATTCGGTGTCTCCTTCTCTCTCTGATTCTCCCCCACTTGTGCTCTATCTCTCTCAAAAATGAATAAACATTAAAAAATTTTTTTTAAATAAACTTCATAAAGTATAGATTTAAGCTTTTTTCCTACTTTATATATAATTTTACTTTATTTTTCATTAAATTTTCAGTTTTTCTAAGTATTATTTATGGTACACATAGAAATTTTGCATGGAAAGGGTCTAATTTTGGCATGCTTCAGAAAAATATTCCCACTTTAATAAGGTAGTATCAGTCTGGGGCGCTGGGGTGGCTCAGTTGGTTAAGAGTCAGAATTTAGCCCAAGGCACGATCTCACAGTTTGAGGGTTCGAGCTCCGCATCGGGCTCTGTGCTGACAGCTCAGAACCTGGAGCCTGCTTCAGATTCTGTGTCTCCTTCTCTCTCTGCCCTTCCCTGGCTTGCTTGCTCTCTCTCTCTCTCAAAAATAAACAGTAAGAAAATTTTAAAAAGAAAAGATAGTATCAATCTACAATGTCTTTAACTTGGCTGTTATGGTTTTACATTATTGTCAAATATTGATTTTATAATTTCAAATTTTTAAATGGATATATATACTAGACATTAATAAATAATTCTTAGGGAAAGAACTATGCTCCTTAATTATTTTTTAATTTAAGTCTAAGCCATTTTTTCAAAACTCCATGGAACATTAACAAAAAATGACCTTAAGAAAGGCCATCAAGAGGGATGCCTGGGTGGCTCAATCTGTTAAGCGTCCAATTCTTTTTTTTTTTTTTTTTAATTTTTTTAATGTTTATTTATGTTTGAGACAGAGAGAGACAGAGCATGAACGGGGAGGGGCAGAGAGAGAGGGAGACACAGAATCCGAAACAGGCTCCAGGCTCTGAGCTGTCAGCCCAGAGCCCGATGTGGGGCTCGAACTCACGGACCGTGAGATCATGACCTGAGCCCAAGTCGGACGCTCAACCGACTGAGCCACCCAGGCGCCCCTAGCGTCCAATTCTTGATTTTGGCTCAGGTCATGATTTCAGTTTGGTTCGTGGGTTTGAGTCCCGTGCTGGGTTCTGAGCTGACAGTGCCAAGCCCGCTTGGGATTCTTTGTCTCTCTCTCTGCCCCTCCCCAGCCTGCACACTCTCTCTCTTAAAAATAAATAAACATTTTTTAAAAAGGCCATAAAGAAAATCTCTATAGTGAATGGGATTAACAGTACACTTACCCTGATGAGCACTGAGCAATACATGGAATTGTTGAACCACTACACTGTACACTTGAAACAAATATAACACTCTATACTGGAATTTAAAAAAGAAAAAACTCTATAAATCCAAAAAGTAACAGTAGAATAATACTCTGATTCAGTACAATGTACTGAAATTATACATTTAAAATAAAATCAAGAGGGGCGCCTGGGCGGCGCAGTCGGTTAAGCGTCCGACTTCAGCCAGGTCACGATCTCACGGTCTGTGAGTTCGAGCCCCGCGTCAGGCTCTGGGCTGATGGCTCAGAGCCTGGAGCCTGTTTCCGATTCTGTGTCTCCCTCTCTCTCTGCCCCTCCCCCGTTCATGCTCTGTCTCTCTCTGTCCCAAAAATAAATAAAAAACGTTGAAAAAAAAATTTTAAAAAAAATAAAATAAAATCAAGAAACAAAGGCCTTTTCACCTTAAAACAACAACAAAACCCTTGGAGTTGGGTTAAAAAAGAAATCAATATTGCAAAATTTCTAGAGAATGCCAAAATAAGGAAAATGCTACATTTTAGAACCTAAAGAATACAGCCAAACCAGTAAAGAAGAAAATTCACAGCGATAAATACCTACATCAGGAAAAAGAAGGAAAGAAAGAAAGAAAGAAGAAAAGAAAGGAAGGAGTTAAATGTCTGACTCAAAAAGTCAGGAAAAAAACCTGTAAGGTGAACTGAAAGAAATCAAAATGAAGGAATTAATACAGATAAAAGGAGAAATTAATAAAAAAAAAAAAAAACCCAAACAAACAGAAAAAGAGGGGCGCCTGGGTGGTTCAGTTGGTTAAGCATCTGACTCTTGATCTGTGCTCAGATCATGATCTCAAGGTCATGAGATCCAGCCCCACGGTGGGCTCTATGCTGGGGGTGGAGTCTGCTTGAGCTTCTCCCTCTCCCTCTGACCCTCCCGTGCTTGCGCTCTCTCTAAAAACAAAACAAAACAAAACCCAGAAAAACAGAATAAATAAATCCAAAAATTGGTACATTGGAAGAAAAATCAATAAAATAAACCACTAGTTAATCTAGTAAAGGGAGAAAGTCCAAATACATAAAATAAGAAATAAGAAGGAAATAGCCACAGAAACAAAGAAAATTAAAAGGACTATAGAGACTATTTTGTTCAAGCTTTTGTTCACTCTACCTATATAAATATGATAATGCCCCCCAAAAGCATCACACACAAATTTAATGGAAACATTAACCCTTTAGAGAACAGATAAGTCTAATGATCTGAAACTGTTCCAGAACATACAAAAAGAAAGCAAACTTTCCAAATCTTTTTATGAAGCAAATATAGCATGAATATCAAAAGCTAATACACACTGCAGGCAGAAAGCTATAATCTCTCTTATGTTGATGCAAGATTCTAAATCAAATTTTAAATAGAATACAACAGTACATTAGATGAAGAAGAATGCATCATAATTAAGTAGAGTTTGGTCTAGGAATACAAGCAAGGCTCACTATGAGGAAACTAAGGGAAGTCGTCATATGATCATCTCCACAGATACTTAAAGTCATTTGACAAAATTTAACACTTCTCAAAAAAAATCAAATATATAAACACTTCCTTAACATGACAAAATATATCTTTTTTTGGCCTAAAGTCAGCAGCTTGCTTAATGGGGAAAAGTTGGGAAGAGGGCAGATATCTACTAAATATTATTAAACATTCTATCATAGGTATATAAAGTCAGTGAAATTAAACAAGACTAATAATAGTAAAAAATTGGGAAAAATGTAAAACTATCACTATCAGCAGATGATATAATTGTATTCTTGCACATCTTGAAAAATCAACCAAGAAAACAGCAAAAATAAGAGATTCAGCAAAGTAGAATGGTACAAAATATACAGAAAACAACAGCTTTATTACATAGGCAATCAATCATCAATATGTGGGGAAAAATTTAATTTATAACAGCCCCAAAAAGGACAAACTATTTAGGACTGAACTAAAAAGAAAATGTAGAGTTACAAGATGAAATTTTAAATATGCTAATAAAGGATCCAAATACAAAAAAGACTTGAACAAATGGAATGACACACCACATTCTTAGACAAAAAGACTCACAGGGTGCCTGGGTGGCTCAGTCGGTTAAGCATTTGACTCTTGATTTCAGCTCAGGTCAGGATCTCACGGTTGTGAGATCAAACCCCGTGTTGGGTGCCATGCTGAGTATGAAGCCTGTTTAAAATTCTCTCCTTCTCTCTCTGCCCCTCCCCAGCTCGTGCTCTCTCTCTCAAAGAGAGAGAGAGAGAGAGAGAGAGAGGAAAAAAGACTCATAAACATCAATTCTCCCTAATTTAGGATCTAACAATCCTATTAAAACATGCTAACTTCTTGGGGTGCCTGGGCGGCTCAGTTGGTTAAGTGTCTGACTCTGGCTCAGGTCTTGATCTCACGGTTTGTGGGTTGGAGTCCTTTGTCGGGCTCTGTCAAAGCCTGGAGTCTGCTTGGATTCTGTGTCTCACCACCCCCCCCCCCCCCCCCCCCCCCCGCCCTTCCCCTGCTTGCATTCTCTCCCTCTCTCAAAAATAAAATAAAACAGGGGTGCCTGCGTGGCTCAGTCAGTTAAGCATCCGACTTCGGCTCAGGTCACGATCTCATGGTCCGCGGGTTCGAGCCCCGCGTCGGGCTCTGGGCTGATGGCTCAGAGCCTGGAGCCTGCTTCCGATTCTGTGTTTCCCTCTCTCTCTGCCCCTCCCCCGTTCATGCTGTGTCTCTCTCTGTCTGAAAAATAAATAAACATTAAAATAAATAAATAAATAAATAAAATAAAATAAAACATTAAGAAAAATTCTAACTTTTTTTTTTATCTTATTTTTTAATTTTTTTTTTTTTTTTAACGTTTCTTTATTTTTGAGACAGAGAGAGACAGAGCATGAACGGGGGAGGGTCAGAGAGAGAGAGACACAGAATCTGAAACAGGTTCCAGGCTCTGAGCTGTCAGCACAGAGCCCGACGCGGGGCTCAAACTCACGGACCGCGAGATCATGACCTGAGCCGAAGTCGGCCGCTCAACCGACTGAGCCACCCAGGCGCCCCAAATTCTAACTTTTTTAAAATGGAAAAGCTGACTTTATAGTTCACATGGAAATAAAAAGAGTAAAAAAAAAACCTCTGAAAAATAAGAGTAGGGAAAGGGACAAGTCCTACCAGATATCAAAACATAATGCCTCAGTAATTAAAACTGTGAGTACTGGCATATAAACAGATGGGAGACCAATGGAAGACTAAAATCCCCAAAAGTGATCAAAATGGATGTAGAATTTTAGTATCTCATAAAGGTGGGGGGAAACAGATTTTTCATTAAATGGGACTAGGTAGCCACCTAGGGAAAAAATAAACTTAAAGCTATACCTCACATCAAGATAAATTCCAAATGGATCCAAAACTCCAATGCGACAAATGAAACCCTACAAGTATTAGAAGAAAGTACAGAAGAAATTTTTATACTCTTGGACTGGGTAAAGATTTTTTAACTATGACATAAAATCCAAAGCCATTAAAAAGTGGGTAAATTTGAATACATAAAAATCAAAGAATTCTGCAAGGCAAAAAATACCATAAGTAAAGCAAAACAAAAACCCAACAAACAAACAACAAACAAAATGACAAAGAAAAAATATTGGGGCGCCTGGGTGGCTCAGTCGGTTGAGCGTCCGACTTCGGCTCAGGTCACGATCTCGCAGTCCGTGAGTTCGAGCCCCGCGTCAGGCTCTGTGCTGAGTGCTCAGAGCCTGGAGCCTGTTTCAGATTCTGTGTCTCCCTCTCTCTCTGACCCTCCCCCGTTCATGCTCTGTCTCTCTCTGTCTCAAAAATAAATAAACGTTAAAAAAAAATTA
Source organism: Panthera uncia (assembly GCF_023721935.1). NCBI lineage: Eukaryota > Metazoa > Chordata > Mammalia > Carnivora > Felidae > Panthera > Panthera uncia. Next base: position 23,776,833 of record NW_026057578.1, on the reverse strand, counting down.
AAAAAAAAAATATATTGACAATGAAAGAGCAAATTTCCCATATATAAACATACTATAGAAAAAAACAGGTTTGTGTATGTATATGTGTATGCATATATAGGTATTATAAAGAGAACAGCAATTTAGACAAAGTATTGTGTCCAAAAATGGGCACAGAATATGATCATAAAATTCAAAGAAAAGGAAATACAAATGAACTTTAAACATATAAAAAATGTTAAACTTCACACATAAGAAAACATTTTTTTCACTCATCAGATTAGTGAAAATCCAAAAATATAATAATGCACTCTCTTGGCAAGGCTATAGGAAAACAGACATTCTCATTCTTTGCTAGTGGTTGTCTAACATCAGCAAGTAGGCATTATCTATCAAAATTACAATTACATATACCATTAACCCAGCAATCTCACTTCTGGTTGGTGATCCTGTAAGAGGGGGTACAGCTCAGTGGTAGAGCATTTGACTGCACTGATCCTACAGATAAACCTGTTCCCTTACTAGATGACGCATATACAAGGTTATTCAATAAAAGCATTTTTGCAAGAGCAAGATAGGAAACTACCAAAATGTCCATCAACAGAGACTGATTAAATTATAGTACATCTAATAAAAAGGAAAGGCAGCAAGAATATGGATGCTCTCTATGCACTGATGTGGAATGATCTCCAAGATATATTGTTGAGAGAAGAAAAAACAAGGAATAAAACATTGACTACAGGATGCTACTTTTAGTGGGGAAAGAGGAGAAAAATATTTTATATATGTTAGTATTAAAAATAAAATACTCTAGGGGTGCCTGAGTGGCTCAGTTGGTTAAGCATCTGACTCTTGATTTGGGCTCATAATCTCACAGTTTATGAGACAGCTCTGCATCAGGCTACACACTGTCAGCGTGGAGCCTACTTACAACTGTCTGTTTTCTTCTCCCTCTGCCTCTTCCCCACTCGCACTCCCTCTGACAAAAATAAAACAAAAAACAAAACAAAACAAAAAAACACAAACAAAAAAAACCTCTAGAAGGAAATACAAAAAAAACCCACAAAACAGTAAAAATTATTAGTTTCAAGGTAAACTAAAAAAAACAAAACAAAACAAAACAAAAAACATGTTGTACCAGAGGAGGGCAAGGAAGCACTCAGACAAATAGGGAACAAAGTCACAAGGACCCAGGAGCCAGTTTAAGGGGTTTCTACCGGCAAATTTGAGATAATTTAAGTATCAAAAAGAATTAATGACTAAAATTGATTAAAATACCATGAATAAATAGAAATCCATAAATATATAATAATAGCTCAGAGTAAATAATAGCTCAGAGAGTAAAAAAATTACTCAGAAAGTCACTATTAGGTGTAACTATGACGTCAATTCCTTACTCTGAAGATTGATAATTAAAGAAAAAAGAATGAAGCAAGAAATTTACTTTGTCTTTTAAGAAGCATTCATCCTTGGTAAAGAGGGAAAGTTCTCCTTTACATCAGAATGCTAGTTAATAAATGCAGAAGGAAAAAATTTTTGAAATCACCATTGTGCAACCTCCAATGAAGTAAGTGATTCAGGCAAGGATGATCAAAGGATGCTAAAAACCATCTGGTGAAAACTGCTGGGGAACAGAAGACTCCCATGGTGCAAACGGATTATTCCACAGATTACTTTCTAATTGCAAAGAGAAAACAAGTATCTTTAGAGTGGAAAGATATGACATTCACCAGCTTTACCTGGTGATCAAATCCAATAACAATTACAGTGAGACCTTCTATTTATGCCTTCTGATGCGATTTTACCTGAAACACCAGTCATCATCTATGATGATTATTACTAAAAATGCCTAGCCTAGGTCTAAAAAGTCTTTAAAAGTAATTTCTCCTTTATAGAAAATTCAGGAGATAGAGCAAAAAGAACAAATACATGAAGAAGTATTTGATTACATGAAGAAATAATCAGATCTAGAATGTGTGGCTTGCTACAACAAAATTGATCTGGTCTCTTCAAAACCCAAAATCTTAAGGGAAGAGATAGGGGGAAGACACAGTTCTCAATTAAAAGACCTTACAAATATGACCACCAAATGCAATTCATAAACATTACTTAGACCTGCTTTGAAGAAAACAGCCATAAAATTATTAAGACAGTTGGGAAAAACTGAATGTGAAGTAACAGAAGATATTAGGGCATTTTTAAAAACGTCTTAGGTGTAGTAATGTTATTTGTGATTGTATAGCAAATGCCCTTATTCTTAGGAGATGCATGCCAAAGTATTTAGGGATAAAATGTCATAATGTCTGCAACTTATTTTCAAAGTATTCAGTAAAGATAGGTAGGTAAACAGATGATGCAAATATAGCAAACTATTATCACTGTATTATTCTTTCAACTTTTTTGTATTAAAAACATTTTTTTTCATATTAAAAAGTTATGGGGAGAAGGGTATAAATAAATCCTGGGAGCTGAGGGTGGGATCAAGACTTTTCCCTGTATATCTCTTTTATAATGTTTTTATTTCTGAACCACATGCATGAATTATGTATTAAAAAAAAAAAAAAAGCCAGCTATCTACTACCCTCTTAAACACTGAGCAGCAAGTATATTTCTACTCTTACCCCATCTCAGGCATGCAACAACAAAAATAGCCTCTGCTTTCTATCTCCTAGTTCTGAGGAGAGCCCCTCTGACCACGTTTTCCTTGAGTCATTTGACAGTAAGGTTAAGAACCTGGAACACATTGTTACCAAGGGCTGAGCCACTGTCACCACCTTCAACAATATTCCCTTCAGCCAGTCTCCTACACTTGCTTCCCAACCCTTTCCCACCCCATTCACTTATCTCCAGGTTCTGTTGTTCACCCAGTCTGTTCCTCCCCACCCACTCCCATCCCATCCCACAGCTGGCTCCTTCAGCAATGCTTTTATCAGTGTCCTGCCCCCCTTGCTCACTTATTCTTAAGGCATACAAATCCATCAACTGCCTTTCCTCCACCCCCACTAACTCACAGACTTGAAGTTTAAGAGCTAGAAAGGAATTTGCATAATAATCAGTCTAACTCCCCCCAACTCTCAAAGGAAAAACCTGAATCACAGCAGTGGTATTGTGACTTGACTGAAATTATAGACTAGGATTGTGACAGGATAATGACTAAAGCCTGGTCTTTCACCTTCAAATTCAGTGCTTCTCCCACCATATACCAAACTGTCTTCTCACCAGGGTGACTCTACCCTACTCATACATAGTACACAATTAGCAGAAATATCAGAACCAAGTGACCTAGTTTATTTCAGGCCAATACCCACTAATTAGAATTGTTGCAATAACTCCAAAATGACTGAAGTCAGAATATCTGAGATCAAATGAGTATATGCCTTGAAAGAACTTCAGTAGCTCCCAACCTTGGCTACACATTATAATTATTTGAGAAACTTAAAAAAATAATTCCAGAGTCATACTATGTCTGCACTGTGGCCTGAGCTTTGGGCACTGAAACACTACCCAGGTGATTCTAATGTGCAAAGTTTAGAACCACACTTTTCATACATTATTTAATTTACCTTATATGAGGAAACTGAGTCAGGTAGGGAATGTGGTTAAGAATTTGCTCCAATGGGGTGCCTGGGTGGCTCAGTCAGTTAAGCATCTGACTCTTGATTTTGGCTCAGGTCATGCATGGTTCATGGGTTTAAACTCTGCGTTGGACTCTGCACTGATAGCTCGGAGCCTGCTTGGGATTCTCACTCTCCCTCTCTCTCTCTCTCTGCCCCACCCACACTCACTTGCATGCACTGCCTCCCTCTCAGAATTAATAAACATTAAAAAAAAAAAAAAAAGAATTTGCTCCAAAAAAGTGATGAAGGAGAAACAAAAGCTTTTTCTTTTATTATCATAAAGTCTGGTTGTTTAATTTTTTTTTAATATAATACAAACCATATTATTTGTGTGGAAATAAAACAAACATAACTATATAGAATCTAAAATTGAACTGCAGCACCCTGTATTCCATCTTGGTTTTTTTCTACATCCTTGGAATCACTTAAACCTTTCTTAGCTTCCATGTTGTCATTTAGAAAATGATGGGCTAACATTTTCCAGATCTAGGGACACTATGACTATTTTAATCCCTGGCTATTTGACTTCAATGTTTTTGGTTTTTTTAATTTTTAAATGTTTATTTTTGAGAGAGAGAGAGAGAGAGAGAGAGAGAGCATGAGTGGGGGAGGGCAAAGAGAAAGGGAGACACAACTTTAAACTCAGTTTAACCAACTGAGCCACCCAGGTGCCCTGACTTCAATGTTAATCATACTTCCCTGAAGAACTGGAAATTATTTGGTGCAAGATCTCTAACTCTTCCTTTTTCCACTAGTGGCTATTCTCCACACTATTCTATCATCTTCCTCCTTTCAAAAAGTTAATCCAAACTGGAAATTAAAATGGAGGCTACCTCAGGGTGTCTGGGTGGCTCACTCAGTTGAGTGCCTGACTCTGGCTCAGGTCATGATCTCATGGTTCGTGGGTTCTGGCCCTGCATCAGGCTCTGCGCTGACAGCTGGGAGCCTGGAGCCTGCTTCATATTCTGTGTCTCGGTCTCTGCCCCTCCCCAACTTGTGTATGCTCGCACCTGGGTGGCTCAGTTGGTTAATGTCCGACTTTAGCTCAGGTCATGATCTCATGATTTGTGAATTCAAGCCTCTCTGACAGTGCGAAGCCTGCTTTGAATTCTCTCTCTCTCTCTCTCTCTCTTTTTCTCTCTCCTTCCCTATAAAAAATAAATTAAAAAAAAATACATTTTTCCTATTCAGCTTTATAGCCTCCATGGGAAGATAAGCTCTGAGCACAAATGAAGAGTGTGAATTCTGGGCCTCTGATACCCAACATTCAGGAAGTGTTTACAAAGGTGCAAGACCAGCCCTAGTCCAGTTACATAGTCATCAGAAGTTGGCTACTTACCATGTCTACTCTCTCACAGCCATTTTGCATAACGGCTAACCCTAACCCTATCCTTAACTCATAACCCTAACACTACCCTGATCCTTTAATTTAGGAATGGACTATTATGTTCCTTATCCTTGACATTTAACTATATCAATTATTTGGGATTATGATTGAGAGACTTTTTTCTTTCCATATTATTTTTCTATTTATTCAATGCTGCTTATTTATTGAATAAATAGCACTGAATAAACACCATCTTTTTTTGTTTGTTTATTTTTGAGAGACACCGTATGAGAAGGGGAGGTGCAGAGAGAGAGGGGGACAGAGGATCTGAAGTGGGCTCCATGCTGACACCAGAGAGCCCAAAGTAGGGCTTGAACTCACAAACAGTGAGATCATGACCCGAGCTGAAGACGGATGCTCAACCAACTGAGCCCCCCAGGTACCCCATAAATACTATTTATTAAAAAAAATTTTTTTTAATTTTTTAATGTTTATTTTTGACAGAGAGAGAGACAGAAAGACAGAGACACAGACAGAGTGGGGGAGGGGCAGAGAGAGAGGGAGACACAGAATCCGAAGCAGGCTCCAGGCTCTGAGCTGTCAGCACAGAGCCTGACGTGGGGCTCGAACTCACAGACTGGGAGATCATGACCCGAGCTGAAGTCGGACACTCAACCGACTGAACCACCCAGGTGCCCGTAAAAAATTTTTTTTAGTGTTTATTCATTTTTGAGACACAGAGAGACAGAACATGAGTGGGTGAGGTGCAGAGAGAGAGGGAGACACAATCAAAAGCAGGCTCCAGGATGAAGCTGTCAGGACAGAGCCCGACACAGGGCTCGAACCCACGAACAGCAAGATCATGACCTGAAGTTGGACATTTAACTGACTGAGCCACGCAGGTACCCCAAATGCTATTTTTTTAAAAAAATAATCATTGAAAAGATCTATAAGGTATGAAATAAAGATGAACTATTACTAGTCACCATCATCTTCATCCGAGTACAATGAACAATTTTGCTAATATGCTCTGTTTTTAATTTAATGTGTTAATCCCCCCCGCCCCCATTAAAGGGTAAAGTTGAGACTAGGTCGAGGAGCATTTGTCTTTTCTAGATACCTCATATAGTAGAAACCATATAATAACTGGTCTTTTGTGACCAGCTTCTTTCACTTAGAATATTTTCAAGATGTTGTAGGAAGTAACAGTATTTTTAAAAATACCAAATAACATCCCTTACCAAAAGAACCACATTTATTTATCCATTTATTCATCAGCTGATAGACATTTGGGTTGTTTCCATTTTTCACTATTATGAATAATGCTGTTATGAATATTTGTATACGAGTTTTTGTATGGACATATTTTCATTTTTCTCAGATATATATATATATATACACGATTACATGTACACATACATACATATTTACATACACATATACATACATATATACACACACACACTTAGGAGTAAAATTGCTGGGTCATATATTTTCTATGTTTAATCTTTTGAGGAATTTCCAAACTGTTTTACAAAGCAGTTACACCATTTTACATTCCCACCAGTAGGGCACAAGGGTTCCAACTTCTCTGCATCGCCGCCAACTTATCATTACCTTTCTGAGTATAGCTATCCTGGTGGGTGTAAGGTGGTATCTCATGGTGCTTTTGATTTGCATTTCCCTGATGCCAAATGATGTTAAGCATATTTTCACGTTTATTTTCCATTTGCCACAATTTGGAGAAACATCCATTCAAATCTTTTGTCAATTTTTAAAACTGGGATATTTGACTCTTTATAATTGAATTGTAAATTTTTTTTAAAGTTTATTTATTTGAGACAGAGACGAGTGGGGGAGGGGCAGAGAGGGAGAGAGGGAGAATCCCAAGCAGGCTCTGCACTGCTAACTGTGAGATCATGATGTGAGCTGAAACCAAGAGTCAGATGCTAACCAACTGGGCCACCCAGGCACCCACAAGAGTTCTTGGTATATACTTTTATCTTTAATATTTTATCATTCTTTTATTTTTACTGCAGTATAATTAACATACAGTGTTTTATTAGTTTCTGGTGTACAATAGATTCAATAATTCTATACATTATTCAGTGCTCCTCAAAATAAATGTACTCTTAATCTCCTTCACCTATTTCACCCATTCCCCCAACTACCTCCCCTCTGGTAACCACCAGTTCGTTCTCTATAGTTAAGAGTCTGGTGTTTCATTTGTCTTTTTTCTTTGTTCACTTGTTTTGTTTCTTAAATTCCACACGAGTGAAATCATATGGTATGTTTTTTTCTCTGAGCTATTTACTGAGCAGTATACCGTCAAGATCCATCCACATTGATGCAAATGGCAAGATGTCATTCTTTTTTTATGGCTGAGTAATAACTATTATACACACACACACACACACACACACACACACACACACACACCTTTATCCATTCATCTATTGGGCTGCTTCCATAATTTAGCTATTGTGAATAATGCTATGATAAACACAGGGGTGCACATATCTTTTAGAATTAGCATTTTCATATTCTTTGGGTAAATACCTAAAAGTAGAATTACTGGATCATACGTGAATTCTATTTTTAATCTTTTGAGGACTGCCATTCTGTTTTCCACAATGGCTGCTCCAGATTGCATTCCTACCAACAGTGCACAAGGGTTCCTTTTTGTCTACATCCTTGCCAATACTTGTTGTTTCTTGTTTTTTATTTTAGCCATTCTGACAGGTGTGAGGTCGTATCTCATGGTTTTGATTTGTATTTTCCTGATGATGAGTGATGTTGAGATTCTTTTCACGTGTCTGCTGGACATGTGGCTGTCTTCTTTGAAGAAATGTCTGTTCATGTTTTCTGCCCATTTTTACACTGCATTATTTGGGGGTTTTTTTGTGTTGAGCTGTATAAGTTCTTTTTTTTTTTTTTTTAATGTTTTTATTTATTTCTGAGACAGAGAGAGACAGAGCATGAGCAGGGGAGGGGCAGAGAGAGAGGGAGACACAGAATCTGAAGCAGGCTCCAGGCTCTGAGCTGTCAGCACAGAGCCTGATGTGGGACTTGAACTCACAGACTGTGAGATCATGACCTGAGCTGAAGCGGACGCTTAACCGACTGAGCCACCCAGGCACCCCTATAAGTTCTTTATATATTTTGGATACTAACCTCTCATCAGATATGTTGTTTGCAATTATCTTCTCCCATTCAGTATGCTTTTTGTTTTGTTGATTGTTTCCTTTGCTGTGCAGAAGCTTTTTATTTTGATGCATTCCTAATAGTTTATTTTTGCTTTTGTTTCCCTTGCCTTAGAAGATAGATATATCTAGAAAGCTGCTGCTACATACAACTGATATCAGAGAAATTACCCCCTGTGCTGTCTTCTAGGATTTTTATGGTTTCAGGTCTCACATTTAGGTCTTTAATTCATTTTACGGTTATTTTTGTGTATAGTGAAAGAAAGTGGTCCAGTTTCATTCTTTTGCATATAGCTGTCCAGTCTTCCCACCATCATTTGTTGAAGAGACTTTTTCCCATTGCATATTCTGGCCTCCTTTGTTTTAATTTAATTAACCATATAATTGTGGGTTTATTTCTGGGCTCTTTATTCTGTACTATTGTTTTATGTGTCTATTTTTGTGCCAAGACCACACTGTTTTAATTACTACAGCTTTATAGTATATCTTGAAATCTGGGATTGGATTGTGATACTTCCAGTTTTGTTCTTCTTTTTCAAGACTCTTTGGCAATCCAGGGTCTTTTGTGGTTCTACACAAATTTTAGGATTATTTGTCTAGTTCTGTGAAAAATGGCATTGGTGTTTTGACAGGGATGCATTAAATGTGTAGATTGCTTTGGGTAGTATGGACATTTTAACAATATTTGTTCTCCCAATCCATGAATATGGAATATCTTTCCGTTTGTTTGTGTCATCTTCAATTGCTTTCATCAATGTTGTTTAGTTTTCAGAATACTGGTCTTTCACCTCCTTGGTTAATTTTATTCTTTTTGGTGTAATTGTAAATGGCATTGTTTCCTTAATTTCTCTTTCTGCTACTTCATTATTAGTGTATAAAAATGCAATGGATTTCTATAGGTTAACTTTGTATCCTATGACCTTACTGAATTCATTTATCAATTCTAGAAGTTTTTCGGTGGAGTCTTGGGTTTTCTACATATAGTATCATGCCATCTTGTAAACAGTGAAAGTTCTGCTTCTTCCTTACCAATATGGATGCTTTTTATTTCTTTTTCTTGTCTGATTGCTGTGGCTAGGACTTTCAGTACTATGTTGAATAAAAGTGGTGAGAGTAGACATCCTTGCCTTGTTCCTGATCTTAGAGGAAAAGCTCTCAGTTTTTTACCATTGAGTGATTTTAGCTGTGTGCTTTTCATACGTGGCCTTTATAATATTGAGGCATGTTCCCTTTAATCCTACTTTGTTGAGAGTTTTTATCAAAAATGGATGTTATACTTCATCAAATGCTTCTTCTGCATCTACTGAAATGATCATATGGTTATCCCTTCTCTTGCTGATATGATGTATCACAGTGAGTGATTTACAAATACTGAACCACTCTTGCATCTCAGGAATAAATCCCACTTACTTGTGGTGAATGAATTTTTAAATATATTGTTGGATTTGGTTTGCTAATATTTTTTTTAGGTAATCTCTAGACCCAACGTGAGACTTGAACTCACAACCCTGAGATCAAGAGTCATATACTCTTCTAACTGAGCCAGCCAAGCACCCCTGCTAATACTTTGTAAAGGACTTTTGCATCTATGTTCATCAGAGATACTGGCTTGTAATTCTTTTTTTGTACCGTCTTTATCTGGCTTTGGGGTCAGAGTAATGCTAGCCTCATAGAATGAATTTGGAAGTTTTCCTTCCTCTTACATGTTTTGGAATAGTTTGAGAAGAGTATGTATCAACTTTTCTTTAAATGTTTAGTAGAATTCACCTGTGAAGACATCGGATCCCAGAATTTTGTTTGTTGGGAGTTGATTCCTGATTCTATTTCATTGCTGGTAATCAGTCTGTTCAAATTTTCTATTTCTTTCTGATTCAATTTTGGAAAGTTATATGTTTCTAGGAATTTATCCACTTTTTCTAGGTTGCCCAGTTTGTTGGCACATAATTTTTCATAATATTCTCATAATCCTTTGTATTTCTGTGGTGTCAGTTGTTATTGCTCCTCTTTCATCTTTGATTTTGCTTATTTGAGTCCTCTCTCTCTGCTTTTATTTTTGATGAGTCTGGGTAAAGATTTTTCAATTTTGTTATTTTTTCAGAGTCAGTTCCTGGTTTCATTAACCTATTTTACTGGTTTTTTTTTGTTTTTTTTTTTTTTTTTTTTAGTTTCTATTTCATTTATTTCTGTTTTAATCTTTACTATTTCCTTCCTTCTACTGGTTTTGGGTGTGTTTGTTCTTTCTCCAGTTCTTTTGGGGATAAGGCTAGGTTGCTTATTTCGGATTTTTCTTGCTTCTTGCAGCAGGCTTTTATTGCTATAAATTTCCTTCTTAGAACAGTTTTTGCTGCATCCCAAAGATTTTGAACCCTTGTATTTTCATTTTCATTTCTCTCCATGTATTATTTTATTTCCTCTTTGATATCTTGGTTGACACATTCATTGTTTGGTAGCATGTTATTTAACTCTATGCACTTGTGTTGTTTCTAGATTTTTTTCTTATGACTCATTTCTAGTTTCACAGCATTGTGGTCAGAAAAGATGCATGGTAAGGTGCCTGGGTGGCTCAGTTGGTTAAGTGTCCAACTTCAGTTCAGGTCATGATCTCGTGTTTCATGGGTTCAAGCCCCATGTTGGGCTCTGTGCTGATAGCTCAGAGCCTGAAGTCTGCTTCAGGTTTTCTATCTGACCCTCTCTCTTTGCCCCTCCCTCACTCGCACTCTGTTTCTCTGTCTCTCTCTCAAAAATAAGCATTAAAAATAAATAAATAAATAAATAAATAAATAAATATGAAACTATATAAAGGTGTATTCATTATTTCAATTGTCTTGTCTTTCTTAATATTTAATTTCTTAAATATGTTTATGCACACATAGGGGAAAAGACAAAGGAAACTCAATAACAAGACATAATGCAATGAAAAATGGACAAAAGATTTGAAGAGACACTTTACAAGAAGCACATAAAAAGATACTCAACACTATCAGTCATCAGGAAAATGAAAATTAAAGCGACAAATAACACACCTACACTAATGGTTAAAATTAAAAAGAATAAGTATCAAATGTTGGCAAGGATGCAGAGCAACTGGAACTCCCATAGTGGTGGGACTATAAAAATGTACAAACAATTTGGCAGTTTCTTTTAAAGTTAAGCATTTATTTATCATAAGACCCAGCAATCTAACTCCTAGATATTTATCCTGAATAAAAACATGTCTATACAAAGACTTCCTATGAAGGTTAATAGCAACTCTATCTATAACAGCCCGAAACTGAAAGTAAACTGGACACAGCCCAAATATCCATCAATCAGTAAATGGATAAATTGTAGTGTAGCCATACAGTGGAATACTGCCCAACAATAAAAAGGATCAACTACTGTAAAGGTTATCTACCAGTCAAGGGAGGGGATTTTGTCCCCTAGTGTATAGGTGGCAATGTATGGAGACATTTTTGATTGTTACAATCAAAGGAAGGGAGGAGAATGCTATGGGCATCTAATGGATAGAGGTCAGGGATGCTACTAAATATCCTGCAATACACAGGACAGTCTGCAAAACAAATTATCCAGCCCAAAATGTCCATAGTGCCAAGGCTGAAAAACTCTGAATTACTGAAATATGCAACAGGGATGAATCTCAAAAACATGGTGATCAAAAGAATCCAAACTTTTCTATGACATTTTACAACAGGCAAAATGAACCCACAACAATAGAAATCTGATGGGTACTTCCTAGGACTGGGATGGGGACTGATTAAACAGGGGCACAAGGTAACTTTGGAGTGAAAATGTTCTACATCTTCTTGATTGTTAGGATATAGGCATCCGACAGAATACAAACTATACATTTAAAATGAGTGTATTTTATTGTATGTAGAGTATACTTGTAAGATTGGTAAAAAATAAATAAATAAATTGTTTAAGGTGGGTGAAAGGTACATACGGTTCATGATAGCATTCTACTTTTGTATCTGTCTCAATTTCCATAATAAAATGTTTTTTTAAATAAGCTATAAACACTAAATGATTCAGGAAGAAGCCTTAATTAAATCTCTTAACAACAATAAAAAATATTCAAGGGGCACCTGGGTGGCTTAGTTGGTAGAGTGTCCAACTCTTGATTTCAGCCCAGGTCATGATCCCAGGGTTGTGGGATCAAGCCCCCATCGTGGGATCAAGCCCCATGTTGGGCTCCGTGTTGGGTGTGGAGTCTGCTTAGGATTCTCTCTTCCTCTCCCACTGCCCCTCCCTAGCTCGAGTGCTTGCTCTCTTTCTCAAAAATAAAATAAAATAAAATAAAAACAAAAACAACTCAGATAAAAAACTTACTGTGAGAGTGACCTTTATGTCTCTCTTCGTGAAGGGGAGAGAGGCTGATGTGAAAGACAGAAGGAAGAAAGAGATACAGTTTGATACAGGAAAGATGAAGAAAATTTCACAAGCTACTTTTTCCCCTTGGTCCATCTGGACCCAACCTGCCACTAAACCATGCCTTCTGTGGGAGATATACTTCTAAGATGGCCATCAATTATTCCAGCATCTAGTATTCACATCCTTGTGTAATCTCCTCCCCATGAGTGGGCTAGCCTAGTGACTTCTAACCAACAGATGCTGGTGACAGGATGTCACTTCCATGATTATGTTAAAAAGATGTGACTTCTATTTTTCTGGAAGACTCTATTTATTGCCCTCTCAGTGTGCTATATTGGAGCAGCCTCCAGTTAACAGCCAGTGAGAAACCAAGGTCCTTACGGAAGGATAATACCTAAAGATCATAAAGGCCATCCATATATGAAAGATCCACTGCTAATATCATCCTCAATGGGGAAAAACTGAGAGCTTTCCCCCTAAGGTCAGGAACACAATAAGGATGCCCACTCTTACCACTGTTATTCAACATAGTGTTGGAAGTCCTAAACTTAGCAATCAGACAACACAAAGAAATAAAAGGGATCTGGGGCACCTGGGGGGCTCAGTCAATTGGGCGTCTGACTTCGGCTCAGGTCATATCTCAGGGTTCATGGGTTTGAGCCCTGCATCAGGCTCTGTGCTAACAGCTCAGAGCCTGGAGCCTGCTTCATATTCTGTGTCTCCCTCTCTCTCTGTCCCTTCCCCACTCCTGCTCTGTCTCTCAAAAATAAATAAACATTAAAGAAAATTTTTTTTAAAGAAATAAAAGGGATCCAAATTAGCAAGGAGGAAGTCAAACTTTCACTCTTCGCAGACGACATGATAATCTATGTGGAAAACCCAAAAGACTCCACCAAAAAACTGCTAGGACTGATACTTGAATTCAGCAAAGTTGCAGGATATCAAAGCAATGTACAGAAATTGGTTGCATTTCTATACACCAATAATGAAGCAACAGAAGGAGAAATCAAGGAATTGATCCCATTTACAATTGCACTAAAAGCTATAAAATACCTAGGAATAAACCTAACCAAAGAGGTGAAAAATCTATACACTGAAAACTACAGAAAGTTTATGAAAGAAATTGAAGAAGATGCAAGAAAATGGAAAAAGATTCCATGCTCCTGGATAGGAAGAATATTGTTAAAATGTCAATACTACCCAAAGTAATCTACATATTCAATGCAATCCCTATCAAAATAACACCAGCATTCTTCACAGAGCTAGAACAAACAATCCTAAAATTTGTATGGAACCATAGAAGACCCCGAACAGCCAAAGCAATCCCAAAAAAAGAAACCCAAAGCTGGAGGCATCACAATTCCAGACTTCAAGCTGTATTGCAAAGCTGTAATCATCAAGACAGTATGGTAGTGGCACAGAAACAGACACATAGATCAATGGAACAGAACAGAGAACCCAGAAATGGACCCACAAATGTACTGCCAACTAATCTTTGACAAATCAGCAAAGAATATCCAATGGAAAAAAGACAGTCTCTTCAGCAAATGGTGTTGAGAAAACTGGACAGTGATAGGCAGAAGAATGAACCTGGACCACTTTCTTATACCATACACAAAAATAAACTCAAAATGGATGAAAGACCTAAACATAAGACAGGAAGCCATCAAAATCCTAGAGGAGAAAACAGGCAACAACCTCTTTGACCTTGGCCACAGCAACTTTACTTGACATGTCTTCAGAGGCGAGGGAAACAAAAGCAAAAATGAACTACTAGGATCTCATCAAGATAAAAAGCTTCTGCACAGAGAAGAAAATAATCAGCAAAACTAAAAGGCAACCAACAGAATGGGAGAAGATATTTGCAAATGACATATCAGATAAAGGGTTAGTATCCAAAATCTATAAAGAACATATCAAACTCACACCCAAAAAACAAATAATCCAGTGAAGAAATGGGCAAAAGACATGAATAGAAACTTTTCCAAACAAGACATCCAGATGGCTAACAGACACATGAAAAAATGCTCAACATCACTCATCATCAGGGAAATACAAATCAAAACCACCATGAGATACCACCCCACATATGTCAGAATGGCTAACATTAACAACTCAGGCAACAACAGATGCTGGCAAGGATGTGGAGAAAGAGGTACCCTCTTGCACTGCTGGTGGGAATGCAAACTGGTGTAGCCACTCTGGAAAACAGTATGGAGGTTCCCCCCAAAATTAAAAATAGAACTATTCTATGACCCAGCAATTGCACTACTAGGTATTTATCCAAAGGATAAAGAAGTGCTGATCTGAAGAGGCACATGCACCCTAATGTTTACAGCAGCACTATCAACAATAGCCAAAGTATGGAAAGAGCCCAAATGTTCATCAACTGATGAATGGATAAAGAAGATGTGGTATATATACACAATGGAATGTTACCTGGGGATTAAAAAGAATGAAATCTTGCCAGTTGCAACAATGTGGATGGAACAATGTGTATTATGCCAAGCAAAGTAAGTCAGAGAAAGATAAATATCATATGACTTCACTCATATGTGAAATTTAGGATACAAAACTGATGAACATAAGGGATGGGGAGCAAAAATAATATAAAAACAGAGACAAACCATAAGAGACTCTTAAACACAGAGAACAAACTAAGGTTTGCTGGCGGGCTGTTAAGTGGGGGGAAGGGCTAAAAGGGTGAGGGGTATTAAGGAGGAAGGACACTTGTTGGGATGAGCACTGGGTGTTATATGTAAGTCATGAATCACTAAATTCTATTCCTGAAAATAAACAAATAGATAGTCTGAGAACACAGGGAAAAAAAAGAAAAGAAAAGAAAAAAGAAATCAAGGTCCTTAATTCAACATCCCTTGAAGAAGTGAATTCCACCAACAACCAAGTGAACTTAGAAGCAGTTCCTTCTTCAGTCAAGCACTGAGATGAGACTCCAGCCCTGGCTGACACCTTGACTGCTGCCTCTGAGAGACCCTGACACAGAGGACTCACCTAAGCTGTACCCAGATTCCTGACCCATGGAAATTGTGCCACAATAAATATCTGTTGTTTTAAGCTGCTAAATTTGTGGTAATTTATTATGCAACAATAGATAACTAATGGACTCTCCCTGGAAATCCTACTGAATATTCACCTCCTTTAAAACTTTTTGGCAGTTTCTGGGGCACCTGGGTGGCTCAGTTGGTTGGATGACCGACTTTAGCTCAGATCATGATCTCACAGTCTGTGAGTTCAAGCCCCACATCGGGCTCTTGCTGACAGCTCGGAGCCTGTAGCCCGCTTCGGATTCTGTGTGTCCCTCTCTCTCTGCCCCTCCCCCACTCACACTCTGTCTCTCTCTCAAAAATAAAAATAAAAACATACAAAAATAAATAAAAATTTTTTAAAAAGTTAAAAAAAAACTTTTTGGCAGTTTCTTTTAAAAGTTAGTATGCCATATATGCCATACAACCCAGCAATCCCATTGCAAGGGATTTACCCAACAATAAATAAAAATATGTCTACACAAAGACTTGCAAAAATGCTTGTAGCAGGGCACCTGGGTGGTTCAGTGAGTTGAACCTCCAACTCTTGATTTTGGCTCAGGTCATAATTCCAGGGTCATGGGATCGAGCCCCACATCAGATCAGGCTCCTTGCTGAATGTGGAGCCTGCTTAAGATTCTCCCTCTCCCTCTCTCTCTCTCTCTCTCTCTCTCTCCCTCTGCCCCTCTCCCCCTCTCCCCTGGTCACACTCTATCTCTATAAAAAAATAAAATTAAAATTAAAAAACATTTATAGCAACTTTATTCACAGTCATCAAAACTGGAACTAACCCAAATATCCATCACAAGTGAACAGATAAACATGTTATATCCATATAAGACAATAATCGGCATCAAAAAGGAACAAACTACTGATACATGCAACAACACAGATAAATAATGAAACTATGCTAAGGGAGGGGCGCCTGGATGGCTCCTCCATGAAGCATCCCACTTCAGTTCAGGTCATGATCTCACAGTTTGTGAGTTCGAGCCCCATGTCGTCATCGTTGTCGTCAGGCTCTGTGCTGACAGCTCAGACCCTGGAGCCTGCTTCAGATTCTGTATCTGCCTCTCTCTCTCTGCCCCTCCCCCGCTCATGGTCGCGCGTGTGTGTGCACGCGCTCTCTCATAAACATTTTAAAAAAATTAAAAATGCATGTAGGTAAAAAGTAAATAAAACGGATGCAGGTGATTGTATGCAAATTTACCTCATTAAGGTAACTAAAAAAAAAAAATCACCTTCTTTGTCAAGCCTTCTTTAATTACATCTAATGCAGCTGATTCCATTATTCTACCCTAGCTCTCAAACAGTATTCTACAGATAAATTACCCAAACTGCAGAAAATACAGTTTTTTTTTAATTTTACAGTAGCTAAAACTTACAGGACACTATTATATACCAGGCATTGTTCTAAGTACTTTGCATTATCAATTCAATTAGTTCCCCCAACAATTCCATGAAATAGATTCAATTACCCCCATTTTACAAATGAGGAAACTTAGGCACAGAGAAGTAACTTGCTTAAGGTCATACAGCTAGTAAGTGACAGAGCCATTATTCAAGTCTAGGCAGGCTGGGCTCTTCACAACCACCTCCCTCTCTATCTCAGACCATTGGTGTATTAGGTAAAAGGATACTCTCAGCTCACTAGAGACTGACAGGTTCATTCACTCATTCAACAAATATTTAGGCATGCAATATATGCCAGACATTGTTCTAAATGCTAAGGATACGATAATGAAGAAAAATACAGACATGCTACCTGCTTTTATGGGGCTTATATTCTAGCAAGAACCTAGATTTAAAGCACTAGATTCCTAAATCAAAATATTTATACTCTTATTTATGTATTTATCCAAACATTTATGCAAAAAAAAAAAGTCACAAGTTACAATAGTGGCCAGGTCTGCTTTAACTGGCTAGATCTGTGGTTCCCAAACTTGTCAAATTTTAGGATCACCTGGGGATCTTTTAAAAATACCAAAACCTAAGCCAGGTGCCCAAGCCAATTAAATCACAATGGAGTGGGGAGCAGGGAAGGAAGGGAGACACAGGCATCAATAGTTTGCCAAGTTCCATAGGTGATTTCAATGTGAAGACAAGTTTGGGAAATCACTAAGCTATGGTTTTCATCTGTCTAAATGATACAGTTCATTCATGGTTAGAGAGACACAGATGAATAAGAAAAGAATAAACCAAAACTCTATACACTTGCCTTCCTCTGAATCAAAGATTTGCAAGGTACCTTTTTTTCTTTTCAATGTTATGAATTCTGAAAACATGAGAAAGACAACCAAATAAATATTTTCCTTCTTGGATTTACTCATGCCTCCATTCCCCTCCAGAATCATAGACAACTGAGACATTCACCTTTTTACCTTTTCTTAGTACCTTCCATGAAATCAATAAAGAATTCTGCCATATTCCATATTTTCAACATAACTGAAAAAGATAAGACTCACTTGCTTTTCTATTAAGAAAGTGTTTTTCTAATAAGCAGATCTCATTTAATTCTGTTGCTTTGGGTCCAATTCACATGTCAAACACAGCTTATCAAACTAAAATTCCCCACTGACATGGAGATCAAATGCCTTCTTTTTAAAAAAGTAAACTCTATTTCTAAATCAATCCTTTTCTTATGTTGAAACCAAGTTTTTGTTTTTTTTTTAATAAATCAAGATTGCATTTGTATTCTATATATAAACAACAGACCTGTTTAAGAACTCTCTGACCACTCTCAGAAAAGATAATAGATGTTCAGTAGGACCCCTCTCCATTCCATCCAGGACCTAGACAGAAAAGGGCAGAGAGGAAGAAGAGAAACATCAGAAGAAAAGACTAAATTGTATAAGCCCAATAAGCCTATTCAAAGTAAAATTTTTGTGACTGGCCAAATTCCTTCTTTCTATCACTGTTTCTGGTAATTTCACTCTAGAAAGTGTTGTTAAAAGACATGAGATTATCTGGGAATGCAAGCTGGTGCAGCCACTCTGGAAAACAGTACGGAGGTTCCTCCAAAAACTAAAAATAGAACTACCCTACGACCCAGCAATTGCACTGCTAGGTATTTATCCACAGCATACAGGTGTGCTGTTTCGAAGGGACACAGGCACCCCCATGTTTATAGCAGCACTATCAACAATAGCCAAAGTATGGAAAGAGCCCAAATGTCCATTGATGGATGAATGGATAAAGAAAATGTGGTATATATATATATATATATATATATATATATATATATACATACACACACACACACACACACACACACACACACAACGGAGTATTACTTGGCAATCAAAAATGAAATCTTGCCATTTGTAATTACGTGGATGGAACTGGAGGGTATTACGCTAAGTGAAATTAGAGAAAGACAAAAATCATATGACTTCACTCATATGAGGACTTTAAAAGACAAAACAGATAAACATAAGGGAAGGGAAACAAAAATACAAAAACAGGGAGGGGGACAAAACAGAAGAGACTCATAAATATGGAGAACAAACAGGGTTACTGGAGGGGTTGTGGGAGGGGGGATGGGCTAAATGGGTAAGGAGCATTAAGGAATCTACTCCTGAAATCATTGTTTCATTATATGCTAACTAATTTGGATGTAAATTTAAAAAAATAAAAAATTAAATTAAAAAAACACACATGAGATTACCTATAGTCTCAAATCCAGTGTAATTTTTTTAAAGGAAAGCTTTCGTAATAATTAAGAAAGCTTTTTCAAAATACATCAATAGTGGTTATGCAAGCGTGTTCATTTTACAATTCATTATCCTTATGATTTGTGCACTTTGCATTGTGTGTGCTATACTTGAGTTAACAAATATTAAGAACAGATACATCTGTACTGGGCAGAACCCTTGAAGGATTGTAATGAAGTAAGTAGCAGAAACAGTCCCACAAAGGTTACATGATTTGCCCAAGATCTTCCATGTAGTTAGCTACACACTTAGTCTTTCTTGTCACTTTCCTACTCTTTGTTGTAAAACTGTAAATGTTCTGATAATAATATACTTTTTAATTTAACATTATTCTCTTACTTACACTATGAAAAATTTTTATTACAAATAACAACGCAGGGGTGCCTGGGTGGCTCAGTTGGTCAAGCGTCCAAGCATCCGACTTCAGCTCAGGTCTTTGTAGTCTGTGAGTTTGGCCCCACAGTCAGGCTTGCTGCTATCAGTGCAGAGCCCGCTTTGGATCCTCTGTCCCCCTTTCTCTTTGTCCCTCCCCCGCTTCACACTCTCTCTCTCAAAAATAAATATTTTAAAAAAGTGACAATGCAAAACCAAACAAGGAAACAAAAAAATGGAAAATACAGACGTCCTGGTTCACAACTTGTGCACCATCACAGGTGCTGCACTATCCACATAAGGAAATTAAATAAAGCCTAATGCCCATGCAATGATTTCCTAACTGCAGAATCCATTTTTAATAATATTTTCAATACAAATGTCAAATGATTACTAGTAAAATTAACTAGGTATAGCTTGAGAAAAGACATTAGCATTATTTTATGATAGTGAAACCCAGGGTGACAGAATGGAAAGAGGGCTGGGCTAAGCATGGCAGGGTAAGTGTGCCTCAAATTCTAGTAGTAACCTTCCCTTGTATGACTGGCAGGATATAATCTCTCTGGACCTAAGATTTCTAAACTATAAAATGAGAAGATGGATCACTAAGCTAAAGCTGAACAGAATCTTGAGCTCCTTCCAGGTTTAAGAAAACTCAAGGACTAGTTACCAAGAAATTTAATTATCATTCTATATGCTTTCACTTTAACCAATGAATATCTCTATTTGAATGTTTTAAATAGCTTTGTAATGGGGGTGGGACGGGTGGGCAAAATGGGTGAAGGGGAGTGGGAGGTACAGGTTTCCAGTTATGGAATGAATAAGTCATGGAGATGAAAGGTACACCATAAGGAATATAGTCAATGGTATTGTAATAGAGTTTTATGGTGACAGATGGCTACTACACTTGTGGTAAACATGGCACAGCATATAGAGTTGTCAAATCACTGTGCTGTACACCTGAAACTAATATCACGTTGTGTGTCAACTATACTTCAATTAAAAAAATAAACAGCTCTGTAAAATAAGAATCCTAGACTTCTTCTGGATTCTGCCTCATAAACACAAGCATATCTTCAGCTTGTGCCAAATATAAATCTTCCAGATTTGTTGTCTAGTGCAAGACCCTTCCTTCTCAAAGATGGCTAGTAATAACACCCTCAATACTTTACCAAGAGACTCTTTTGCATGAGTTTTTTTAACTTAATATTTTGAAATCATTTCAAACTTACAGACCATGAGTTATTTCCTTTTTTTTTTTCCTTTTTATTTTTAAGTAATCTCTATACCCAACGCAGGGCTCAACCTCACAACCTCGAGATCATGAGTTGCACACTCTACCAACTGAGCCAGCCACGTTCCCCCATGAGTTATTTTTTAAATAGAAAATATGTGTAGAGAAGTCCCTCATAATTTCTAATCTATAATTTGAATACTTTCAATGGATGCATTTATTCAACTATCCTTTAGCAACCGCTTACTATGTACCAGGCAAGGTAGGTATTTTCTTGCTCCCAAAGTTACTATAGAAGAAACAAAAATTCTGTATAATGAGAAATTTAAAGAACATTTTTATGAATGCCTAAATCTGGATATTATACTTATAAGTACTTAAAATTAAGTTGGCCTGTTAACCACACAGACCTAAATGTTTCAGGATAATTTATTAGGCATTTAAAAAGTATCTGAATAAACAGTTAAATGTGAACTGTCAAAAAACATTTGTCTTGGCATAACTAAAGATCCAATCCCATCCTCCCCATACCTCGTGAATCTGTTATAAAACTTTTACATGCTTCCTGTTTCTAAGTCCAGGGCTCCCATGGGAAAATTTATGCAAACCTCCAGTCAAATCATAGAAATTTATGAGACTGACACGCTATCTACTGCATAAATGAGGCACCTCAAATCATAAAAACTTAGTACCCTGAAAGGATCCACAAAATGCCTGTCAAAGAGACTGGCATTTCTTTTTTTTTTTTTTTTCTTTCTTTTTTTTTTTTTTTCAACGTTTATTTTATTTTTGGGACAGAGAGAGACAGAGCATGAACGGGGGAGGGACAGAGAGAGAGGGAGACACAGAATCGGAAACAGGCTCCAGGCTCCGAGCCATCAGCCCAGAGCCCGACGCGGGGCTCGAACTCACGGACCGTGAGATCGTGACCTGGCTGAAGTCGGACGCTTAACCGACTGCGCCACCCAGGCGCCCCGAGACTGGCATTTCAATACTGTAGCAACAACTGGTTTGCTCCTACTAGGCATAATAGACAACTTAAGAGATTAGGGAATATTAACATTAATTTTTAAACTTCAATTCTGACAGTGTAATATAAGAAGCAAAAGATGAATCTGTGAAATATGAAATTTGAGATTCCTAGAACTCATTCTAACACAAATATAGTTAAGTTAATTGAGCACAATATAAACCAACAAAATAAGTCAGAGGCTCAAAGAGATTCTCCCCATATTGTTAGATGCCATGATAGGTGGATAATGTAAAATTTAGAGAAAAACTACTTTCTATATCATGTTCTAACAATGAATACCACTGTGTCCTTTTAGGCCTAATAAAGCTGTAGTAAAAAAATAACACAGGTTTAGAGTACTAGTCTTTTAATCCATGCTCTAAAATACAAATGACATTGAAAAGTTGATCAAAGGGGCGCTTGGGTGGCTTAGTCGGTTGGGCGTCCGACTTCAGCTCAGGTCATAATCTCACGTTCCGTGAGTTCGAGCCCCGCGTCGGGCTCTGTGCTGACGGCTGAGAGCCTGGAGCCTGTTTCAGATTCTGTGTCTCCCTCTCTCTGACCCTCCCCCGTTCATGCTCTGTCTCTCTCTGTCTCAAAAATAAATAAAAACATTAAAAATATTTAAAAAAAAAGTTGATCAAATCCTACAATACAGGAACTACTAAAAAATTCTCTAAAAATTACTTGATGAGAATCTTAGCGTATGAACTAGAGAGCCCTTGGCAATCATCTAGTCCAATATCCTGATGGAAAAATTGAGGCCTGAGTGAATAATTTGAAGCTTCTTAGTCAGAAGTAGGAAAGTCTTTCATTTCATATGTGACACTTCCTTACAAAAAAAAAAGTTCACTGTAAAAGCACTAGAAAAGTATGTTGTAATAATAATAACGAATGTAGTCTTGCCATAAGACGGAAGACGACTTTAAAGAACCATGGCTTTTTTTCCCCTCTATTAAGTTTCCAATAGAATTAAATCAGAAGATCTGGGCTCTAAGTTACAGAAGTCCTTAAGCAATCAATCTAAGAGTCTACCAGTGTTGGGGCACTGGGGTGGCTCAGTCAGTTAAGCGTCCGACTTCGGCTCAGGTCATGATCTCTCAGTTTCTGTGTTCGAGCCCCACGTCGGGCTCTGTGCTGACAGCCTGGAGCTTGCTTTGGATTCTGTGTCTCACCCTCTCTCTGCCCCTCCCATGTTCATGCTGTCTCTCTCTGTCTCTCAATAATAAATAAACGTTAAAATTTTTTTTTTTTTTTTAAAGAGTCTACCAGTGTTTCTTCTCCTCTATGGTCTTACATTCATAATGAGAGTGTTGCGTGTTGTCAAACTTTTTTCTTTCTTTTCTTCTTTCTTTCTTTTTTGTTTTATGCTCTGCAAATTGTCACTTTATTTTTTTTAATGTTTGTTTATTTTTGAGAGAGAGAGAGAGAGTGCAAGTGGGGGAGAGGTAGAGGCAGGAGGGAGAGATAGAATCTGAAGCAAGCTCCTGGCTCTGAGCTATCAGCACAGAGCCTGATGCAGGGCTCAAACCCACTAATTTTGAGATCATGTCCTGAGCCAAAGTCAGATGCTTAACCAACTGAGCCACCCAGGCACCCCTCAAATTGTTACTTTTATTTATTTATTTTTTATTATTATGTTCATTTATTTTGAGAGAAAGAGACACACACACGCACACACATGCACACACACACACACAGTGCGTGCGGGGAAGGGGCAGAGAGAGAGGGAGACAGAGTATCCAGAGCAGGCTCCAGGATCTGAGCTGTCAGCACAGAGCCCAACACGGGGCTCGAACCCACGAGTGTGAGATCATGACCTGAGTCGAAGCCGGACGCTCAACCGACCAAGCCCCCCAGGTGCCCCAAATTGTCACGTTTAAAATCAAACACTGAAATCCTAAGATCGGCTTTTAAATTCTGTAGTTACCATTTCATCATTACTGATGACCCAGATATAATCATTTAGCAAACCTATAGACAGAACTGTAGGTGAATACACTATTACTAATATTTTCAATCACAGGTATAGCATTCAAAGTAGCCACATTGGGCTCTGCACTGACAGCATGGAGCCTACTTGGGATTCTCTCCCTCTCCTTCTCTCTTCCTCCCCCACTTGTGCTCTCTCTCTCTCTAAATAAATAAACTTAAAAAAATTTTTTTTAATTAAAAAACATATAGAAATAAAATAAAAATTCATTAGTGGGGTAGTGATGAGCAAGACATGAATCCAGGAGTAATTAGAGAAAAAGTCTGACAGACATGAACAGGTAAAAATTAAAATAGTCTATGTGTCAAAAGAAACCACAAAGTCAAAAGCCAACTGATAGACTGGGATTATTGTACCATGTGACAAAAAAGGGTTAATATTCTAAATATACAAAAGTGCCAGCAAGTTGATTAAAAAGTAAAAAATTAACAACCCAAGAGAAAAATAAGTAAAGAATTGGTAAAGGGAATCTGTAGAATATGGAATACAAATGTCCAATGAATGTATACAATGTATTAATGGTCAGGGAAATGAAAATAAAAATAAGAAAACTCTTTTCACCCAGCTGACTGGCAAAGACTAAAAAGATACCTAATATCCAGTGCCAGTGAGAATAAGAAATGCAACAACCTTTATGGAAAATAACCTGGCAGTTCATAATACTGAAATAAGCTTATCTTTTAGCCCATGTTTGGGATTTATCCTACAGAAGTAAAAGCTCCATTTCTTAAAGATGTATGCACAAGGATGTTCACAGTTTGTGATGGGGAAAATAAAATCAGAAACAACCTGATGACACTTCAGAAACCTGCATAAATGAAATATTATGCAGCTAGAAAAAAGTGAATTTGATATCTGTTTAATGACATAGAATTAAATGTATATCCTAAAAAGTAAAAAAATAAACGGAATTTGTAGAATAATGTGTATAGCATCATGATAATCTTACTAAGAGAGAAAATGCCATGTTGGGCATTTAAAAAGTTGTGGTTTGAAAGGAAAATCCTATCTGAGTATAATTCATAACAGGAAAGAATTAAGAAAAATATCTGTAATAGGAAAAGGAATAACAATTTAAAATTGATAAAAATGGGTGTATAAAAAAGACCACCAAATGAAACACTCACAGAATAAGAAATAAATTCTGGGTGCTTTTTGGGTGGGTATGGAAAAACAAATGTAAATCCAACTTTTATAAATTTGAGATTTACCTCCATTTCAAAAAGAAAAATAAAAGAAATTTTTGATTCAAGAGTTTATGTTTTTTAGATTTGTCTGCTAGGAATGTTTTTTTTTTTTTAAAAAGGAAACATGACTCATCACAAAATCTTGTCAAACAAATGCCCCCTATTATATATTTGAAATCTGTATCTTTTTTTTGGGTTATATTGGATTTCAGCTATATTTTGAAACTTGAAATTTATCTATCATAACAATGCATTATTTGTTATACTGAATACAATTTTTAAATACACAGTACAAACTTAAAAGGATAATACCAAATCTACATGGAACAAATGGTCAAATGATAAAGAAAACTAACTCAAAGAAGTTAAAAAAAATACCCATCATTGATAAAAGTAAAAAATATATTTGCTAGTCACAGAAGAAAAAGGGCAATTTCATAATCGAGAGATATGGAAGTCACAACCTTAAACCTCTGATCAAAGTTATCAACAATGGGACAACTAGACATTTGTGTAGCTTGTAATATGATGCCTTGTGAGGAATATTTAGGTATTTTTGCCAAAATGTTCAGCTCAGATCTGGTCTTCAAACCTTCCAGTTTAGGGAAATACAAGGAACAAATGTCACAAAGAAAACAATCAGATAAATCCAGAATGTGGAGCATTAAACAAAACTGCTCTGGTGTCAACAAATCAATGCCATGAACAAAACAAAACAAAAAAAACAAAAGGTGAGGAAGCAGACAAGGAATGGCAACTATTCCAGATTTGTAAAATACTACATCTACATAAATAGATGCAAATGTAGTGCGTGGTCCTTTGAACAAGTCAGCTATAAAAAGTCGTTTTGGAGACAAGGAGGGAAACAAATACAGACTCAATGTTAGATAACATTAAGGAATTATTGATAATTTGTTAGGTGTGATAAAGGTACTGTATGCGAAGAATGTATTTGTAAGAGATGCATGCTAAAATGTTTAAAGGCATAGTTTGATGATGTCTTTATTTTTAAAAGTTTAACATAAGTATACCATTGAGCATATGGCTACATGTTGAACATAGCTGGCAGGTATAAGGGTGTTTATTCTACTAATTCAGGGGTTTTATTTGTATGTTTGAAATTTTTCATAAGAAAACATTTAAAGTATCTTAAAACCCAACAAACTGTGAGGTACCACTATTATACTAGAAGAAAAAATTTATAAAATCCAACAACAACTAATGGCTAGTATCAATATAAACTGGTAGTTATTCTAAAGAATAAGCTGACAAAATGGCTAAAAAGTGATGATCCTTAGACCAAATTGAATCATTTTAGAGAATATATTCTAAAATAAAATTGGGGGAAAAAGTTTTATAGTAAGATGTTATAGAAATATAAATGAGAATTACAAACCAAAAATAAAAACAAACTGGAACTCACCCAAATAAACAGAGAGTATTTAAATTTTGGTTATTATGTATCCATTAAAAATAACTATATAGACATGTGAAAAGTACCTCAATATATTGCCAAATAAAAAGACTATTAAAAACTATAAGAATTATGGGGCGCCTGGGTGGCTCAGTAGGTTGAGCGTCCGACTTCAACTCGGGTCATGATCTCACAGTCTGTGGGTTCAAGCTCTGTGTCAGGCTCTGTGCTGACAGCTCAGAGCCTGGAGCCTGCTTTGGATTCTGTGTCTCTCTCTCTCTCTGCCCCTCCCCACTCATTCTCTCTCCCTCTCTCCCCCTCTCTCTCTCTCAAAAATAAATAAACAGGGGCGCCTGGGTGGCTCGGTCGGTTAAGCGTCCGACTTCAGCTCAGGTCATGATCTCACGGTCCGTGAGTTCCGAGCCCCGCGTCGGGCTCTGTGCTGACAGCTCAGAGCCTGGAGCCCATTTCGGATTCTGTGTCTCCCTCTCTCTCTGCCCATCCCCTGTTCATACTCTGTCTCTCTCTGTCTCAAAAATAAATAAATGTTAAAAAAAAAAAATTAAAAAAAAAAAATAAACATTAAAAAAATTTTTTTTAAACTGTAAGAATTAAATTTACAAAGACTGCATATATGCTAATAAGCACAAAGTTATGTGCTTGTAATAAACACAATTTTTTTTTTAAACTTTTCTAATGTTTATTTATTTTTGAGAGAGACAGAGACAGAATGTGAGTGGGTTAGGGGCAGAGAGAGAGGGAGACACAGAATCCGAAGCAGGCTCCAGGCCGCGAGCTGTCAGCACAGAGCCCTGATGCGGGGCTTGAACTCACTAGCTGTGAGATCATGACCTGAGCTGAAGTCGGACACTCAACCGACTGAGCCACCCAGGCGCCCCTAAACACAATTTTTAAAACTTCATGGGGACATAGGCTCTTACGAGATTATATGAACAATGCAAATACACAATCAGGAAGAACTACCTAGAGACAAATAAGGAAAAGCACCTGAGCTCTACTGTTGACCACAGCTTGAATGCGTTCACAATATGAATAAAGTCCTACTGTGGGCAAAAGTCACCAAAACTATCATTAAGAGGACACAGAAAAAAAGTGTATCATTGTCTTGGACAGTACATAATTTTACTCAATTCTTTCCATTAGTCAGATGTTTAAAAAAGACGGAAAACCAAAGAGAGTTTTGAGAAAAATCAAAAGATAAAAAAAAAAAAAGGACAGAAAAGAGGTGATTTTGAAGAAAAGTTTGAAAGAAAATAGTGACATGATTATTAATACTGAAATTCATGGTCAGGCTTCTGAACAGAGATCCTAAAAAGCTGATGTATCTCAGTGTCCACAGATGGCTGAGCAAGAGGCTAATAAAACCCTCAAAGTTTGTTGTGGTGTTTCTGTTATTGCTGTTTTTTACAAAAGAGGAATTTCCTGACTGTCCTGAGCAAATGAGGAAGGCTGGGTGTGTTAAATCATCGACCATCTGTTTTTCTTCAGGGTGTCTACTTATCCATGATCACTTGATCACAAAATCTCCCTAAAGCTTGAATTACCTATCCAAAGCTTGAATCAGTTACCCACCATTTCAAAATTCTGCAGTTCCATCCTGTTCCCACACACTACCCATTCAACATCTGAATGTCCTTCCTAGATCTGGCAGCTAGGGCTCAACCAACTACTCTGGCTTCATCTCCCCATAGCTCAACACACCAGCAAAACAGACTTCTCACTATTTCATTTTCTAAATATTCCTTATGCTTTCCTATGTCCATCATGCACTTGGTTCTTCTCTCCTTAACTCACTGCAATCTTACCCTTCTATTTATTTAATAAATTTTAATTTAATACCTCTGTGTCATCTCTGTATCATGCCACCTGTTACGGGTTGAACTGTGTCCCACAAAAAGATACATTAAAGTTCTAACCCCCAGTATCCCAGAATGTAGATTTGGAAATAGGGTCACTGCAGATGTAACTAGTATACATGAGGTCATATTGGAGTAGGGTGTAGGCCCTTAATCCAATTATGACTGGTGTCTTTATAAGAGAGAAATTTGGACACAGAGAGATACACAGGGAGAACACCATGTGGCAACAAAGGCAGAGACTGAAGTGATGTAGCTGCAAATCAAGAAATACTAAGAATTGATGCAAGCCAGAAAAAGGCAAGGAAAGATTCTACTGTAAGCCTCAGAGAGAACATGTCCCTGCTGACACCTTGAATTCAGGTTCTAGAATAAAGAATTTTAAGAGAATAAATTGTTGTTGTTTTAAGTCACCCAGTTTGTGGTAGTCTGTTACAGCAGCCCTAGAAAATTAATATACCACCTTTTCCATGAAGTCTTCCCTGATTCTCCAAGTGGTAGTGGTGCTCTCTCCTGAATTTCCACAGCACTTATAGTCTCGTTTAAAACATTTATGCTCCCCCCACCTTTTTATTTATGTTCATATCACATTCTCAGATTAATTAGTTTCCTGGAAGGCAGAAACTAATTACTCATTAACTGGATATACTTCTCAACACTGGTAGGCAGTCAACATATACTATCATAATCACATTTTCTTCCACACTTAATTGTTCTGATCATGATGCTTCTGAATGAGTCATCTCCACATGCACTGAACAGTTGAACACAATCTAAAAGAACTCAGTTGAAGGCTCATTTTCTTTTATGAAGCATTACCAGATTTGAATTTATACTAGTTATATCATTATAATTCATACTGATATGTGCTTACGTGTATATGCATATACTGCTGTTAGTTAATACCTACAATGGGAAAGAATACTTATTTAACCAATCCATTATTTAGGTCTATTGATCTGTCTCTTATTATGTCTAGTCAGATGTTGGTTTACCTAAAACTCTTCTCCCCTGTACCAGCATTTGGTGGTTAACCACAACATCTTTGATTTCTCCAAGTGTTTGAACTTTTTAAGTCTGTATTTTATAGAAGGGACACAGCCTTACTTTCATATAATATTTAAATTTACGGCAAGGGACTTTACCTAATGAACAATTTCCCTCTATAAAATCCAAAATAAGAATCTGATTCACAAATGTGCAACTATTTCTTCCTGTGAGAAACTGCTGCTGTCTGGTCTTTAGAAAATATACATAAATGGTACTATGGAACTAATATTCAACAGGTTCAATATTGGTAAAGGTAAGAGTTAGCGGGAACTTTTGTTGCCTCTTTGTATGTGTTGGGGGAGGCGGTGGTTGTAGCTAGTCAATGGTAAATACGAACCTAAATATTTAAAGTATGAATGCCCTCTGAATTTGGTGATCATTAATATTATTAGCTGACAAAGATCTTTCCCCCCAGCTTTATTGAGATATAATCAACATACAGCATTGTGTTAGTTTAAAATGTACAATGAGGGGCGCCTGGCTGGCTCAGTCGGTCAAGCAGCCTACTTCAGCTCAGGTCATGATCTCACAGCTTGTGAGTTTGAGTCCCAAGTCGGGCTCTGTTCTGACAGCTCACAGCCTGAAGCCTGCTTCAGATTCTGTCTCCATCTCTCTGCCCCTCCCCTGCTCATCCTCTCTCCCTCCCCGCCCCTCTCAAAATATAAACATTAAAAAATAAATAAATAAAATGTACAATGAGATGGATATACATATATACTGCAAAATGATTACCACAATAAGGTTAGTTAATACATCCATCACCTCACACACTTTTTTTTTTTTTTTTTTTTTGGTGTGTGGCAAAAACATTTAAGATCTAATCTACTCTTTCTGCAACTTTCAAGTATATAATACATTATTGTTAACTATAGTCACCGTGATGTACTCTAGGTCCTCAGAATTTACTCATCTTACAGCTGGAAGTCTCTATGCTTTGACCAACATATTCCCATTTCCCCTACCCCATCCCCTGGCAACCACCATTCTCTCTGTTTCTATAAGTTTAGCTTTTTAACTGATATAGTTAATATTAACTGAGCATTAATATTCTATCTGACACAGAATATAATCATTCACAAGTTAAAGAAGATGTGGTTCCAGGCTTTTGCTTCATAGGGTTTATACATAAAATATAGCTTATCACCAAATTCTAGAGCTGCATTACTCTGTCCAAAAAAGTCATAGTCCCTTTATATACACACTTACCTATACTTCTGGTCATTTATAAATTAACTCAGCAAATGCTTATTGAGTTCCTAGACAGCCACCTCAAGTCCTTTTTAGAATAAGGTGAGGTAGGGAAAGATTACATTTTTAAAAATAAATCTGTGAGACAACACAACAGGTAGGCAGCGGAGCTGAAGGAAGGGGAGGACAGACACAGGGCCAGATATGAAGAAGCACTGAATCTAGTGAGGAGGTGGAGAGTAAACTGGCTGTCAGTATTTCTCCTTTCTCCCCATGCTGTTCCTATACTTCACTACCAGGCTTACTTTCCTACTGTGCAGGTTTCATTATGTCACCATATAGCTAAAAACTTTTGATGACTCCCTATTACTTAATCAAGTCCAAACTTCCCAGCCAGAAACTGAAAAGGATTCAAAGCCTTCCCTGATTAAGCTGTATATATACCATACAGGGACTAACACAGGACTGGGAATTAGACTCAAATTCTTTCTCCATCAATTGTTAGTTCTTTTCCTCAGTTTATTTTTAAAAAGCCATAAAAAATAATGCCTATCTCACAGAGTTGTTGTGAGGATTAAAAGAAATACTACTTATTGAATGCTTGGCAAGTTATCTGGCAAACAGTATGCAAGCAAAAAATGTGACCTACTACTGCTATTATTATTGCTATTGTTGTTCAATCTCCACTTCCAGACTGAACTCCAACAACAGCCCTGTAACGATCCTGTTCTCCAGCCAAACTGGACTCTTTACTAACTCCTAAACACACATCTCCACACTCATGCTTTCATTCAGCCTGGAAAATCGGTCTCGTCTCCAAGTATTAGGATCCTAACCATTCTTGGGGCACCTGGGTGGCTCAGTTGGTTGAGTGCCAGACTTCGGCTCAGGTCACAATCTCATGGTTCAGTTTATGGGTTTCAGCCCCATGTCAGGCTTTGCACTCACAGCAAGGAGCCTGCTTCGGATTCTCTGTCTCGGTCTTTCCCTGCCCCTCCTCTGCTTGTGCACGCGCATACTCTCTCTCTCAAAAATAAACAAACATTGAAAATAAAAAATAAAAAAAAAAAACCAAAAAGATCCTTACATTCTTGGCAGCTCCACTCAAATGCTACCTCTTTCAGGTACCATTCTTTGATATCCCAGCTTCGTAACACATTACCTATACTCCACAGGACATTTAAACTCTGACTAGAATTATCTTTGTATCTTGCAGAGTTCTAGCCTAATATACAGGGTAGGGCTCAATAAATGTTTGGCAAGTGAATGAATTCCTGTTTTTCCTCTCTTTCATCCAACCACTCTCTTGGAAAACAGCTCCACATCACAATTAAAAAGATCTCTTCTGCAATGTTTCATAAAGCTGGCCAGCTAGTTTTTTTGCTACCACAAATGTGGTAATTTCTATACCCAGTGCACAATAGATACCTAAGGATTCAGCAATTTGAAATTAATTTCACCTCATCTTTTAATTTCACTTATCATTTTATTCATTTTGATCAAAAATGACTCATCCTTATAAACAGACTTTGGTTTTTACCTGCCCACAAACTCATCTGTCAATTTCTGGCCATCCCAACCCTCATCCCAACATATCATTTATTGGTTTAACAGAGAGAATATTTAAAACCTCAGTGAAGTAAGAACCAGAATGCCTACAGGGCAATAAAAGTAAATGAGCAAAGCAAGAAAGCAGTAAGGACCACAGAGCACAAGGAAACACACATCACACCTAAAAGCTTTAGCTTTCACTGTGTTGCTATGAGAGAATAGGAGTTTGTGTTAACAGATCTTCCAAAATTTCAAGAAAAGTCACAAAGTCAGAAATCTGTGTAAATTTTAGCCAAACAAAACATGTCTGTCTGCAGGTCAAATCCAACCACAGGCTGCTGGTTTGCATCCTCTGTTACAGAAGTTCTCTGCAAAAGAAGTGATGGGCTAAGAGGAGTTCCTTCCCAGCAGATAGTCTGAGGCAGCAGCTAAAACTAAGCAGCAACTGGAAGCATTTCCTGTTGAGATTCAGCCTACCTCTCAACCATTCTGTCTTGACCTGAAAACCAAGTTAGGACAGACAACTCAGTTGAGTACATTAAACCCCTACTCTGTACCAGGTGCTAGACATCAGAAATGAACAAGAATGCTAAGTAACAGCTAACATTATTGAGCATTTTCTAGGTGCCATACTGTTCCACACGTTACATGAACTAACTCACTTAATCTTCACAATTCTATGAGATAAATACTATTATCCTTATTTTATTTTATTTTACTTATTTTTTTAAACATTTTTTTAAATCTTTATTTATTTTTGAGAGAGAGAGACAGAGTGCGAGCGGGGGAGGAACAGAGAGAGAGGGAGACACAGAATCCAAAGCAGGCTCCAGGCTCCGAGCTGTCAGCACAGAGCCCAATGCAAGGCTCAAACTCATGAACCGTGAGATCATGACCTGAGCTGAAGTCGGCCACTTAACCAACTGAGCCACCCAGGTGCCCCTATTGTCCTTATTTTAAAAGCTGAGAAAACGTCGGGTGTCTGGCTGGCTCAGTAGGTACAGCATGAGACTCGGATCTTGCAGTGATGAGTTCAAGTCCCACGTTGGGCTAAATAAATAAATAAATAAACAAACAAACAAATAAATAAATAAATAAAAGCTGAGGAAAGGGAGGCACAAAGAGGTTACCCAACTTGTCCAACGTCACACAATTAGCAAGCAGCACAGTTGGAATTAGGACCTCAGACAGACTCCACCAAAAGAGCACACAATTTGAAAACAAAGTGCTCTTCAACAAATGGTGAGGTGGGGGACACCTCAGTCGGTAAAGCATCTGACTTTGGCTCACACCATGATTTCACAGTTCGTGAGTTTCAGCCCCATGTTGGGCTCTGTGCTGACAGTTCAGAGCCTAGAGCCTACTCTGGATTCTGTGTCTGCCCCTTCTCACTCACACTCCGTGTCTCTCTCTCTCTCAAAATAAACAAACATTAAAAAAAATTTTTTTTAAATATGGTGCTGGGACCGCCTGGGTGGCTCAGTTGGTTAAGTGTCCAACTTTGGCTCAGGTCATGACCTCACAGCTCATAAGTTCGAGCCCTGCGTCATTGGGCTCTGTGGTGACAGCTCAGAGCCTGGAGCCTGCTTGGAATTCTGTGTCTCTGGCTCTCTAGACCCCTCTCCCACTCGTGCTCTCTTCGTCTCAAAAATAAATTAAAACATTAAAAACACTGTTTTTTTTTTTTAATTGATGCTGGGATAATTGGTTATACATAGGGAAAAAAAAATGAAACTGGACCCTACCTCACATCACACACAAGAGTCAATTCCAGATAGATTAGAGATCTAAACATCAAAGGAAAAACAGTGAAGATTCAAGAAGATAATATAAAGAATAATTTCAAAATCTTGCAGGAAGATTGATAAATTTGACTTTATTAAAATTCAGAACCTCTTTTAACAAAAGAGAGAAAGATTTATGGGGCATCTGAGTGGCTCAGTCGGTTAAGCATCTGACTTCAGCTCAGGTCATGATCTCGCTGTTTGAGCCCCATGTTGGGCTCTGTGCTGACAGCTCAGAGCCTAGAACCTGTTTCACATTCTCTCTCTCTCTCTCTCTCTCTCTCTCTCTCTCTCTCTCTCTGCCTCTCCCCTGCTCACACTCTCTCTCTCAACAAACATTAAAAAAATTTTTTTAAAAATGAGCAACTGGGAAATGATCTCTATGATACATGTAACCAACAAAGGATTACTAATCAGAAAATATAAAGAAATCTTTCTAAAAAGACAACCCAATGAGAATATGCCAAAACAAGCATGGTCTGAGTTGTGAAAACCTGTTACTACCACATTTGCCGCACAGCAGACCCCCGAACAGACCTTGGGATCACTGACTGATATAAAATATTCAGGGGTCTATGTCATACTGCAGATATACAGAGCATGGGTGAGCCAGCCAGAAGGACAAAGTCAAAATGGTTATTCTCCATTATATAAGAACTAGAAATGACAAAACAGAAGTTGAACATCCAATCTTCAGACACTGATCAGAGATTGGCAAGCATCTTTGGTAAAGAGACAGACAATAAATATTTTCAGCTTTGAAAACTATATATTCTC
The DNA here is from genome assembly GCF_023721935.1 of Panthera uncia. Lineage (NCBI taxonomy): Eukaryota > Metazoa > Chordata > Mammalia > Carnivora > Felidae > Panthera > Panthera uncia. The sequence continues at coordinate 23,742,140 of NW_026057578.1, read as the reverse complement.
TGTAAAACTACTCAACTCTGCCTTTGGTAGAGTGAAAGCAGCCAAAGACAATATGTAAATGAGTAACTCTACCAGATTTGACACTGACCATAGTTTGGTGACCCCTGATGTAGACAGTTGTGGTTTTCCTACACTCTAGGAATACTTTCCCTGCTTCTTATGTCTGCTGACACTTACCTTTGATTTCTTTAAACAAAAACTGTACCACACTTGCCAGCTTTGCAATGGTTTCCAGAAGTCTGTTATTCTATCCCCAAAAATCATCTCCCTTATTACCTGTGACAATTCTCACTTCATTTTCCTTTCATCCCTTTTTTAACTTGACAGCCACCATCCCAATCTAAAATATTCCTTCTCTCTTACCATGTGCAATATTATCAACACCTAAAAATTCTAACTTTGCTCAAAGCTGACTGCCTCTGCCTTAACTAGGCCCTCATTACTTCTTCCCTGCTCTCCAGTCCACTCTTCATCCACTTATCTCCTAAAAATTAATCCTAATCATACATTCTCCTCCTTGGAAATGTTGAATGCCTCCCTATCAGCTAAAGATTCAGTCCTTTAATAAAGTCCTTTACAAGCAGGACAACCAAACAACATTTCCATCTCATCTTTAACCACTTGATCCACACACATACTGTGCTTCAGCCACATTCAATTGTATTCCCTGAAAGTGCATGCCTTACATAGAAAGCTCTTCTCTCCAACTCTCCATCTGGCAAACTCCTCCACCTTTCAGGACACATCTCAAGTATCTCCCTTCACAAAACCTTCCCTGATTCTTAGAACCGAAATGTGCCCACCTCTTGTGTTTTTACAACTTTTGATACTCCTTTGGCATTCACCATCCTGAAATAGCATTGTTGGTACATTCATTTCTCTCACGAGACTGAATATCTGAAATGAAAAGATCCTGCTTTAAAGACCTTTCAATCCTCAGAGCCTGGCATAATAACGCTTGACGTGTCTTAGTGCACAGTAATTGTCTGCTGAATGGAAGACATGCTTGGTGGTAGCGGAAGGGTTTCTTAACCTGGGGTTCATAGATGGGATTCACAGGTAGAATTCAGAGGGGTCTGTGAACTTGGATAGGGAGAAAAAGAAAAATTACTTCCTTATTTTCACTAACTTCTAATTGAAAGTTACAATTTTCTTCAAAAATGAATTGTAGGCAACACACTACTCTAGTATTAGCAGTATCTGTCACTCTGTCAGTTATCACAGATACCTTTACATCATATTACAATTGTTGCTGATATCTTAAAGTATTATTTATGCTCATCGTGTTTAAAATTTGTAATTATCAGACCTGTCACTAGATCTGATTTCTTAATGTATTGATAAAGTATATCCATACTATTTTATAATTTGTATATTTTGGTATTTCAATACAATGGCTTTCTCTATAATCCAGTGTATTTTGTTTAATGCAATTAAAACTATTATTTTGGGAGGGGTTATTATTATTCTGAGCAGCTTCCCTAGATGCCCACTAGTTAGGTCTTCATGCATTAGAAAGACTCAGAATAAATTAATCTTGATACTGTATGTATGTATTGTGTATACTCATTGAACATAGAAAATCTTACTACTATAAACATCTTCACAACCTTTTTGATTTTATGGGAGCCCTGGGTCTACTATCTCATGATAGATGTGCATGAAATTTGCATACAGAACTATTCCATAACCCATATGAACTTTGAATTCCTCTCTATCTTGATCAAACTTTAATTGAAGTTTGATCATGATACAGATCTTGGGTGTGCATGATTGTTCACTGTTATCTTTTTAGGCTTTCTATGTCCCTTTCCTACATAATAAACACCTAGAACAGAAGGAGCATCTCTTAAAACTCCAAGTTCAAAGTCAAAAGGGTCCTGAAGATAACTTCTTTGCACAAATGGAGGTGGGCTAGAAATTATCAAATAGCTGGTTACCTATCCTTCTTTGTATCCCCTTTCAGTCTTTGTACTGACAAACTATCAAAACAAAACCCATTAACAGTTCTTCGATACATGCTGCTGAGCTTGCCTTAACACTTTTCTCACAGCTAACAAATTCCTTTAAGCCAGTCTGTTGAATGAGGCAGCAGACCTCCTCTTCCAGGAACCTGTAAGATCTGGAGGAGTCAACTTTACCTTTCTAGGTCTCAGCTAAAATCATTACATGACCCGAAATTGTTACATGATCTCTAAGACCCTTGCAGTTTCTACACACTGATTTTTCTTCACCATTCTTACTGGCCTCAAGGCCTTTCTGATGACCTCCCCAGGTGACCCTGCTCTTAAAACAGTGGGCTGTCCTCTTCCTGGGAAGACACCTTGGGTCACCACCCACAAACAGACTGGTCCCTCCTTTTAAAGACACAAACTCCATTAAGTTGATGGAGGCTCTTTCTTCTTGCCAACCAGCTCCACGCTGGGCACCCCATTTGCTGACCAACTCCTGCACCCAAACCTCAGTCTCTCTTTTCCCTCTTCCTCATAAAAGTCTTCCTATTTTCTGTTGCTCTCCCCAACTGGGAGTAGAATATGCTAGGAGAACATATGTCCTCAGTCTCTTGGGAGTCATACGGGACTTGCAATTCGCACCCGCGACTCTGAGAACTGTCCAAGTCTGATAGTCGCACCGGCCTCCAAAGGGCCCCCATTTCTAATATTCCTAATCAACACTCCACCCCCGCCCTCCACAAAGAACTGTCCCTGCTCTGACAGCCTGAGCTCGGACCCCACGCCCCTCTGGGTCCTACCGGTCCTGGGGTCCGGAACACGAATAGCCTAACCCAACTCCAGTCCTGGCCTCCAGCCCCACGGACCCCGATCCAGTTCCGTTTGGACTCAGTGTCTCTTCTCCTCGACCCCGGCCACGACCCCACGTTCGGCTCCCGCCAGTTCCTCGGGCCTGGAGCGCCACCCTGTGCAGACCCCGGCCGGCCCTGCACTCCCTCAGCGCCCCAGACCCCGCGTCTCGCACCCTCCCCAACCCCGGCCGGCCCCCGCTCCCTCCAGCACCCCCGCCCGCAGGCCCGGGGCCCGCTCCCCAACATGGCGACGGGGACACGAGCGCCGCGGGCGGGGCGGCTCCGGGCCGGGCCCGCACAGGAGCCGTCTTCCACTGCCGGCCGGCGCCATTTTCCCGCGCCGGGCCCGGGCGGCGCCTCCTTCCCGCGGAGCCAGCGGGGCCGGGACCCCAGACGCCCGGCGGGCCCACCCCTTACGGGCCCGCGTCGCCGTCACCTCACCTGAGCGCGGCCCCAGCCCTCCCGGGCGGGCCTCGGAGCACCGGCCCGGGCCGTGCGTGCCCGCCGCCCTCCGTCTGTCCGTCCGTCCGTCCTCGCGTGCGTCCGTCTGTCCGGCCGTCGGCGCCCGGCCGCCCGCAGCCCGACCCGGCAAGGGCCTCAGGGAGCCGGCGGGGAGGGGGATGGGCCGGACCGGGCCGGGGAGGGAGGGGGAGGGAGGGAGAGAGGGTGGGAGAGCGGGAGGGGGCGGGGCGGGAGGGGGCGGGCCCTGATCACGTGGCCAAACGTCCCCGAGAGCGCGAGGCGGAGCGCGCACCCGCTCACTTGGGTGCAGAGCTTAGTGCATGGGTTGGGTGATTCTCTGTCTCCTGGCGCTGTTATATCGTCATTGGCTTTTGCCTCCACTTTGGAGTCAGTGTACAGCCCTATAGGAGCCCTCTGGCCCTAGTGCCCTTGGGCAAGTCAACTTTCCAAGCCTCAGTTTACATATCTGAAATATGGGGATAATAATAGTGCTTGCAAAGAGGAAATGAGAGAAGACATGAAAAGCACTTGGCACAGTGCCTGACACATAGTGTTTAATAACACTAACGGTGATAAAGATAATCTTTAGTCTTAATTATTAATTTGCCTGTAAGCCCCTCTCTACTTTTTTCCCATCACCACCATCCTTGCAAGCTCATTAGGTGCAAGGGAATGTGGCTCCTCCCCTCTCCCCAAATGTAGAGAGGCCTCCCAGCACCGGACTTGATGTCTATCATAAAGGCCTGGATTCAGATCTGTTTTTCACACTTGATAGTTATGTAACTTTCTTTGCCTGTAACCTCAACTTCCTCATCTGTAAAATGGGAGTTAAGGAGTCTGTCATGAGCATCACAGAAGATAGAAGATGATCCAGTGGATTGTAAATTGATTGCATATTGGTCAGACATACTGGTTTCATCTAAGAATAGGAGTCAGGAGTACTTTCATTCCATTGAGCACACACTGTATGCTTGGATTGGTGCAGTAGTCACCTAAGGCCTTTTCACATCCTCCCTGGTTCACCTTCAATGAACCACTCTCCTGTCAGAGTAATGTTTCTAAGTCAAATTTTATCATGTCTCTCCCCTATTTAAAACTATTTGAGGGGCACTTGGGTGGCTCAGTGGGTTGAGTGTCTCACTTCAGCTTGGGTCATGATCTCATGGTTTGTGGGTTCAAGCCCTGCATCTGGCTCACTGCTGTCGGTGCAGAGCCTGCTTTGGATCCTCTGTCCCCCTCTCTCTCTGACCTTAACCTGCTTGTGCTCTCTCTCTCTCTCAAAAATAAATATTTTTTAAGAAATTAAAAAACAGGGGCGCCTGGGTGGCTCAGTCGGTTAAGCCTCCGACTTCAGCTCAGGTCACGATCTCACGGTCCGTGAGTTCGAGCCCCGCATCGGGCTCTGTGCTGACAGCTCGGAGCCTGGAGCCTGCTTCGGATTCTGTGTCTCCCTCTCTCTCTGCCCCTCCCCCGTTCATGCTCTGTCTCTCTCTGTCTCAAAAATAAATAAACGTTAAAAAAAATTTAAAAAAAAAGAAATTAAAAAACAAAACTATTTGATGGCCCACATTGCTGTTAAGCTAAAGGCCAAATAGGTGTCTTCACTGTCGCCTGCCTTTGCCCCATCTCCAGACTTATCTTAGGGCCTTCTTATTCTCTCTCTGGGCTGTAATTACAGTGATCTTCTTCATACATTGTACTTCCTTCCTACTCAGGACCCTTGAACATGCTGATCCCTCTGCCTGAAATGCTCTGGTTGCTTAGGTAATTCATGACTCTTCAGCTCCCAGCTCAAACATCACAACCTCAAGGACTCCTTCCCTGACCACTCCCCAGACAGATTCTCTTATTTGCCCTCAATAAGGATGCACTAGGTTATATATTCCTTGTCTTCACCACTAGACTGTAGACTCCATAAGGAGGGGACTTTATCCATCTTGTTTACCTTAGCATAAGCACAGTGCTAGGCACAGAGGAGGTGCTTAATAAATATCTGTTGTGTTTGTGAATCCTGAATACAGCGCTAGGTGTGGGGACCAAGAGGACAAAGAAAAATAAAGAGAACCACAGATGGCCACGAGGAGGCACCTCAGGTCATTGAGCCTATGAAATTAACAGCAGAAGGTCTTATAAGATCCTGGGGAAAAAATTTTTTTAAAGCTTTTTCTTCTAACTTTTACAAAGTGAGGTATAATTTACATACAGCAAAATGCAAACATCTTAATATAATAAATGTTTACCTGTGTTCTCATGTTACCACCACCCAGATCAAGTTACAGAACTATCAACCCAGAAAGTTCCCTTTTGTCTCCTCCTCTATGTCCCCTCCCAGTCAATACTTGCTCTTCCAGAGACACCACTATTTTGACATCTAGCAACTTAGAGCCACTTTGACAGTTCTTAAACTTCATACAAACATATATGCATATATTCTTTTATGTTAGCCTAGAAATATGACACAGCCAAAGAGTGACTCCTTGTATAATGATACAATTCATTAATTACTTGATTAATGAATTAATCTGAAAGAAACTAGTAAAAGTTCCCACCAGAAGCCAGCCCAGAGGCTGAGATGACATCATCCACAAACCTCCAAGTCTTAGAACAATTTCTAGAGGTAAGAAAGTTCTGAAAGATTCTAGAAACTCAACATCAACAAAAATCCAATTTAAAAATGTGCAGAGATGCCTGGGTGGCTCAGTTGATTAAGTGTCTGACTCTTGATTTGGGCTCAGGTCATGATCTTGAGGTTTGTGGGTTCAAGCCCTATATGGGGTCCATGCACTCAGTGTGGAGCCTGCTTGGGATTCCCTCTCTCTGCCCCTCCCCTGTTTGCATGCTCTGTCTGTCTCTGTCTCTGTCTCCCTCTCTCAAATTAAAAAACAAACAAACAAACAAACAAACTTAAAAAATTAAGAAAGAAAGTAGAATTGCCCAGGGCTAGCAGAAAAGGGAAATGGAGAGTTACTGTTTAATGGGTACAGAGTTTCAGTTGGGGAAGATGAAAGAGTTCTGGAGATGGATGATGGTGATGGTTGCACAACAATGAATGTACCTAATGCCACAAAGCTGTACACTTAAAAATAATTAAAATGGTGAAAATCGTTATGTATTTTACCACAATCAAAAAAAAAAAAACATTCCAGAATCTGAGCCACTATCCTCATTTTTACCTTGTTTTCCATGTCCTTAAACTGAAGGTTCTAAGTTTTCCTGAGGTTAGCAAGTATTCAGGGAGGTAGGATCCAGAGACCCACTTGGGCACCTACCTATCCTGCAGGTGAAAATACAAGCATGGGCAACATAAGTATTTGTTGCCCACAGGTAGTTAGCAAAGGGACAGAAACAGGCCATGAACTGGCACTAAGTATAGCACAGTGATCACAAGTTTGGGCTCTGAAACCAAAATACCCAATACTTGTTACTACAAAATCAGCTGGCATTTATTAGCTATGTGACATTGGGAAAATTCAACCTTCTTGTTATACAGATGAGGAAACTGGGACCAAAAGGAGTAAAATGTCTTTTCCAACAGGGTCCAAAGTATTTTCTCCTTTGTTTCTTAAGCCTTACGTGGCATTTTTATTTTGTTTTGTGTCCCTAATAGACCATAAGCTCCTCAAAGAAGGTATTTTTGTAATATCACAACTTGTAATATAAATTACCTTTTTTGTACTTCAGTTGCCTCATCTGTAAGATGCAGATAATAAGGGCACCTTATAGATGAGGAGCCGATGATTAAATGAATTAGTAGATATAAAATGTTCCGAAGACTACCTAGGACTTATGACAGCTTCAACAAGTGCCAGATTCAGAGGCCTCTGGAGAGGATGCAAGACTGTTTCACAGAATGCTTTGAGCAAGAAAAGCAATCCTATGACATCCAGGATTGTTCTGGATTCAGACTTGGGTAAAGCAAGAGCAAATCAATGGTTCTTTGATATGAACAGATTGATTAGCATTTATTGAACTTTTGCTTTCACATTTTAGTCCAAGTGGCTTAAGCTTTCGCAGTGAATACTTCAACCATGTCTTTAAGAACAATATCGAACAGGAATAAAAAGAACAAAACCACCTAGAGAATGTCAACATTCTACTGTCTGCGGGGTTCATCACAACAGTGCCAAACAACGTTACCACATTCAGTTGAGCAAGTTGTGTCTTGCAAGAGGACATCACATCTAAGTGGGTGCTGGTCACTGGTTAACACTGTAATTCATAACTTTATTGTGATAATTTACCAGTAGATGGCAGTAAAGTGCCTTGTTACTACAAAATCAGCTCAACAATTCCAGACAACCAGAAATAAAGGTCCCTTGAAGAGGAGTCACTTCTACTTTGCATAAAGGCTTGATATGGGCAAGCAATGGCTTGCTATTAGGAAAAAAACATTGAAAATGGAAATAGAGTGATAACTACACAATTGAAAAAAATCAAAGAGTATCAAGAAGTGACCAAAAAGAGAGAAATATTCTTAGGACTTAAAAACCTATTTTTAAAAGTATTCTGAAATTATTAAAGTATAACATAAAAACATAAAAATACACAAGTCGTAAGTGTAAATCCTGATGCATTTTCACAAAATGAACAACACTTGTCTACCCAACACCTAAATCAACAAGTAGAACATTACCAGCTCCACAAAAGCTCCCTTTCTAATCATTACCCATGCCTCTGAGTGTAAACAGTATACCAACACCTAATTCCACAGATGAGAGGCACGCCAGGTGTTAAACTTTATATAAATGAAATCGTATAGAGTGTACTCTTTTGAGTCTGGTTTCTTACGTTCAATTTTATGTTTTTGAGATTCATCTATATTATTGCCTATGGTTGGGGTTTGTCCTTTTCATTGCTGTCCCTTTCATTTTATTATTTGAGTATATCACAATTTATCCATTCTACTGGTGGTGAAATTCTACTTCAGGTCAATTTTTTTAAGTACTACTCTGAATATTCTTATACATCTTTGGATGAACATGTGTACAATTTTCTGCTGGATATATACCTAGGACTAAGATTGCTGGGTCATAGAATTTACATGTTCAGCCCTAGTGTATATTGCCAAATCATGTTTTTTAAAAACCGTTTTATTGAGATATAATTCACATACCAAACAATTCGCTCATTTAAAGCATACAATTCAATGCTTTTTAGTATAGTCACAGGTGCAACCATCACCACAGTCAATTTTTAGAATATTTATATCACCTCAGAAAGAAAATCTGTACCATTTAGATATTGTCCTCTTCCCAAGGCCCCATTCCCCTATCCTTAAGCAACCCCTAATTTGCCTTCCATCTCTATAGATTTGCCTATTCTGGCTATTTCATATAAATATTGGTCACAATATGTGACCTTTTGTGTTTGGCTTCTTTTACTCAGCATGTTTTCAAGGTTCATTCATGTTGTAGCATGTATCAGATTTCATTCCTTTTTTATGGCTGAATAATATTCCATCATATGAATATACCACATTTGTCTTACCTATTCATCCATTGCTGGACATTTGGGTTGTTTTCACCTTTTGCCTTTTGTGAATAATGCTGTTATGAACATTCATGCACAAATTTTTGTTTGAACACCTGTTTTCAATTCTTTGGGGCATATATCTGGGAGTGGAATTGCTGGGTCATATGGTAATTCTAATTATTAAAGAAATGCCACACTGTTTTCCACAGCAGCTGCACCTTTACATTCTCACTAGTAAAATATGAAGGTTCCAATTTCTCCATATCCTCACCAACACTTACTTCCTTTTTAAAAAATGATTTTAAAAATATTATAATTATAGCCAACCTAGTGAGCATGAAGTGGTATTTCATTGTGGTTTTGATCTGAATTTCCCTAGTGACTTATATTAAACATCTTATCATGAACTTATTGGCCATTTGAATATCTTCCTTAGAGAAATGTCTGGTCAAGTTCTTTGCCCAACTTTTCACTGGGTTGTTGAACTGGAAGTGTGCTTTATATATTCTGGGGACTAGACCTTTATCAGATCTATGATTGCAAATATTTCTCTCATTTTGGGGGTTGTCTTTTTACTCTCTTGGTACTATCCTTTGATGCTCAAAAGTTCTTAATTTTGATGCATTTCAATGTATCTATTTTTTTCTTTTGTTGCTTGTGCTTTTGGTGTCATATCTAAGAATCATGGCCAAATCTAAGTCATCAGGATTTACTCCTATGTTTCTAAGACTTGTCTGTTTTTTGCTTTTATATTTAGGTCTTGATCCATTGTGAGTTACTATTTGTATGTGACATGGGGTAAAGGTCAAATTTCATTCTTTTGCATGTGGATATTCAATTGCACTAGCACTGTTTGTTGAAAAGATTCTTTGTCCATTGAATGATCTTGGCACACTTGTCAAAAATTCAGTTGATCATAGGGCCACCTGGGTGGCTTAGTCAGTTGAGCATCCAATTCTTTTTTTTTTTAATTTTTAAAAATGTTTTTATTTATTTTTGAGACAGAGAGAGACAGAGCATGAGCAGGACAGGGGCAGAGAGAGAGGGAGACACAGAATCCAAAGCAGGCTCCAGGCTCCGAGCTGTCAGCACAGAGCCCGACGCGGGGCTCAAACTCACAGACCGTGAGATCATGACCTGGGCCGAAGTCGGAAGCTCAACCGACTGAGACACCCAGGCGCCCCGAGCATCCAACTCTTGATTTCAGCTCAGGTCATATCCCAGGGTCTTGGGCTCAAGCCCCGTATCAGGCTCTACACTGAGCATGGGCCCTATTTAAGATTCTCTCTCTCTTTCCCTCTGTCCCCTTCCCTGCTCATTCTCTCTTTCTCCAAAAACAAAAAAATAAAAATTAAAAGAATCAATTGATCATAGATATATAGGTTTATTTCTAGATTTTCAATTCCATTCCAATTATGTTCAGCCTCATGTCAGTACCACACTGTTTTGATTACTGTTAACTTTGTAGTGTGTTTTTTTCACTTAAAAAAACCATTTATTTATTTGTTTATTTTTAAGTAGGCTCTAGGCCCATTATGGGGCTCAAACTCATGACCTTGTGACTCAAGAGTCACATGCTCTACTGACTGAGCCAGCCAGGCACCCCTGTAGTAAGTTTTTAAATCAGGAAGCTTCATATCTTAACCAAGATATGAAGGAAATACCCAAAATATCTAATTTAGGAAACAAATAGTAAACACATTGCTGTAGCTGCTTTTGTACTATTTCACTTTCTCCCACTCCCAACAGAGCCAAATATAAATCAATCAAGAGCCATGGTTAAGCAATAGTCTTCTTTAATTCCCCTTTGCAAATAGAAGCCCCTGAGCTGGTCCCCACCCCCACCCCTACCCACAACCTGGGAACCCCCAGATGCAAGGCCCCACCTCAACTTGGTGGGAGGAAGAGAGGAGCACCCCCTCCCCAGGATGGTCCATTTAAAAAATCCTAGTCATTTAAGAAATGAGGCTGGGGACAGGAGAAGGGAGCTGGAAGACAAGGTCCAGGTCAGGCCAGATTGGAGATGTTGGGGTTGTGAGGACCCTTGAGAAGGTTTTGCAAGCACATCCCTAAGCTCTGGGCCAGCATGGCTGAAGGAAAGGAGGCAGACAGTCTGACTCCTCAAGGCCCTGTCTGCCTGGTTGTAGACACTGACACTCACCACCACCGCCGCCACCACCACCACCACAGGCCTCTGGATAGAGAATTTTCCAGTTATTCTCGGATAGGGTTTGTTAAGCATCCCCTCTGGCCCATGATCTGGGGCATCCCTGGGGTTCCCCTGAGACCAAACCTGGGAGAAGGAGGGACTCTAAGAACATGCAAAGGTGGGGAGCAGAGACCCCCACCCCACCCTGTGCTCTACAGGATGGTGGCTCCAGCTGCGTCTGGGCTCCGAGGGTCTTTCACACCAATGATGAAGTTGTTGGTTCTCCGGCTGCCATGGACCCAGGATAAGACATCTACCTTCTCCACATGGTGACCCCTGGCTTCCAGGAACTCAATCTCTTCCTCTGTGAACTCACCTGAAAACCACCCCCCAACATATATACGTTCAGAGTGTTCAGAGCACTGGCGCAGGAGTCCTGTGGTCAGACCTGAGTCGTGGTCCTGGATGCCCCACTGAGGAGCTGCGTGACCTTGGGCAAACTGCTTTACCTCTCTGAGCCTCAGCCTCCTCATGGATAAAATAGGGATTATATGAAAACAACACATGACGTTGTTATAGGGATTAAAGGAGATAATACACAGAAAGCACAGAGCTCAGAGCCTTGCAAATAGTATGTGATCAATAACATACGGTCATTCTTAACATTGCGCAAAGGGCTTTGAGCTCTTCATCTCCAGCGGCCTAGCCCAAGCTGCCATCATCACTTGCCAGGATAGCCAGGATGCAGCCATTACTGCATAGCCCACTGACTGGTCTTTCTGGTTCCAGTCCTGCTTTCATACAGGTAAATGGAATCCTTTTAAACCATTAGGCCACTCACCTCCCCTTCTCAAAACTTCCAATAGCTTTGATGACTCTTAGAATAAAATCCAAAGTCCTCACCAGGGCCTCTAAGGCACAACATCATCTGGGACTTCACTACCTTTCTAAACTCTTGTCCTCACTTCTTTCTATTCTCTCCCTTGCTTACCTCTGCTTTAGCCTCCTTGCTGCCCTCAGGTAGGCCAAACATGCTCCTACCTCAGGGCTTTGCACTTGCTGTTCTATTTGTCTAGAATGTTCTCCTCCTAGATAGTCATGAGACTGGCTTCCTTACTTCATTCCAATCTTCAAGGAGAACTTACCTGACCGCTATCTAAAGTAGCAGCCCTGTCATCTTTACCTTGCTTTATTTTCTTTCAAAGTGCTTATTGCTACCTGTTTGTTTGTTTGTTTACTATGTCTCTCTCCATTAGATTATAAGCTTTTTGAAGTCAAGGATGTTGTCTTGTTCACTATTGCTCTTCAGTGCCTAGAACTGGGTGAAGACATAGAAAATGTTAAAGTATTTACTGGATAAATGAAGAAATCCCCACCCTCTTACATAAGTTCAGGTCCTCACCATCTCTTGCCTGGCCCATTATCCTAGTTGTTTCTGTTTCTCCAACTTAAATTCTCCCCTCTTCAATCCATTTTCCCTACGTAAAACATATCAGGTCTATCCCACCTCTACTCAAGTGGATGGAAACCATGCTTCTTAACATGGACCTCCATGATAAGCCCTGTAACCTCACCTACTACAGCTCCTCAACAAAGATATGGTTTTCTTATTTCCTCAAATGGGATAATCTAGGGCAGTTCTTGAGGTAAAGATACAACACCGAATAGCATTGAATCACTGAATCAGAAATGCATTTCCTTTATGGGTCCCTTTTAATCCTTTGGATAATGGCAAGGACTAAGTTTTAGTATGGCCTCTAACATTTCTTTTTGTTTTTCAATGTTTATTTATTTTTGAGACAGAGTGCGAGCAGGGGAAGGGCAGAGAGAGAGGGAGACACAGACTTTGAAGCAGGCTCCATGAACCACGAGATCATGACCTGAGCTGAAGTTGGACACTTAGCCTACTGAGCCACTCAAGAGCTCCTGGCCTCTAACACTTTTTTTTTTTTAATTTTATTTTTTTAATTTACATCCAAATTAGTTAGCATATAGTGCAACAATTTCAGGAGTAGATTCCCTAATGTCCCCTGCCCATTTAGCCCATTCCCCCTCCCACAACCCCTCCAGTAACCCTATGTTTGTTCTCCATATTTCAGCCTCTAACATCTCTACAAAGCCTTCTGGGGCAACAATATCCACCTAAAATCTAAAAACAGTTGACTTTTTATAGCTATTTATCTTTTATTTGTGGCAAATGATGTTATTTTTTCCAATTGTGATTATGATATGAGATTTACCTTTAAAATACACTTACATTGAAAAAGAAGTACATGTATAGATACGCATATGTAAATAATGGTTTAGATGGTGTACAAATATGGCAAAATTCAAGAAGGTGCTGGATAAATTCTTAAGTTTAGGAAACAATGTCTCTAGTCCAGCAGGCCTCCTGGCTGCTCTCTGAACCATTCTTTCTGGCTTTTGCCCATTTGTCCAGAAGGTTCTTTACCCCTACATGCCAAATTCCTGCTCCTACTCCAATGCCCAGTCAGTTGTCACCTCCTCCATAAAGCCTCCCAGAAACCCCAGTGGATGAACTTTCCTTTGGCCAAGCCTACTCCTCATGTTCGTGTCATAGACCATAAGCTTCTCAAGGGTGGGTAGGATGAACCAACCCCCCCCCCCCAAGTAACTTAGTGTACAGCCTCACATTCAATAGACACCAGAAGTTATTAGTTGGGATAGCCTCATTATCATCATTTGGGATCCAGAGTGTCACCAGCCAAACCACAGGCTGTGACTGCTGAGGATTTAGGTCTGTGGCTTCTAATGTGCTTCACTCTAGGAGACAGGCAGTAAAGAACAGAGTCTTTGGTATCAGCCAGGTATATATTCTAATCTCAATTCTGTCACTTACTGCTGATCTTTGACTACTTTATAACCTCTGTGGGCCTCAGTTTCTTTATCTGTAAAATGGGGATGATAATACCATGCAGGCAAGGACCATGTCTCATTCAATACTCTATCCCTTTTGGATTTGTATAATACATTGTCTGTTGTAATAAAAACTCCTTAAACCTGCACATACTTTCCTACTTACAAAATTAAGCTATGTTTGGGCGCCTGGGTAGCTCAGTAGGTTGAGTGTCCGACTTCAGCTCAGGTCGTGATCTCATAGCTTGTGGGTTTGAGTCCTGCATCAGGCTCTGTGCTGACAGCTCAGAGCTTGGACCCCACTTCGGATTCTGTGTCTCCCTATCTCTCTGCCCCTCCCCCACTCACACTTGGTTTCTCTTTCTCTCTCTCTCCTTCAAAAATAAACATTAAAAAAATTAAAAACAAAAAACAACAACAAAAAATAAGCTGTGTCTACAATTAAGCCCCAGTCATTCTTAAAGGAAAGTCCATTTTCTCACCGTAACCTATAAGGTCCATGATGTGGCCTCTGCCTGCCTCTCTGACCTCACATCAGTTGCACTTACCCCAGTCTCCTTTCTACTCCTAAGACATGCCGAGCCCACTCCTGCCCCGAATTGCATCTGTTCCCTTGGCCTACAAAACCTGCCCCTGTTCTTTGCATGGTGGGGCTCCTTCTTACTCTTCAGATCTCAGCTGAAATGTCACCCAAGAGAAGCCTTCTCAAGTTATCAAATCAGTCCCATATGTCAGCCCGCAGAGCATTTATTTTGCTTTCTCATATTTCTTTGATTATTTCTTTTCCTGTCTGCCTGTAAATGCTGTATCCTGAGCATAATGCCTGGCACACAGTAGGTATTCAATACAAACTACTGAATGAATGGTTTGCAGACTGAACAACTGTATCTTATTTTACAAATGAGAAAACTGAGGCTCAGAGTGGAGACATGCATTTCCCAAGGCTGCACAGCCCGGAAATGACAGAACTGGTTCCAGTCCCCAGATCTTTCACTGTTCCAAAGGAGTTCATTGGAAGAAACCAAAGTTTCACTGGCAGGGAGTTATGCTGGTATAGGTGGGGGAACCCTTGGGAGGAGACCCCTTCTCCACCCAGCTCCTTGCCCACCCCCTGGGGATCTCTGCTGTGCACTCACTGTCCACCTGCAGAAGGTTAGACTGCAGGTCTGGATGCAGACGGCCATGAGCCAGGCTGTCACTCAGGTTCCGGTTCAAGGTCAGGACATTCAGCAAAACCTGTGGGCGGCCAAGAGATAGAAGTCAGGGCTGCCCCAGAGATAGGGATTCAGGACTCCCCAGGTCTCACTCCTTAGCTGGACTTCTAGTTAGAAACCTTACACTAGGGGTGTCATCTGAACAGCCTCAGAAGAGAGGCAGGCCTGTGATGGCCATCCCCATTTCAAAGAGGGGGAAACTGAGGGCCAGGAAGGGAAAGTAACTCACTCCAGAGTTTAGAGAGAGCCAAGGAAGAGGCACCACTAGCAGTCAGCCTCCTATAATCCAGCCCAGGGCTCTCCTCCCTTTTCCCTGGCCAGGACAGGGTTAATAGCTGGGGAAGGTCTAGGGCACAATGTGAGTACTTTTAGCTTAGTGGTTGTGTGGGTAGGCTCTCAAACCAAACTGCCTGCCCATTCTTAGTAAACTGGACCTAACTTCTTAACTTCTCTGGGTCTTAGTTTCCTCATATACAAAGTAGAAAAAAGGATTCCTTCCAAAGTTGAGAAGGCTAAAAGAATTAACACATGTAACACCATTCCTGGCACTTAGTAAGAATTCCATAAATGTTTTCTCTTGTTATTATCTTCATTTTACATATGAGGAGACTGAGGTACAGAGAGGTTAAGTGAATTCCTGGAGATCACACAGTTAGAAATTAGCAGCACTTGGACTGGGGCCCAGGGCTGTCTGCTTCCAAAGCTCAGGCTAATTAACTCACTACCTGCCAAAGTATGTGCCTGGCACATATATCAGGTGCTTAAAACATCTGTGTAACTGTTGTGAGACATTTTGGAGAACTGTAGGTCCTTCCTTTCAAAATCAGACCCTAAAGAGAGTTGCTTATCTCTTCAGATGCTGAGTAGAGGCATCATGGGACTTGAGGTTGACAGAACCTAGGCAGCCCAGATGCTATATCACCTTTCAGTTCCACTGGCCCATGATTTTCTATGCAACCCGGAAGACAGGGAGCTTCAGGGCTCCATTTTGGCTAAGTAACTCAGCATAGCCTATGTCCCTAGTATCCAGGATGAACTTGTAACAAAGCAGCCTTGGCCTATGTTTGCTGACCTAGGGATGAGAACAAGACAGAGACATGAGGCACATCTACAGTCCAGGCCACAGCTTGGCTGCTGGCCCCAAAGGGCCTACCATGGAGGAAACCTCACCTGGGTCAGGCCGCTGAGGCCCCGGGCAGCTCCATTGGCCCCCAGTGCGAGGTAGGTCCCACAGAGCCCCTCTGCCGGCCGGACCACAGTGGGCAGCAGGAAAGACAGTGGTCGCTTCCCTGGCTGCACCGAATTCTCCTGTGTCAGAGGACCGAGACCACAGGGGGATAACAGGTGGGGTAAGTTTTCATGGGGGACTGGTCCCTTCCCAGGCCACAGTTTGCTGTCTGTGGAATGGGCAGGGTTCCTGGATAACTAAGGTGGATCATGGCCCCACTGAATTGCTATGGAGCTAAGATGGGTGGCAAGGGAGGGGACCAAGCCAAGAAAGATGGCCAAGAGGAAGAACAGGATAATCTACACCCTGGTCATCTCTATCTATCTTCGTCCTGCCAGGGCCCCAGCTCACAGGATGTAAGAATATTAGCCTCCAACTAGACCATAATTCCTATCTCCTTCCTCTTTTGACCAACAAGAGGGCTGAGTCCCATCAGCTCAGCATCCCACAATTGTAGACCATTGTGCTGAAAAGTGCCAAAGAATCAAATGGGGGCTAATATCCTTATTGTACAGATGAAGAAACTGAGGCCAAGAGAGGGGGCAAGACTTTCCCTAGGTCATATAGTGAGACAAGGACAGAATGGGATGAAGTTTCTTCAGGCCCACCAGGCTCCAAGCCCCAGACTTGGGCTGGGAATGAAGTGGACACCTTGTTTTGGGTTCCTTTATAGTAGAAGTTCCTAGAGGAAGTAGGGAAGGAGGCACAGCCATACTGCTACACTTTCTACCTAGCCTCAAGGTTCTCAGGGGAAGAGGGAAGCAAGGCCCTACCAGGCTGGGAGCAGAGTGGTTAGCAGTCCTGTTGGGCCAGGAGAAGTCTAGCATCTGGCTGTTGAGCAGGATCCCCGAGGGAGTGATGAGGCCACTGCCAAAGGGTCGGTTCAGGGAGCTGGGGGTGGAGGTTGGGCCAGGTGAGCCCTGAGGCCGCCCTCACCCCCATCCAGCCCCCAACACTTCCTGGTCCAGACGATCCCCAGTGCCAGGTTCTGAGTCTGAGCTGGCATACCTGACCATGGCCACGATAAAGTCATCAGGGCCCATGATCAGCACCTGGGCAGCCGTGGGAGCCCCATCCAGCTCGTAGACAGGCAGGAGTGGAGCAGGAGCCGCCTGGGAGTCATTGATGTGGCCCCGGAGGTACGCAGCTTCCACCTTGCTGAAAAGACAAGGGGCAGGAGATGAATACACAGCAGGCTCTCATTACACCCCACCTACCACATTGTGATGCCTGTTTGTGCAATTATTTGATTAACGTCTGCCTCCCCCACTGGACTATTAGGTCTATGAGAGCAGAATCTCTTATTCTGAACATATGGGAAATATCCAGGAAAGTGTTATTGGACTGACTGAATTTATTTAGGTGTCATTCAGATTCCCTCCTAGAGCCAACTTTTATTTAGTGCTTAAACCAAGAGTCTTTTAGTTACTTGACTTCATTTACTCAGTTAATCCTCTTCTTGAAAGTACCTGGGACATAGTGGATGCTCACATAATATTTGTTTCGAATGAACAAACAGAATTCATTTAATCTAATGTTTTTAGTTTGGAACTGAAGTTTTATTAAGAGTTTAGTCAGAAGAGAGTTTTATATACAGGGATCTTTAGTTACTATTAGAATTTTGTGGGGGAAGACTTGGCATATAAGCCCTTAGTAACTATTTATTGGATGAAATTACTTGAATGAATTTAATATAGGTGTGTGTGTGTGTGTGTGTGTGTGTGTGTGTGTGTGTTAGAGCTAAATTGAAAACAACATGCAATTTTTCAGACTTTTTAAAGTTCGACAGAGGGTTTCTTACTTAATAACTGTTGGTTTGGTTATTGTAGTTGATTAGAGAATGACAAGTTACTAAGGATTATTAAAGATTTTCATTCAGTTTTCAACCATAAAGGCTGGGGGCCGCACAGAAGAGGCAGAGAGGGCTTTGTTTCAGGTGGATTGGGTGAGGGGAGAGAGGCTTTGTTTTTAGACTTACTCTTATGGCTTTGAACTGCTTATTGATTTTGGTTGCTGCTCTTTTTGCTTTTTAATTATAAGCTATTCATTTAGTTTCATTGTTTCCAACTTAATTCATAGAGTTGTTTGAGTAATAATACAAATTTATGTTAAGTATATTTTTGGTTTCTGGTTTTTTCCTTAGCTAGCCTTTTGATCAGATATAGTAGCAATTAAATAGTAACCGTTCTTACCCACTCATATTGCCGGTTACTACTACTAATATTTGTTGAATACTTATTATGTGCCAGACAATGTGCTCAGTGCTTTGCATGTATGACCTTATTTAATCTGTACCACAACCTCATGAGGTTGGCACCATTATTGTCAGGCCCCCTTGTAGAAACAGACTTACAGAATTTAAATTTGTCCAATCCTGTACAGCTAGTGAATGGTGAAGTTGGGATTTGAACTGAGTCAGTCTGACCAGGACCCACAGTCTTACAATATTATGCTGCTAATGTGGATACATTATAGTGTATAATGTATGTATAATGTAAAAATTCCCATCACCTCCAGTAATTGCTTGGAGATTTTTCATTGTTATTAAGCTTTCTTTTTCCACTCCAAAGGGGGCCCAGATGGGCCCCGATAGGTGCCCTGCTAGGGTAAAAAATGTTTTGAGGGCCAACTCATTGTACAGATGGGGAAACTGAGGTAGGTGCAGGGTGAGGCAACCAGTGTCACGCTATGAGTTGGAGCTGAGCTAAAATTGACTTGGGACTCCAGGTCTTCTTGCTTTACCAGCTGCTTTTCATCTGATCCTTTCCTCACATCCACCACCACTTCTGCAGCCCCGAGGGTCCTGCCCTGGGACCCACCTGAGCATGTCATCCATGCTCTCAGTGATGGTAGAATCGTAGACAGGATCTCCCAGTCTGCTGGCCAGGGCTAATGCAATCTTCAGGGTCTGAAAATATAACAGGGGTGTGGAAGAGGCTGCCAGGCTCCTCCCAGGACCCACACTTTTGATCCTCATGTGAGAAAACCTGGAGGTGATTTAGTCCTGCCCCATGGCAGTAACCCATCCCCCCACTCCCAGTGTACCAAGACCCAGGGCAGGGTGGAGGGGTCGGCCTTGCCTCTGCCACCCAGTGAAGAGCCTGTTCCCGGGACACCAGGGTGGTAAGATTGAAGCCTTCAAGGATGTTGAGAGCACTGATGAGGGCAGGCCCTGTATGCGGGGGTGGGGGACTGAGAACCAGGTGGCCTGGAAAAAAAATGGAAATGACCAGATGGCAGGGGAGGGGTCAAGGCATCTCCACATCCCACCATCACGTAGGCTGAGACCCCTGCACTGAACTCCTCATCAGACAGGGAAACTGTGCTGAGAGGCAAAGTATTGAGAGGCAAAGGGACCCACACAAGTTCACATGGCAAGTCAAGGGAAGGGCCAGGACTCCAACTCAGAACACTGGTCTTCAGTTTCCTCTTCTGCACAAGGAAACTAAGGCTCAAGAGAACTGTAGTCTGCCCAGAAGCACATTGCAGGCAGAGCAGGGACAGGTGTCCAGATGTCCAGAACTCCTTTTAGCTCCTCCCACAGACCAGGATACTATTCAGGGCCCATCATGGTCCCACCCCTAAAACTTCTTGGGAGCAGCAATCTCCTCTTCCTATTTGAGGCCTCTGTTATTAGATGTTTGGGCATCAAAGGAATAATGATAATACCTGACATATAACATTAACTGATTAACTCATTTAACCCCCACAATGGGTAATGTTATCATCCTCATTTTACAGGTGAGGAAACTGAGGCACAGAGAGGTAGCTGGTCCAAGTTTGTAGGAGACAATCTCAAGGTACTGGCATTGGCAAGAGAACGCAGGCTGGGGAGGGGATTTGTAAAATCAAATAAGAATTCAGCATCCATTCTGATCAGGGCAGCTTCTGATAACACCTCATCAAATCTTCATGGGCACCCCTCAAGGGTACTATCTCCATTTTTAGGAGGGAACCAC
Source organism: Panthera uncia (assembly GCF_023721935.1). NCBI lineage: Eukaryota > Metazoa > Chordata > Mammalia > Carnivora > Felidae > Panthera > Panthera uncia. The sequence goes on along the minus strand of NW_026057578.1, from coordinate 23,721,976 downwards.
AGCTCACAGTGGGAAGTGACTTGTTCAAGGTGAATGGGACAGCTAGTACTCAAACCCAGGTCTTCATACACTACCACCTCTGGTAGAAGAATCAGGCTAGAAATTGAGGCCTGGAAACCTGAACTCAGAGGTAACCCCTCCTGGGGTTCAAGGTGATCCAGACATCCAGGAGGGGAGAGAACCTGAGAACCTTCTGAGGGACCCAGGAAACCACCACTTTGGGTTCAGCAAACATGGATTTCATCCACATCATAGGTTTGGCTTTTGGGATTCCTCTAGTTTTGAGTTTGGCAGGTTACGTTCCATTCTGTCCCTGGGCCTCAGTTTCCTTTTGACACAATGAGGGGACAGGTTTATAATTGTCTTCAAAGGTTTGTTCAATATGAATTTAGATGGACTCTGGCCTTATGAATTCTTCTTAGGAAGTACACAACAGTGAGAGTGGGGCTGAGGCAACATAGAGCCCAAATCAAGAAAACTTATGGCCAGAACCCCAACTTCCAGGCCTGAACTTTTGGCCAGACCTCCCTCCCCATATCCTAAATACTTGGGGTAACTGACCCCATGACTACTTCAGAAGGTGGGCTGGCTCTGGCTTCCTTCAACAGTTGGCTGGCCAGGCAGCTCACTGCCTCAGTTTCTCTCCTGTAAAATGGGGAGGAATCTCTAGGCCAAAAGGAGGTGGCCATGGACTGGGAGGCTTCTCCTGAGCAGGGACCCTGAGAGCTGGGAGAGAGGTCACCTCTGTAGACGCCACACACAGGATTCTCCACGAGGGCACTGTAGTTGCTGAAATCCTCCTCAGTTATGACACCCCCTGCATGTTGAGCCTAGAGGGGAGAGAATGACCCCATCACAGCTGTGATCCACACTCCACAGTGTAAGCATATGGGCTTGGCCTATAGTATACGCTTGGAATCAAAGACAGATCAGATGTTTCTAACTTTTGTGCCTTCTGCAATTTCCATCATGGCCTTTAGGGACCCCATTAGCCCTCGGGACCCTACGGAAAAGAAAGGGGGAAAAGCACTACCTCTGAGCACCTGCCAGGTACCAGACATTCTATGAACGACCTCCTTAGATTGGCATTCAAGGCCCTTTGTGACCTGGCCCCTGTCCAATGCTCCCACCTCATGTCCTGCTATTCCCCAGTGACCTCTGTACAGCTACCTGAGTGAACTACAGTTCCTGAACTCATGACACCATGGCCTTGCACATACTACCCTCTCTGCCTATATAAAATGAACATTTTCTGGGGTACTTGGCTGGCTCTGTCAGTAGAGCCTGCAACTTTTGTTGGGGTCCTGAGTTCAAGCCCCACATTGGGTGCAGAGATTATTTTTTTTTAAAGGAATATTTTCTACTTAAAGCAGAATTTGCCTACAGATATCAAAACTGAATTCTTCATTTCACTACAATTAACTAAGGCTACTCCAAAACCATGAACTCTGGATGATTCTGGTAGGAATGACCCTCATTGGATGTAACCAAGCATCTATCGACCAATGAACCAACAAACCTATGGGCTCATTCCATCCTTTCCAGCATGGTAATTTTCATTCCTAAATTAGCATAACCACTAGGAATCCTCAATCTCTCTCTCTCTCTCTCTTTGTAGTTTTAGTACTTGAAACCCCTGACTTTTAATCCACCCTTGGTGAACTACACACTGAAGTTCTACACATTGAATGACACACACATCATATGTGTTCCTTTGTTGGTCAAATTTTTAAACTCAACTTCGGTGTTTTTTTCTTTTAAAGCTCTGATGGTCTTTGTTAGAGTCTCCTTCATCCCCTTCTCCAGTATATCCAGGTCTGGCTAATCAGAGCATTCCTTTTCCATGCCAGTGACTGGTTTGGGAATAATCATGAGACCTATGATAGGCCAATGAGATACAAGCTGGAGGTTTTTGCTTTAACTGTTGGAATGAGAAATGCTCTTTCTCTGGGATGGTTTGCTGGAAGGATGGCTGGTGAGGAGTAGGTATGGAAAGGATCTGACAGAGAGTGAATTCAAACAGAAGTAGAGTCATGACAGAGAGACAGACAGACCAAGGCCTGACAATGTAGATGGAGCTGTGGACCCAGCAGACCTAAAGCCAGTATTCTGCTGGACTTCCCAGTTAAGTCCATTTGAGATGGGCGTCTATCATATAACCATACCTCCAGTGCCCAGCACAGGGTCTGACGCAGAACAGGCACTCTATGAATGTAGAATGAATGACACATCTATTCAATTCCCATAACTATATGGCAGAGATACATATAATCACTCCAACAGTACAGATGACAGAATCACAGAGTTGGTGTGTATCCTCATCTTGAACATAATTTTCCATTAGGAGTTTTTAACTACTGACAATAGTTCTCAGAACCCATTACTGCCTCAGACTAAGAGTCTCTGTTGGTTGGTAAGTCCTGATAGTCACCAGTGAAGGAGGGGTTTCCCTCAGTCCCTAGAAAACCCAAGAGCAGGGTGAGCTTGAGGGCTCAGGGAAGCTGAGGCTGATCCTGAGTCTCCACCAGGCCTGGGAGGGACAGGACAAGACTCTGCACAGGTTGGCACCAGCCCTGGGGGGCCCAAAGGTACCTCTTTCAATCAAGACAGAACAGTTCTCTCATCCCAGGGGGTTTTTTGTGCTGCATCCCAGTTAACTGCTCTCACCCCAAACAACCACTAATCTGATTTCTACCACCAGAGATTGGTTTTGTCTATTCTACAATCTCAAGTAAATGGAACCCTCAGTAAATATATGTAGAAAGAAAGACCAAGAAGGAAGGAAGGGGAAGAATACTCCTGCAGTAGGGTCCTTCAGGGCAAGGGGAGCTCCCCACATGCTCACCTCAGCCACCATCTCCAGTGTAAGATTGCCTCCTGCGTAGAAGGCGGTGGGGCCAGAGGTGCCCAGCACATCCAGCACTGCAGCCAGGTCAGGCCGACGCAGCAGTGAGCCAGGTAGTGGCGGGTGGCCCAATGGCAGGAATGTCTCACGGAAACGCTCAGATGCATTGGGCGGAGGCTGTTCGGCCAGGGCTCGGGCTGCAAGCAGGGACAGGAGGCTGGGCTAGGGGCTGAGATGCACCATAGGTGAAGTGGCTGACTGGTTGGCCCTAATAGTTCTGGCCCCCCAGAAGCCTGTTATGGGGAAGGTGGGGGGGGGGGGTGTATATAGGCCCTTCCCAGATCCCCTCATTTGAGGCTGCATCCCTGTGAGAATAGGATGGGTGGGGAGGGAGCCAACGGAGCAAACTGGAAGAGAGGTGCTTTTTGGCTTGGGCCCCAAATCTCAGAGGTTCCTTCTCCCCTTCCCATCAACCTCATGCCTTCCCCCCAACCCCCAGGCCCCACTGACCTAGATCATGGGTCACGTTGAAGCCATCTTGGGCCACAGCTGCTGCGAAGGCCAGGACTTGGGACCATGGCAGCCTGGGGGGGCCGGAGAGCAGGGGGTGGAGAAGGTCCTGGGGGGAGGAGGAGGGGTCCTGGGGGAAACTTAAATCCCTGATTAGGGAAAACCCAGAGACTGGAAGAGCAAGGGGGTTCCTGGGAAGGAGAGTCCTGGCAAGGGAAGGGGATATTAGGAGGTGGAGTTGGGAAGGAAAGAACCCAAGGAAGGTAGGAGAAGGCCACCCAAGGAGAGATGCAGGCAGGGGCCCCTGGTCCCCAGAGGGAGGGTCTTTACCTGCCATAGAGCTGGTGAGCTTCATGTAGCCCCTTCACCATTCCGGGGACCCCCACCAAGAGCCCAGGCTGGGCGAGGCGGGCAGGTGAGGGAGAGAGGAGACCAGGTCACTGGAAGCGGGGGGCTGGGCTGAACTCCGCAGAGCCCCAAGCCAGGGATGGGGGCTGGCACAGGGGAAAGACACAGGCCAAGTATCCCAGAGGAGGGACAAGCTCTCCCCGGCAGGCATCCCTCCCATTTCCCTGACTTATTATCAGCAAATGCAGAAAGGCTTCCTTTATCTAGCATAGTTGGTGGATTTATAAATTAAGCAAACCCTTTTAAGAGCCAAGACATAACCAATTTAGACAGAAACGTGTCTGTTGGATTATATCTATTCCTGCCTTTTAACGTAATGGACAAGGGACTTTCATTTAACCTTTTCGTTATCACACCACCATTACTCAGCTGTGATAACTCAGGCATGTGTTTGGCTTTTGTCACTGCACCAAGTAACTATTTTTCCAAATTTTTCTATTTTTTCCTTTGCTCTCAGTGGATAGTGGGTTTGCCTTTAGCAGTTCCTCTTTAATTTTCCAGTAGGTTGTGGGCTGGGAAAGTTATAGTCAACAAGCTTAGAATGGGAAGTATGAGATATAGTGCAAGAACTTTGCGATGTCTCAGACTGCTCAGGTTTCCAGATAGGTGAGGTTGCCAGAGAAGTGAGGTGTTGCTGTATTGCTTATTATCAACCATCCAGATCTTTTGGTTCATTATTTTATTTTGGGAGCTGCCTCTCTTCCTCATAGCCTTAAGAGCATCCTGCTTAACTCTTTTTCTCATTTCCACTGTAATTACTCAGCAAAGTAATGTTTCGGTTAGCAGAAGGGCAGTGAAGGGAGATTCCCATCCCCCCCCCCCCCCGGACTCTCTCTTCTCACCGGCATCCCCACCTTGGTTTCCCAGGATCTCTGCAGGGCCTCTTCCCTGAGGGCCCCTGGTGCAGACTCCCGGAAGTCAATTAGGTGGCTCTCATTTCTTCGGATGTCATGTACCAGCATCACGCCGCCACTGGGAGAGGCACAGAAGGGGGAGGTTGATAAGATGCTACCCCTCTAAACAATTAACCTGCCACCCTTCAAACCCCCAGTGGTGATGGCTAAATCTGTAGGCTAAATCTGTCATCTGGAGTCAGATGTCTGAGCCCTCTTCCCAGCAGGGATTCAGAGACTCAGCTTCTGTAAGAGGGTGGGGGAGTGAAATCAAGGGGATTGGGGACCCAGAAACCATGGACCTGGTCTAGCCTGTTACTGGAGACTTTAATCCCTGATTAGGGAAACCCTAGAGACTGGAAGAGCAAGATGTTCTACCCCCTGCCCCCACCCTAGACCATAGCTGGACCCCTGCCAGCTTCCTGCACCTGCCTCCATGCTATGCCTCTGCTCCCTCTTCCAGGACTGAATTATGTAAGGATAGACTGTATACAACCAAAAGGGGAATTTCTTTGGTAGGGCCTGCAGGGCTGGTCTTGCAGGAGCCAAGATATGGACTTTGTCAGCTTGTCCCTTTTCTGTGACTTGTTTCCATCTGAGATGGAAGTTGCATCTGAGATGGTTGGCCTGCAGCCAAGTAACATAATAAAGAAAGCAGGAGAGATAAACAATAGGGAGTGCTAGGAATTATGGTCAAGTAGAAAGCACAAGCCCCATCATGCTATTTAGCTCCAGACAATTGTAGCCATGTGGGAATGCGGGCCCAGTGTTACCAAGACTCCTGATTTTTAAAGAGATGTTGGAAATCTGGATTTTTATGAAAATTCTCAACTTTTTAACAATAGCAAGCAAATTAAAAAATAATTTTTTTCAATGTTTATTTTTGAGAGAGAGAGAGACAGAGACTGAGCGTGAGTGGGGGAGGGGCAGAGACAGAGGGAGACGCAAAACCAGAAGCAGGCTTCAGGCTCTGAGCTGTCAGCACAGAGCCTGACATGGGGCTCAAACTCATGAACCGTAAGATCATGACCTGAGCCGAAGTTGGATGCTTAACCAACTGAGCCACCCAGGTGCCCTGAACAATAGCAAACAAATTTTAAAAACTTTAAGTGTGGGAGATGCTTGGGTAGCTCAGTCAGTTGAGTATCCGACCCTCAATTTTGGCTCAGGTCATAATCTCTTAGTTCGTGGGTTCCATCCCTGTGTTGGGCTCTGTGCCTGCTTGGGATTCTCTCTCTCCGTCTCTCTGCCCCCTCCTCCACTCTCTCTCTCTCTCAAAATAAATAAATAAACATTAAAAAAAATAAAAATTTAAGTGTGGAAAACAAACTAGTCTGTGTGCTGGTATGGCCCATAGGTGGCCAGTTTGTAATCTTTGTTTTAAGAATTCTTAGCCTGGGGACACTTGGGTTGCTCAGGTGGTTAAGCTTCATACTCTTAATTTCTGGTCAGATCATGACCTCATGGTTTGGTTTGTAGATTCCAGCCCCACATGGGTTTGTCCTGACAGAGGGGGAGCCAGCTTGGGATTCTCTCACTCTCCCTCTCTCTCTGCCCCTCCCTGCTCTCTCTCTTTTTCTCTCTCAAAATAAATAAACTTTAAGAGTTCTCAGCCTGGGGTATATTTTTGGAAGATAGAGGGTCCATAGCTTAACCATGCTCACAGGGATTTGTTTTAAGGATTTGTAAACCCGAAAATTAAAGTATCCCTGTGTTAACTAGTGACAGTATACCCCCACCAGAGTAGTTTACAAAAGTCTAGTTACAACAAAGTAAAACAAAACAAAACAAAAACAAAACAAAACTCTTCTGAAAATGCCTCCTCTGACTCAGGTAAGGAGAAAGGGGTAAAATTGGATGTAGAAAGGCAAAATGCAGGGAGTTGGGGCCTAGCTGCCCCTCTAGTGAAACCCAAAGACCCCCTAGTGAGGCCTACAGACCAGGACACAGAAGGAGGCCTGGGGGAACCCAACCTCCACAGCTGGGAGCTCCTTACCCGCCCAGGCCAGAACTGTGTGGAGCCACGATCCCCAAGCACAGGGCTGCTGCCACAGCGGCATCCACGGAAGATCCCTGTTTACTGAGCACCTCAATGCCCAGCGATGTGCAATGGGCAGCATCAGTCACCACCGCACCCTGGTGAAAGATCTGGGAAGGGAAAGGGTTCTAGGTGGGGGCAGTAGGAGACCCCTGCCCCCTTAAGGCACCTCCACCAACCCCAGAATCTCCGCAGGGGCTGGGGGTGCGAGGCCTGCCTTCTTGTCCCCTAGGACTCTTTCCATTATTGCCTCCAGTGCCTCTCACCTGATCAGGTGCCTTCCTGGCTCTGTCCTCCTCATACCTTGAGCCCCTCCCTTTGGGACCTTCCTCTCCCATGTCACTGTCCTCTCCCCTTTCCATTTGCTGACCTCCTCCTTCAATCAGCCATTCCGCAATCCCCACGGTCTCCTCAAGAACTTCCTCACTCCCTCCTCTTCGGTTCCCTCCCTCTGGCCCTCACGCAACCCCCTCACCTGAGGGTCCCCGAAGTAAATCTGCATGACAAGCGCCACAGTGACACCCGTGGCAAAAGTGAGGCAGGCCGTGACGATGACTGTGAGCCCGTCCTGGCGGCAGGAGCACTCGGCCGCTGCTGCAGAGAACGGGTCCTTGCGTGTCTCCCGCAGCGGCGACCCGTCCTGGCTGCCCATCTCCGACGACGTCGAAGGCAGCCGCTGCAGCCGCGCAGACTTCAGGAAGGAGTCCGGGTCTGTGGGGTGGCAGCCGGGTAGGTCTGGGCACCTCTTACCTGGCCCTGCCCGCCTGGAGGGCGGGACTATTCTGCATGACCCTCTCCCTGCCCCTGTCAAGCAAACCCCACTAGACGGCACTGCTCGCCCTTTTTAGCGTCTACCCAATGCACCCCAAAAGGGGGAAGCGGCAGTCCCGGCTGGAAAGACAGGGACCCCCATCTAGGCAGCAGGAAGCTGGATGTCTGGCCCCTAGGCGAAACTTCTTGAGAACCGAGACCCACCCAGGGACCCAGGACCGAGACCCAGGACCCAGGACCTAGGGCAAAGAATACTTCCTGGAGTGCAAGGGGTTTGAGCCCTCCCTGGAAACTAGATCCTGCCCCAGCTGGGGCCAGCCTTCTGTGCAAGGAGGTAGCTACATAAACTGAATGAACAGGCCCTGGTTTCCAACCTTGCTTGGCTTACCCATTCACTCGCTCAACAAATATGGAGGGCCTGCTATGGGTCTGGCCCTCTGCTCAATACAGGGGAAAAGAATAAACAGTTTCTGCCCTCATGGAGTTCACAGACCAGTGAAAGAAAAGAATATAAACAAACAAAGGGTATATCATCACAACTTGTGGCAAGTGCTATGAAGGATGAAATGATAAAGAATAATGGTGCACGTTGAAGGTTGCTTAGCTGGGGAAATCAGGCAAGGCTTCTCAGGGGAGGTGACTTTTAAGCTGAGAACTAAGGGATGAGAAGGAGCTAGCCATCATATGTAGAGCAAGGGGTGAGTGTGTGGAGTGTTCTAGAAAGGAGGAGCAGGCACAAAGGCCCTAAGGTAGGAATGAGCTTGGTACATTAGAAAAAAATAACCAAGGCCTGAGTGGCTCTGATGTAACGAGCAAGGGAAAAGAGTGGTATGGTGGAGGCTAGGCCAGGTGCACTGGGTCTTGTGGGCCTAGTGAGAAGCTTGGATTTAATCCTAAGAACCATGGGAGGCCATTGCAGAGTTTTAAGCAAGAACTGAAGACATCTGTTTTGTGTTTTAAAAAGATTCCTCTGGCTATCTGGAGAATGAATCTGAGGACTGACTATGAGTGGAGCAAGCTACTACTTGCTGGCTTATTATGAGTAAGTCCCTTCAAGCCACAAACCTCACTTTCCTCACCTAATAATGGAGCTAACCCCTAACTGGTCAAAATGGGTATAAGGATTCCATGAGATGATTCTACCAGGCACCCTCTAGTTACTTCTATCCCCCTTCCACGTTGGCCAGGGGTGAGGCACTCTTCCATCCCATAGTTTTCCTCCTTTGGGTCATATTAGCCTTGAAACCAGTTCTCTAAATGGCCTATAGGTCCTGGGTGTTTGTGAACAGTAAAAAAATAACCTGGTACCTTGGCCTTAATACCCTTGCTGTATGTACAATGTGTTTTTAAAAGTTCATTCATTCAATAAATGTTTTGTGAGCACCTCCTACTATGCACTAGGAGGATAACCACTTTAAAAGTCTGTGGGATAATATTGAAAACTAAGTGTTATACTTTCCTGTTTAAAATACTATCATGGTTCATTGATGTCAACATGATGAAAATCCAAGCTCCTTGACCAGGCATTCAAGGCCCTTCAGAATCCATACTTCCCTCTTCTGTGTAAATAAGAAACCACATACATATATAGATAATTTTTAGAAAACGTTTATGGTGGTTACTTCTGGGGAAAGATACTGAAGGTAGGAATGAGATGGGGTGGGAGAATTTCTTGTTTGAAATTTTTATTACATATATGTATTTTTTTAGTCAATACATATAAATATATTTTTAAGATTTTATTTTTTAAGTAATCTCCACACCCAACATGGGGCTCGCACTCACAACCCCGAGATCAAGAGTCTCATGCTCCACTGACCAAGCCAGCCAGGCACCCCTAAATCAATACATATATTTTTATTTTTATTTTATTTTTTCTTTATTTTTTAATTAAAAATCTTTTTCTTTTAAAGTTTATTTTTATTTATTTTGAGAGAGGGATAGAGAGCAAGCGGGGGAGGGGCCAAGAGAATCTCTGTGCTGTGAGCACGGAGCCTGAAAATTGTTTTCTTGTAGAGAGAGAGAAAGAGTGTGTACACACATGAGCTGGGGAGAGGGGCAGAGGGAGGGAGGGAGAGAGAGAGAGAGAGAGAGAGAGAGAGAGAGAGAGAGATAAGCAGGCTCCATGCTCAGCAAGAAGCCCAATGTGGGGCTTGACCCCAAGACCCTGGGATCATGACCTGAGCCAAAATCAAGGGTTGGATGCTCAACCAACTGAGCCACCCAGGAACGCCCATATATTTTTAAATAAAAAGGAAAAATTGTGGGCAGATAGGAATGGAGAAGAGAACTTTTACTTTTCTTCACTTTTTTTTTTTTTTTTTACTATACACATGTAATTTGTTTTACATTTTTTATTCAAAAAAAAGAAACTTGTCTTCTGGAAGCCTCCCTCAGCTGATCATGCTTGCCTCTACGCCACAGCACCAGCACCACATAGTCTTTAAATAAAACTGGTATTCATTCAACAAACAGATGTTAAATACCTACTGTGGGCACAGAACTCTCCTTGGTCCCTGGAGGTTTCAAAAGAAGTGCAGGAAATGGTTTTGAACTTATATTTATTGATGCTGACTATATTCCAAGCTCTTTATACACATTCCCTCACTGAAGCATTCCCATAACTTTATAAGATAGGCCTATTCCCCCCATTTTGCAGATGAGGAAACTTGGGACTGGGAAAGATGACACTGCCCACTTAAGGTCATAAAATGAATAAATGACAGAAGCAAGAGTAACTCAAAACCTCCTTTCCATTGCTCCACAAGGCAGGAGCCATTTCCACACTCAAAAGCCAACCTTATAAGCTAATTCTAGTTGATGCTTGTCCTTAAATATGTTTTCTCCAATCAGCTATGAGGGACCAGGAGGTGAAGGTGATATGGTTTCATTAGAGTTAGATTTATGCAAGACTTTTTATTCCACCAGTCAATCATTAAGTTATTCATTTATTCAACAAAAATATTTACTGAATACTTTACTGTGTAAGCACTAGGGCAATAAAACCATTGATTTTACTGATATGTAAGAGCAACAGCAGGACACTGGGAAAAGGTTAGTTTGGAATCAGAAGACCCAAGTCTTTTGGGAGAAAGATGATGAATTTAATTTTGGTGATTCTGAATTTGTGGGACATTAGCAGTAGTCAGGAGGCAACTGGCCTAGTAGGCATTTGATTTTTATCTGCTTAGATGCCATTTCCATTCAATTTTCTTTTAGAAAATACCATCTCCCTTCTCTCATTCCTCATTTTCTCATTCCTGACCAGAGTGAGTATATGACCTAGGTCTAGCCCATCAGAACAGGTACCTCTATACAGTAACTGGTTCAGGGACACAGCACCAGGTCAATGAGACTAAAACTTAGTTCTATTGCTGGAACCATTGGGAAAGAGGAAAGCTTTCTTTCTGCCTAGATTGCTAAGATAGTAAGGGGTAAACCTGTTGCTGCTGGGGACATGTTGACCCACAAGAGAAAAGCCAATTCCTTTTTAGGTGCCTTGATCCAGCTATACTTGAGGCCCCATATCCCTGGGTTTTTCAGTTATGCTATCAAATAAAATTCTCTTTTAAGATTAGCTCAGTTTTAGCTGAGTTTCTGACAAAAGAATACTGAACAGAGTTGACTTGCTAAGTCTAGAGCTCAGGAAAGATATCTTGGCTAGAAACTGAGGTCATCTCTGGCTTGCTTATTCCTGAAGGGCAGAATCATTAAAGATTTTTGAACCAAGGAATGACATGACAGAAGTTCAAGGTAGTGGATGGATTGGGGTTGGGGAGGCAGAGGGGAGGAAGAGGCAGGTAGTAGCTAGAAGCCTATGGGTAATACAAGTAAGAGAGGATGGTGGCTTAGTCTACAGTAGTGGTAGCAGGATGATGAGATGGAATCTGCAAGATACTTGGAAGGACAGAGAGCATCTGATCACCATTTGGAAATAAAAGGAAGGAAGGAAATCATGGGTAGCTCCTGGGCTTCTACTTTGGAGACTGGACGAATGGCAGTGTCACTAATTGAGAATGACATTGTGGGAAGGGCAGGTATGGGGAAGAGATGATAAATTCAACATAGATCATGCTGACAGTCAGGCACTTGCAGGACATCTAGAGGCAGATGCCTGCGACAAAGAGGAACACATGGGCCTGAAGCTCAGGAGAGAGTCAAGAATTTCCCCAACCTTGGAGTGGTCACCATTTAGCTCTACTTTTTCCAGGGTCAGTTGTAGGGTACCTGGCACTTGGTTCTGGGGAGTGGCAGGCTAGAGGCTAGTTGGGCACAACCAAGGTCCTGGTTAAGAGGATGGGGCAGTGCCAGTAAGTGGCACCACCAGGTTAATAACATAGGAGATCATGTTAGCCAACAGGCTAGTCCAGCTGGCCAAAGAAGCCTTGGGGCCTAGAAGTAGTGCTCTGAGACAAAGCATTGAAATGACTACATAGGTATGATGCTAAGAGTCCTTGGAATTTTAGTGTACAAGTGTGGCATAAGGTGCAGGTTCCAAGAAACTCAGGTGACAAGGGTCTCTGTTGGATTTTTGTATAGATGAGGGCAGAATCTATATTAACTCCCCAAGGTACTCCCTCCCCTGCTAGTCTTTCATCCTGAGATCTCTCTCATTTATTTATTCATACAACAATTTTTATTAGTGCTTAGCACTGTGCTGGACGGTAGAGAAAGGATGGTGAACAAAACAGTCACGATCCCATCCTCATAGGGCTTACAAATATGGAGTAATCACATGACTGCTCAAATAATCACAGGTTTGATAAATGCTAAGACATTTATAGGGAGCTAGGAGAAAACATGTCAGGGGTTTTCCAATCTCTAGGTTAAGAGAGATAGACATCCCCAGTTGAGCTAGAAGAGGAAACTAAGGCCCAGGTCAGGGTAGGACTGCCCATTGTCATACAGAGTCAAGCCAGTGCTGGGATCAGGATTGGCACTCCTGACCCCTGAATAAAGGACATAGTTTCAGGCTGTTATCCACCAGGACACATCTTCCCATTACTCTTCCTGTTACCTCCTGATTCCAGGGTTACTCCCTCTGGAAAAGAAGTTTTGATCTGCAGCTTGGACATGTGATGTCCATAAGCCTCCCCCTCCAGGTAGGGTACAGTCTAGTTAGGTTGGCAGGGGCTGTGAGTAAAGGCCAGATGACTGGGAAGTTGTGGAGGGGGAAGAGTTTGGAGCTTTCAGCCTGGGAATAGCTACAGAAGGGTCAGGCTGGAGAAGGCTGGGTCAGAGAAGCAGCATCTGCCTGCCAGGCTGGTAAGGGAGAGGGCTCAAGTGCAGGCATTGGGAGGAAGACAGAGTTAAGCAGAAGGATGCTCTAATGCCAGGAAGTGACGTTGAGGGAAAGAAGGATGGGGGATGGAGGATGAAGAATGGAGAGGAAGATAGAGCTGGGCCACATGGATAGGAGGCAGAGCCCTAGGGAAGAAATGCTCAGAGACCTCTTGGCCCTCAGGTCTCCCCCCTCCCTACTCTTGCCCCTTGCAGTCCCTGCAGAGGGCCAAGAACACAGTAAAATTCTGGAGCCTGCTTCCTAGGGGGCAGGGTACCTTACTAACATCCTGGCCTGATCCATGGCTCCGGGAGGGGTGAGGTAATCCACAAGGCAGAGAAGGCACTCTGGTCTCCAAGGACTCTGAGAGGTCATGCAGTCCATCCCCCTGTCTCCCAAAACCTAGCCCTCACAAACAGATGGGAATCATGCCCTCTGTACCCCTCCAGGGACATAAAGAGATTCTCAGCTGCTCCCTAAGGTCTCTCCTTCCCACAATCCTTGGCTGTGGGAAGTTCTTCCCAAGACCTAGCCTCTACCCATCCTGCTGCAGTCTGTTCTCTGTGACTAAAGAACGGCCTCTTCTGGGTGATCACAGCTGTTTCTTCGCATCCTCCCTCCAAAACTCCTTCCTTTTTAGTTGGTTCTTCCCAAGAGGTAACCCCAATCCCTGCTACTGCAATCCCTGGCATCATTCTTCCCTGTCGCATCCTAAGCCTCCAAAGCAGAAATGCATCTTCAACCTCATGAGATAATTAACAGAGACAAGGAAGAAGGGAGGGGTCCAGGAGGAAGGGGATCAATTAGGGAGATGGAGACTGGAGGTGATGCTCCGCGCAGATGAAGGAGGACCGGGGACGTCCCAGGGGGCAGGGACTGGGCCAGCGGGCCTCACCGGTATCGGGGTCTCCCAGGAAGGCGTCCTCGTCCTTGCGGCCCCTCAGAGGGGCCGCGGGCGCCGGCTCGTCCTCCGGCAGCCTCGGGAAGCTGGTGATGCTCATGTAATCCACGGGCGAGTAAGCGCCCAGGGCGCTCTCCTGACTGGCCTCGTTCTCCGCCGCCATCCTCGCCCGCGCCCCCCAGCAGCGCAGCGCCTGCCGGAAGTGGTGCGGCGGGGGCGAGGGGGGTGGGGGAGGGCGGGGCCTGAGCTCTAGGGCAGCCAGGAGGGGGCGCCTCACCACAACCCCCGCGGGCGTAGGGTCTGACTGCACACCCCTCCTCCACCTAGCGCTGTCAGCCTGCAGTCGACCTGCAGGTGGGCAGTGTGAGTGTGGGATCATAGACTGGGATGGGGTCTCTGGAATCTGAATATTTACCATCATTTTAAGAGTTTTTGATGTGGTTCTGAAAGGATACTTGGAGAGAGAAATAATGGTGGTGATGGTATGGCAGGAGTTGAGGGGGAGGGATAAATGGGAGAGGAATGGGTCTCTGTAGTCTAGTTGTCTGGGTTCTATTCCCTGTGCTACCACTTATAAACCATGTCATCTTAGGCAAGACATTTAATCTTCTTGAGTATCAGTTTCCTCATCTGTAAAATAGAATAACAGTATTCATCTCAGATGGCTGTGAAGATTAAATAACATGTCAGAAAATGCTTAGTATAGGACGTGGCACTTAATAAATGTCATAACTATGATTATTGTTATTATTTCCTTAATTTCGTGAATTCTCATCCCATCCAACCCAATCCATCCTCTTCCTACCCTGAAGAGTTCTGACTACACTATAGTTTGCATTACTACCCCATCTCTAAGGATGGGGGAGGGAAGTTCTCTCTCTTATGAGGCCTCTTTTCTAAACTTCCATTACACAGCCCACAAGCAAGAGGGAGGGGGGTGCTGGTGAAGCCCCTGGGGACACACCCTCTCCTTCCGCAACCCCCAGGATCCAGGCTCAGAGATAAAAACCAGGACTATTTGAAAAACTACTGTGGGACCAGCAGCTGCAGTGCCATATTTAGACAGCAGAGGACATCAGTGTATTGAGAACAGCTTTAGGACTTAGGAGAAGGGCTTGGAGAGAAAAGAGAACTGGGGGCTGAGGAGGGAGGGAGGGGAAGAGATGACTGTCTATACTAGGAATGTGTGCCCATTGTGTGTGCCTTCCTTCCTACAGAGAGGTTCGTATCTCCTCAGTGAGGTCTGTAGGGCTTGTGATGCTTCAGGGAAGTCTGATCCCCCTTGTAGTCTCCACTAAGTGAGGTCTGTGATTCCTTAGTGGTGTCCATTTCCTCAGTGTTGTGAGAGGCCCCTTAGCGGGGTTTGAGTCCTCTCAGTGGAGTCTATGTCTCCTTAGTAAAACCTATATCTTCTCTATCTCCTAGGAGGAAGTCCATGTCCCCTCAATAGAATCAGAGAACTTCAATGCATTTTATGTCCTATTTGCAGGGTCCACAGCCCTTCAGTGAGATCTGAGATCCCTCAGCAAGATCTGTGCTCCCTTAATGGAGTACCTTCAGTAAAGTGTGTGTGCCTTTTCAGTGCAGTCAATGCCTTCTTGATGAATTATCTGTCTCCTCAGTGGGGTCCATATCCATTCCATGAGGTTTGTATCCCTTCAGGGAGCCCTGAGACTCTCACTTTAGGATTGAATAGGCTCTGGATCATAGGTCTGGTGGTGGGGAGTTTTTGTTTTTTCAATTTAGGGTGTTCTGGGCTTGTGGTTAGCTGGACAAAGAACAAAGGAGAAGATGGGAAGATAGCCTGGGCCAAGTGGGGTCACAAGCCCTGTGTAGGCTTCAGGGGGTGGGGGCTGCCCGTTTTGACCCTCAGAATCACCCTTGGAGTTAGATATCTAAGGATCCTTCCTACCTTGAAAGCCATTCTGTGAACTGATCAGTGGGGAGGGCCCTTCTTGGTGGTGAGTGCAGGTGGGAGATAGAGGGTCTTGTCTGGCCTCTCCTTTCTGTAGTAGAAGGGATGGAGGGAAGTCAGAGGTAATTGAGCCCAGTTGTGACAAGTAGGAGGGGTTTCTTGGTGAAGTAAAAAGATTGGGAAGGAAAGAAGGGTGATTTTTCCTATTTTGCGTAGACTTTAGTGTTTTACAAGCATTACCTTCAGCCTGATGAAGGGGAGTCAGGAGACCTAGGTTTGGCCCTAACCTGGTTGTTTTTTCTCTGTGACCTTGCACAAATTATTATTTCCTTTCCTTAGTTCATTATTTGCATAATGAGGAGATGTGTTTATTAGCAAAGACCTAAAAGTACCTCCTAGTCTTCACTTGAGTCTTGTACTTGAGATCTATATGGGAATTTGTGGAGGCAGGGAGAGTGAAGACATATCTTCAGAGGTGGGAGAAAATTCTGAGCTGGCCCCAAGGTTAGCAGAGAGGGCATCCTGTCCCCAGGCCGAGCCCTCAACGTCGTGGGAGGAGTTTTTCCTGGGGACAGAGGGGAGTGGTTTACTCAGAATTGGGGGATAGTTCTCAGAGGAGAACAGTGCCACCCGGAAAGGACCCTATTCCACCTGGCTTTCCAAATCGGTGGAGTGACAGGCTTGTGCAATCAGATCACGGGGCGTCTCCATTATGGGCCAGATCCAACTCCTTTCGGTTGCCCAGCTCTTTCCCGCTCGAGCCCCGCCCTAACCCAACTTCTCATCTGTCACTCCAAGACCCCACCCCACTGTGGTCACTCCATGATTCAGTCTCCTCTCTTGTCACCTCCAGGCTCGCCACTCCCTGTCACTCCATGACAGGAGAGGGCCCACCTCCTCTACTGTCACGTCTGGCCCCTCCCCTCCTCTGTCACTCCAAGATGCCAACCTCTCTTGTCACGCGCCCCGCCCCTTCAGCTCCTCCCCTGTGGCCCCACCCCTTCCGCAGTCGGCTCCGCCCCTAACCCCAAGCAATACTCGACTTTTCCCAATCCGTGTCACTGCTAACATTCATTTTGACCCCATCGAGCATGGCTCCGCCCCTCCGGGCCGCCATCCGCCGAGGCTGCTTAAGCTACGCCTCCGGCGGCCGGGCCTCTCCTCCCGTAAGGCACCGCCCCCGGGCCAGCCTGTTTTCCTCTCCTGGGCGCGAGAAGCTACCCGCAAAGGCTGGTACGGCGCTCGGAACTTGACGTTATGGGGCTTCCGGAGGAGCGGGGCCGGAGCGGGAACGGGAGCGGGAGCGGGGAGCGGGAGGAGTCTGGACCCCGGAGCCGGGTGCGGAGTTGGTCTCCGCCGCCCGAGGTCAGCCGTTCAGCGCACGTCTCTTCGCTGCAGCGCTACCGCGAGCTGCACCGGCGCTCTGTGGAGGAGCCGCGAGGTGAGGCCGGGCCCGGGCGGCCCTGGGTGGGGTCAGTGAAGAGAGAAGTAGGGGGTTGCAGAAGAGTGAGAAATTGGGCACGAGGCGTGGGGAACGGGGATTACGTGAGGAGATCGGGGTCCCTGGCGGAGTTGGGTTTTCTCTTGGGAGGTTGAAGGGTTCATGAAGAGACAGGTTCTTTGAGGAGATGGAAAAGAAGTTCCGGGAGGATATGGGAGTTCTGTAGGGAGAAGGGTTCTGTGATGAGGAGGGTTCTGTGATGAGGAGGGTTCTGTGATGAGGGTTCCCTAGGAACCAGAGAGTTCCTTGGCGACTTGGGGATTTCGTGAGGAGTTGGGGCTTCCTTGAGGCGAGTGAAGGTCTGAGTTCCTAAGGTTCGCAGAGGCGAAGGGGCGCCTCGAGGGGAGGAGAGCTACAGAACTTTCTTTGCTCCCTTTCACGCCAACTCAGCTTTTGCCTCCTGACACCTTTACCCTGTGACTTAGTCTCCACAGTTGGTTAGTAAAGGGTCTGGTTCCCGTCCTGGGGGTCCCCCACATTAGTAACGGAGTCCCAAATCTGTTTTTCATATTTCATAAATTCCAGAGGCAATTACGCAATGTGAGACCGAACAAGTCACTGAGATGCAGTTTAAAAAAAAATCGGGCTGGGATTGTAATAACTCAGAAATTCTGATAGAACGTCCCATGCCTTTAAGAATGTGTATGGAAAATTCTTTGCCCTTGCCCTCAGTCTGGGTAAGGGGTCAAAACTGTACCAACGTTGGGGGGCAGCATTATGTTTGGCAGTGGGATAAGCCACTGCAATGAATCAGACCACCCCCAAATCTACCATTCATTCACTGTGAGGTCTTAAGCAGAGTTTTAAACCTAAGATTCCTTTTCTTCGTCCGTAGGATGCTGATAATAATACTTGCCTCCTACGTTTGTTTGAGGTCTAAAGCAGGTGATAAGTGTGCATGATAGAGTGCCTGAAACACCGTTGGCATTCAGAAAATGGTGGTTAGTCTGATAATAAGAACAACGTGGGCCAAGGGATTACTGAGTAATGCAAGACAAGATTGAATCAAGTGTAGAGTGGTTGACTGCTACACAGGCAGTGTTCAAGTTTGAATCCTCAGACCTCTTTTCACTTCTCTTTCTTCTATTTTTTTCCCCATCATGAGTTCATCTGTTTTCTATCTATTTCCACAATAATAACTTCTATATATTTAGCCCTGTGCCCAGGATCCCACTTACGCTCTGGTCCCAGATTTCATAGGTCTGTAGACCATTTTATTCTCATACCTTGATGTTACACCATATTTAACATGACTGTGTCTGGAATTTACCAATTTTCCCTCCCAAAACTGCTCTCCCCTTAATTTTCTAATCCCTGTCAGTGCCACTATCCCAAACTAAATCTCTTTCATCATCTTCTTCTATAATAAGATCTATCTATCAACTATAGATGGATCTTTTCTATCTCTTTATCTTATCAGGGGCGCCTGGGTGGCTCGGTTGGTTAAGCGTCCAACTTCAGCTCAGGTCATGATCTCACGGTCAGTGGGTTCGAGCCCCGCGTCGGGCTCTGAGCTGACAGCTCAGAGCCTGGAGCCTGTTTCAGATTCTGTGTCTCCCTCTCTCTGTGACCCTCCCCCATTCATGCTCTGTCTCTCTCTGTCTCAAAAATAAATAAACGTTAAAAAAAAATTAAAAAAAAAGATTTCTATCTCTTTATCTCATTAAAGATTGCTTACTGCTTACTGAGCACAAATCCTGTTTGATTTGATGTAGACTGTTATCCCCATTATGCAGAAAAGAAAACTGAAGTGTAGAGAGATTAACTAACTTGCATGAGGCCATAAAGCTGCATAGCAGTGGATCTGGGATTTGATCTAAGGTAGTCTTGACTACAGAACCTATACTCCTGATAGCTATAGTCTTCCTCTTCCCTGACCCCACAGTCTGCCTTTCACCAAATTCTGTTAAATACTCTTCAAAATATCTCTGCTTACCTTTTCTTCCATTCCCGCAGTACCTTTTAATTCAAGGAAGCAGCCTCCTAGTTGGTTCTCTCGTCCCCTGGTCTCACCCACCAATCTCTCTGGTAGAATTATCTAAAATAAACACTATTAGATTGAGATTCTGGAAACATTGCTTTCATATGTCACTTCAAAAACTTTCAGTAGTTCCCTGTTTCCTCCAATTTCAAATAAAAATTTGAAATTGCCGTTTACTCAAGGTCTGGATAACTAGCTACACCTTACCTCTCTGTTCTTATTTCCCGCTATTCCTTACCACACCCCTTATTCTAGACCAGTCATTCTCATTGATATACTGATTACACAAAGGTTTATTTCCCATCTCCTTGCCTTTGCCCATTTCCTTCTGCTCTTCTCTATCTAGTCAAACCCACCAGTTCCACACAACATTCCCTGATCATCTAGTCCATGCTCATCTTTTCCTCTTCTGAACTTTCATATTTAGAATGCATGCTAATGGTGGGGTGCCTGGGTGGCTCAGTCAGTTAAGCATCTGACTCTTGATTTCAGTTCAGGTCGTGATCTCACAGTTCGTGAGTTCGAACTCCACGATGTATTGTCAGCACAGAGCCTACTTGGGATTCTCTGTCTCCCCCTCTCTCTCTGTCACCCCAAATAAATAAATACACTTAAAAAAAAAAGAATGCATGCCAATGAAGCATCCAGATTTCAATACTTCCACCAAATAAAAACAAACCCCTCCCAAAACAAAACTAAGTGATCATAAAACTCAAGTTTTCTTTTTATTTTTTTAAAGTTTATTTATTAATTTTAAGGCGGGGGAAGAGAGAGAGTGTGTGTGGGTGAGCGAGTGCAAGGGGGGAGGGGCACAGAGAGAGAATCTCAAGCAGGCTCCACACTATCAGCACAGGGCTTGAACCCACAAACCGTGAGATCATGACTTGAGCCAAAGTCAAAAGTCGAACGCTTAACTGACTGAGCCACCCAAGTGTCCCAAAACTCAGTTTTCCTCATCCTTATTGATATACATAAATGGGGTTCATAAATAGTTTTATATAACCTATGCCTACTATTATCACTTAAAAATATTTTTGAGTATATACATGTATTCAATGTAGTTGTAACAACATATGTGATTGTGCATACTGGTTTCTAGCTGTGTGTTTCCTTGGGAGAGTTCCTATGTTTTCTGAGCTTTGTTTTTCTCATCTATAAAATTAGGGTAATTAATATATACTTAATAGGGCTGTATAAACATTCAGTGAAGCCTTTTGTCTCATTTTGCTGCATTGGAGAGAGAAGATAGATCACCAGTAGCTCTCCTGGGCCATCTGAGGAAGTTTGGCCAGGGTTTTTATTCTTGCCATGTCTGCTCAAATCGCCACAGTCTGATCAGGAAAACACAGCCTCAGTATGTGCCGCCAGTGTTTCCATCAGTATGCAGAGAATACAGGCTGTATTAAATTGGATTGAGTAAACTACCTTGAGTGGGTCATCCAAGATACCTACCTTAACTGCAGATATCCAGGACACCTACCTTAATGCTCACTCATTGTACACAAAATAAAAATACTTCAATTATGAGTGTTTTAATATGAAAAAAAATTCAGTGAGGGACACCAAGTGAGTCTTGATCTGTGGGTTGTGAGTTCAAGCTCCACATTGGATACAGAGATTTCTTAAAAATAAAATCTTAAACACACACACACACACACACACACACACACAAATAGATTCAATAAGATTGGTTCAGTGCCTGGTACAGGAATGGCCATTTGCTAAAATGCCAGTTCCCATTTGCCCTCTGTTTAGTGGCCATTTAGTATTCTGTTGTATTACTACTAGTATTACTAGTTTTCATCAGCTTTTTTTTTTTTTTTAATTATTAGGCTCTTGGGTTGTTTCCAGTTTCACTGTTATAAATAGTGTTACTACAAACATCTCTTTAGCAATTACTTTTTTTTTTTCCTTTGGAATTTTTTCTTGTAGTGTGCTTCCCAAAATTAAGTTAGCGGATGTTTAAAGGTATAAAAAATTTTATGGCTCTCGTCAGTCATTTTCCTGTTTTCCAGTAAGATTGTGACAATTTCTTATAATGCCATTATCATATAAGAGTATCTCTTTTACAGAGCCATCTGACATTGGATTTATCTTTTTTAAAAATTATTTGGATTTCTTAAATTGTTTGCAAGTTGTACACCATATGATTTAGCTTTCAACTATATTGTTTTGCATGTTCAACAGTATTTCATGTGTTAGTCTTATCTTTCCACCTAGATTGTATAAACTGAATCACATAACCTTGAGCAAATCACTTTACCTCTATGAATTTGGTTTGTTATTGGTGAAATGGGGATAATAATCTCTAAATTTCCTTTCACTGTTATGTTTCTAAGTGTGTCTCTTCCTTCTAGCTCCTGACCCTGTACTGACAATATCCTAAGTGCTCTGACATTACATGTTTTACCTGTTGAATACATTTTCTATGGAGTAGCAGGCAAATATTTTAAGATTATTAATCTGTTCATGTCCCTCTCCTTAAAATCTTACAATGGCTTTCCATTCTTCTTTAGGATAATATCAAATTCCTTATCATGCCCAGAAGGATCGCATGATCTGCCCAGTTTATGAATTAATTTCTGCTACTCTTTCTCTTACTCTCAGTGCTTCAGCTCCAGGGAGTTCCTCTTAACATATACCCTTGGTTCCTTTCTATCTCATGGCCCTGTTTGCTGGTAGGGAAGTGGAGAAAAACTCCCGTTCTCTTTTAGATTTTAGCAAAAATGTCTTCCTCTGGGCAGTTCACATCTTGACTTAGTAACTATATAACCTAGGGTAAGTTATTTAACTTCTCTGAGCCTTGATTTTCATTTTTTTTTCTTTTCAATTTTTATTTAAATTCTAGTTAGTTAACATACAGTGCAATATTGGTTTCAGGAGTAGAATTCAGTGATTCATTAGTTACATACAAAATCCAATGCTTATCATAACAAGTGCCCTCCTTCATACCCAGCACCCATTATATATTATGTATATATACCACGTCTTTTTTATCCATCATCAGTCAATGGACATTTGGTAAGCCTTGATTTTTCAAATCAATAAAATGAGAATGAAAACAAGGCCTACCTCTTATGGTTGTGGTAGAGACTAAATAAGATAATACATATAAAGAGCTTAAAGCAACATCTGACTCATAGCAAGTAACACTTGGTCAAGATGTAATTGGAGGAGATGCTCATTAAATAATTGCTGAAAGTGAATGAATGAACAAATTAGAAAGATATTATGGAAGGCTCTGTGGGTAAAGGATTTCTTCCTTTCACTACTTAATTTGTTAAATTACTGTTGTGCTAGGCATTGTGTGGCTATGATTTGAATAGATGGTGAAAAACGGAATGGCAGTTTTGAGAGAAGGAAGAAATTTGAGTCAAGATTCAGCTCATGGGAATAGAAGGTAGGTTAGGAAAGTAGTAGGTGATAAAAATTAGACAGGTAAAGGAAGGACCTCCGTCATGGGTCCTAGAATATAGGGCAGAGAAGTTGTGACTTGTTCATGTCATAGACTGGTAAGCCATCTGAGGATAAGTATGTCTGAGAAATTTGGTGACGTCTTGGTTTCCCTTTCTGCTGCAGAGTTTTGGGGAGACATTGCCAAGGAATTTTACTGGAAGACCTCATGTCCTGGCCCATTCCTCCAGTACAATTTTGATGTGACTAAAGGAAAAATCTTCATCGAGTGGATGAAAGGAGCAACTACCAACATCTGCTACAACGTACTGGATCGAATTGTCCATGAGAAAAAACTTGGCGATAAAGTTGCTTTTTACTGGTAAAAACATCTATCTTGAAGCCTGTGACAGATAAAAAGTCACCACTCAAATTTATATAGTGTTTCATAGTTCGCAAAGTACTTTAAAATCTATTAATTCATTTGATCCTTGCAACAACCTAGGAGAGTAAGTAAAGTATTGCTAATTTAATCTCAGATGAGGAAAAATACCTCAAGTAAGTTAAGTGACTTCACTGAAATCACATAACTAGTATGTGACAGAATTGACATTCAGAGCCAGGTGTCCTGACTTCTAGTCTGGCATTCTTGGCTTGTAGTTGGAGAGGAAAGAGAGGGGAGGGTAAATGGAAGTGAATAGGACTGAGTAGCAATCTTTCTCATTTTGCTTTGGGAGGAAAGTGTGGATATTGGGATTTTCACTACCGTTGTTGTTATCATCTTTGGGTGAACTATAATACCTGTTAGTTTGCAGTCCTTCCCGGAGTTTCCCAGGTATAATCTGAAACCGGCCCCCTCCTACCCCCCGTAAGCAGAGGGTAAGGAGAGACTGAAGAAAGAGGCAGCCATTCCAGGTTCGTAGGTGGCAGTTTTAATAAACAAAGAGAACTTACATACAAAGCTTGTCTTGGACAGCAGCAAGACAAACAGAACACTGTACTCACCCTCCAAATCTTAAAAGTGTGTAGAGGTCCTAAGTAGGCTTAGTAACATGCCGGTGTTTTCAGTACTACATCATCACATCTCAAGGCTATGTCCTTGAGCAGGAAAGGCAAGTGGAACCCACATTCCAAGTACATGGGAAGGGGTAAGAAGCCTCCCACTGCTGGAAGGGTCAATCAGGTAGATTGGAGGTCACATCTTTTTGATGACATTCCCCAAAAGTATCAGACACTATGCTCAAGTGCTTAACAAATATTATCTCATTTGATGCTGACAACCAAGAATGCACTGTTTTCCTCATTTTACATATGTGAAAACTGAAATTCTGAGATGTTAAGTGACTTATCTGAAGTCATACAGCTAGTAAGAAGTAGGACTGAGATTCAAAGCCAGTTAGGACAGTTATAGAGTTTATACTCATAACCATGACACCATGCTATCCTTCTAACTCTTAACATTAGCTTTTTAGCAGCTGTGCGATATAGGTGAAGAAGTGAAGCACAGAGGGTTATATAGTGAATAAAATCATAGGGCTTATAAGTAAGTGGTAGAGCCAGGACTCAAACTCAAGTCTGTTTAATTCCTTGCTGGTAACACTAGGTGATGTTGCCTTCCTAGTGGGAACTTTTTTTTTTTTTTTTAAACGTTTTATTTTTTATTTTTGAGACAGGGAGAGACAGAGCATGAACAGGGGAGGGTCAGAGAGAGGGAGACACAGAATCCGAAACAGGCTCCAGGCTCTGAGCTGTCAGCACAGAGCCCGACGCGGGGCTCGAACTCACGGACCGCAAGATCATGACCTGAGCCGAAGTCGGCCGCTTAACTGACTGAGCCACCCAGGCGCCCCTAGTGGGAACTTTTTAAGACCCCTTCCTTCTAGCAACATAGCTTATAGGTGGTATTACTACACTGAACCCAAATAGACCTTGAAGTTCCAATAATTGGGGTGTTGATTCTGCCACCACCATGAGCATTTTGAGAATTGATCTATTCTTTTTAAGTGAGCCAATAGGAGTAGTTTGGATGTTTCATGGAAGAGTTAATTGGTATTCAGTCAAAGTTGCCCAGTTTGTGATGTATTAATAAGAGCCCTAATGCCCTAAAATGAGCCCAACTCTGCCATTCACTTGCTATATGACCACAGACAAGGCATTTAACTCTGTGAGAATCCCTTTCCTCTTCCATAAAATGAGGATCGTAATTCTACCCCGTCTTTCTCCTCAAGTGAGATGATGTTATGAAAGCATTTATTTACTTATTGGAAAAAAACTGTACAAATGTGAGTGGTCTATTCACATTGCTATTGCTCAATTTAGGGTTACTTTGCCACTGAAACAGTCTTTTATTGAGACTTCCTTTAGCTTCTTCCCTTGGACTTTATGGCTTGAGCTCCATTTGACACTTGGGTTCACTTCCTGGGTTCCTTAGGGATCAGAAAATCTTTAAAGATCTGTAAAGGAGAGGCTTGTGTCTGATGTTGTTCACTGTTTGAAATAATTCAAGTGCATGATGAAAGACTGAGAAAACTTAGGCCAGAGTTGTTCAATCACTGGAGACTGCTCCAGAATCCTGAAGCCCTTCTTTCTAGTTCCCCTGCCATCCAGACCTGAACAGGCTCTAGAGAGTCTCTTTTCCTACTTGTAAAATGAGAGGAGTTGACTAGATCAGTGTTTTCCAAAGAATGCTCCAGAAACCACTCATTACTAGAGATAGTAGCAGGGGCTTAATTCATGAAACAAATGAATCTGAGAAACACTACATAATAAATTACCTTTCTGGGATTCCCAATGTGTATTAACATAGTAAAGCCTCCAAGAACTATAGTAAAGACACCTGATTAATATTTTTTGCACGGGATTACCCAAATTTATTTGAGCCCCACTTTCTGCAGCATGCTATTAACATTACAAGAAGCAGTATTTCATGGAACACCAAATTGAGAAGCATTGGATTATATAATTTCTAAATTTGCTTCTAGTGCAAAATTCTATAATTCCATAACAAGGTATCTTCATCCCATTTAAAAAAAAAATTTTTTTTTTTAACGTTTATTTTTGAGACAGAGAGAGACAAAGCATGAATGGGGGAGGGTCAGAGAGAGGGAAACACAGAATCTGAAACAGGCTCCAGGCTCTGAGCTGTCAGCACAGAGCCCGACGCGGGGCTCGAACTCACGGACTGCAAGATCATGACCTGAGCCAAAGTCGGCCGCTTAACCGACTGAGCCACCCAGGTGCCCCTCTTCATCCCATTTTTACATTGGTCGCTCAATCAACAAGAATTTTTAAAGATGTTGGATAGTCGTATGTTAGGTATTATGGATATAGGGATAGAGGAGTGGGAGACAAGTACCATGTGGGCCATTATTATTCAATTATTTTATGTTAACAATAAAGTAAAACCAAGCTACAAATAAGTCACATTTGTTATAAAAAAGTAAAGTGCAAATATGCCAGATGTGGTTATTTCTCTTAAAACCTCCTTATTTATTTATTTATTTATTTATTTATTTATTTATTTGAGAGTACAAGTAGGGGAGAAGGATAGAGGGAGAGAGAGAATTTCAAGCAGGTTCCATAAGTGGAGCTCAATCTCACGATCCTGGGATCTTGACCTCAGCCAAAGTCAAGAGTCAGATGCTCAGGGGAGCCTTGGGTGGCTCAATCATTTAAGCATCCAACTCTCGATTTTGGCTCAGGTCATGAGCTCACAGTTGGTGGGATTGAGCCCCGGTTTGGGCTGTGCACTGGCAGCATGGAGCCTGCTTGGGATTCTCTCTCCCCCCTCTCTCTGTGCCCCTCCCTTGCCTGTGCACTCGCACTCTCTCAAAAAAAAAAAAAAAAAAAAAAGTCAGGTGCTCAATCAACTGAGCCACCCAGGTGCTCTACCTCCATAGTTATAAGTAGTATGCTTATACAACATACTTTAGGAATTGTGACTTCCTATTATGATAGATGAGAATTTTGTTCTTGTATATTCCTCCAACTTCATTCTCTCATCTATCTAGCTCTGTTTTTTAGTTAATTTAAACACAATGTTTACATAAGAGTAATATATTATGATTGCATTTCCTTTTTTTTCTTTTGAAGTTTATTTGTTTATTTTGAGAGAGAGAGAGAAAGCAGAAGTGGAGGAGGGGCAGAAAGAGGTTGGGGGAGAGAGAGACAGAGAGAGAGAGAGAGAGAGAGAGAGAGAGAGAGAGAATCCCAAGCAGGCTCTGTGCTACCAGCCCAGAGCTGGATGCAGAGCTCGATCTCAGGAACCATGAGGTCATGACTTGAGCTGAAACCAAGAGTCTAATGTTTAACCAACTGAGCCATACAGGTGCCCCTGCATTTCCTTTTATATACAGATTTTTGTTTTCTCTGAAGTTAAAAATTGCCTGCCATTTTTCTTGCATTATTTGTCTTTATCTTGTACTCAGTATTTTTCAAACTCTCTATCATATCATTTATTCTATGAAGTCCTCTTTTTTCCCCCAAAGTGTTTTGTTTTGGAGTCCACCTTCTTCCTGATCTAATTTTTATTCATGCTGTGTGTGTGTGTGTGTGTGTGTGTGTGTGTGTGTGTGTGTGAGAGAGAGAGAGAGAGAGAGAGAGAGAGAGAGAAAGAGAAAGAGAAAAAAAGAAAGAAAGAAAATGTGCTTGGGGGAGGGGAGGGGCAGAGGGAAAGGGAGAGAGAGTCTTTTTTTTTTTTTTAGAGAGAGTGTGTGCATGCATGCATGCACATGAGCAGGGCAGGGGCAGAGGGAGAGGAATAGAGAGCATCTTAAGCAGACTCTGTGCCCAGTGCAGAGCCTGACATGGGGTTTGATTTCACAACTGTTGAGATTATGACCTAAGCTGAAATCAAGAGTCCGATGCTTAACTGAGTGAACCACCCAGGCCCCCCAATAATGCTTTTTAAAATGACATCTTTTCCATGGTTTTCTCTAATTGATATACTTCTTATGGAGTCACAGTATGACTTTCTTTTCAACCTAAACAATGTCATTTATATAGCTCTAGTGGCATTAGCAAACCACGTTTATAGCTCATTCCTTGTTTTAGGGCATGTTCTGAAATAATGCACAGAGGAAATAGTGCTCATAGAACCAAAGTAGAACCATATTAAGGAAGAATTTGGCCTTTTACTTTTGGATTGACACATTGTAAATTTTCATGGAATAATAGTATTTTTAGAATTTGAAGTGGCCATTTATTTTTTAAGTTTATTTTTTTATTTTGAGAGAGAGAGAGAGAGGGCATGGGCACGCAGAGGAGGGGCAGAGAGAGAGAGGGAGAGAGAGAATCCCAGGCAGGCTTTGCACTGTCAGTGCAGAGCCAACATGGGACTTGAACTCATGACTGTGAGATCATGACCTGAGCCTAAAGCAAGAGTCAGGCGCTTAACCAACTGAACCACCCAGGTGCTCCTGAAATGATCATTTAGATTCATCTAGGCCAACTTTCTTTACAGATTAGTAGATTAAAGATCAGTGAGGCTACAGCTGACACAGAGCTTGGAGACAGAGCTGAGACTAATCTCTAGGTATCCTTACTCCTAGTCAGTTACTCTTTTCACCATATGATCCTGCTTCATTATTCTAGTTGTCTAACACCAGATTGTGACAGTTGAAAAGAGAAATTTGTCATATTAGTTAAAGTTAATTTGTCAAATTAACTTTAAGGTTAATTTGCTTATGAATGTAAGGTAAAATGTGGTATCACATTTCAAATACCCAGATCTTGGTCTTATGGAATTGACATTCTATTTGGAAAACCAAATAGACCTATATAAAACAGCTGGAAAGCAATTATGGGCCAACTGCAAAGAGCCACTTACACAAATAGTTCACAGAAGGGAGAAGGCATGTAGGGAGGCAGTATGAAAAAATTAGGAGAATGGGCTTTGGTATCAGACTAACCTGAGTCCTGTTTCTGCTGCAAAAATAGCTATATGATTTTATACAAATTATTTAATATCTTTGAGCCTCAACTGTAAAATGGATAAAAGTAGTTTCCATCTCATGTAGTTACTGACTGAATAGTGTAACAAAGTGATGTATCCAATTCCTGGCACATTGAAAGCACTCAAAAGACATTAGCTATAATTACTATTGGGACAGTGAGAAGGCCAAATTTGTCTGGAGTAAAGGGTTTATACAGGGAACAATTTATTCATTCAATAAATACTTATTGTGCACTTGCTATGTACCAGGAACTATTCTGAACAATATCCATGCCTTCATGGAAGTTATATTTCAGCTTGAGGAGACAGACAGTAAACAAACAGGCCAATGAATATATGGCAGGTAGTGATAAATGCTATAGAAAAATACAGAGTGGCATAAGCAAAAAGGGAATGACAACAAAGAATGGGCATTGATAAGGGAAGAACTGTCTGATAAAAGTGACATTTGAGCAGACATTTAAGAAGGAAATGGAGTGTGCCACGCAGATAATTGTATTGGGAAGGAGAAATATTCCAAGTACATGGAAGAGCAAGTACAAAAGCCCTGATGTAGGAGTGTGCTGCTGCTTGGTTTAAGACTAGCTGAGAAGTTGGTGTAGCTGAAGCAGTGTGAACTAGAGAGTTTTCAGAATGAGGTCAGCAGGACACTAGATCATGTAGAACCTTGAAAGTCAATATAAGCTTTTGGGTTTTATTTATAGTGAAGTAGGGAACCACTGGGCAATCCTGAGCACAAAAGTGACAGCAATTTGATGTATATTTAGAATCTTTCTCTCTTTTGTGTTGAGAATAGACAGAAGGCAAGAGTAGAATCAGGGAGACCAATTAGGAGGCTATTATAGAAATCAGATGAGCAGTGTTGGTGATTTAGAACATAATAGTATCTTGAAAGTGGCTAGAAGTAGTCCAAATCTGGATCTATTTTGAGTGAAGAGGCCCATGGAATTTGCTGACTTAGATTGGATGTGGGGAGTGAGACAAAGAGGAGTCAAGGTTGTTGTCAACAGTGGATGGGGTCCGGGAATGGGAGACCTTGACTATTTTTTGGAGACCTATGAAAGGATTATATGCAAGGGAATGATGTGGTCACACCTGGGTTTAAAAAAATTAATCTGGGGGCGCCTGGGTGGCTCAGTCGGTTGAGCGTCCGACTTCGGCTCAGGTCGTGATCTCGCTGTTTGTGGGTTCGAGCCCCGCGTCGGGCTCTGTGCTGACAGCTCAGAGCCTGGAACCTGCTTCGGATTCTGCGTCTCCCTCTCTCTCTGACCCTCCCCCGTTCATGCTCTGTCTCTCTCTGTCTCGAAAGTAAAAAATAAACGTTAAAAAAAAAAATTAAAAAAAAAAAATTAATCTGGATACATATGGAAATGGGAGCGTGAAGCCAGATTGCTGGGAGTTTGTTTTTCAGAGTAGAGGTGCCTGGACTGGGATCCTGCTGGTGGGAATGGAATGGAAAGATGAAATTTTAAAGTAATTTGGAGGGAAAAAAAAAGCAACATAGGTAACTGCATGTGTAGATGGTGGAGAAACAGAAAGTTGAGAGAGAAGAGTCAATGGTTTCTTTAGTCTATATAACATTTTACTTTTCTTAAAGGTGCACACTCATCTGATCTAAGGGCTAATCTTGCCTTCCACACAAAACTGGTTTCAACCTCTCTTGCAATTTCTTCCTCCTAGTGTGGTAGGAGGAGATGTTAGTGGGGATTTATGTGTACATATGTGAGAAGGTGATCAGTGACAAAGTTATTGGAATAGACATTCAGGGAGAGAGAGCAAAGGATATTAGGGATAGTGCAAAGGTAGAGAGGCTGGCAAGTTGAAGAGACACTGGGGACAGAAGATTTGAAGGATTAATTAAAGGGTTTATGGGGAAAAGGAGGAAACAGTAGTTGATGGCTGTTATTCTGGCAATTTATACTAACTGCTCAATTTGTAGGCTATTCCAGGAGAGGACCCCAGTCTCCAAACCCAAGTGATTTGGTATAGTCCATTCCTTCCACTATTTGCTTTGGGTTGCCTCTGGCTTTCATTATCTCTGTGCCATCTTGGTGCTTATCTTCCGCAGAATCATTGCTGTCTCTCCATAGGCTCTGGCTATTATTAATCCTTCCTTAGAAACCAGAACTTTTGAGAGGCAGGTGACTTTAGGAGTGACCTTTGGACAGAAACTCTGCTCTCAGAATCCCTCTGTGCTCCCAAGTATGAATTCCAGAGTGTGATATTTAGAATTCTCCAGGGCGCCTGAGTGGCTCGGTCAGTTGAACATCTGACTTTGGCTCAGGTCATGGTCTTGCAGTTCGTGGGTTTGAGCCCTGTGTCAGGCTCTGTGCTGGCAGCTTGGTGCCTGGAGCCTACTTCGGATTCTGTGTCTTCCTCTCTCTCTGCCTCTCCCCTGCTCACACACTCTCTCTCTGTCTCTCAAAAATGAATAAACGTTAAAAAAAAAAAACCCCAGAATTCTCCAGATACCTGTGGGGCATTTGTATGTGTATTTGAGAAGGTAGGAAGGTGAGACAAGCCCATGTTCTGACAGGGAGAAGATTGTGAAGGTGATATGGAAAGCCAGAGCCCTAGAGTGTTCTGTCCTAGCATTCATATCCAAGGACTCTGTTAATTATCTAGGTCCATGTCCTGGAGTTCCTTTCAGTGATATGGGAAGGGAGGGACTTTTTTGTCTTCCGTCTATGTCTTCACTGGTTTCACAATAGTGTATTTACTGATTAAAATACATGTGGTAAGGAAAAACACTCATTTGAGAAAGAAGATGGTCTCAGACCATCTCTTCCCTTTGTGGGAGTGGTGGAGGCTTAGTGGTCATAGATACTCTGCAAAGTCCTTCTTGCTCTTCTAGTTCAGGATTCTAGATTGTGTCTCAAGAGGAAGTGGGTTTTTAGAAGTTTTGATGCAACCTATAGTGACTCAGTAGGTGGGCTGGGCTTCTGTTGCCATGGTGAAATAAAGGAGGATTTTAGAAGGTTTGGAGTTAAGGGGCTGAGGTTGAGAGTCTGCTCCCTTTGCCTGGGGCAGTCCTGGTCCTGGTAGTATATACTTTATGCTAATGGAGGTATGTGGGGAAATAACTGTTGCTGGAAACAGTCTTTCTCCATTTGAATCTGGTGGGCAAATTGCAGAAGAAGGCTGGAGGATTTCATGTTTAAGGTGGATCTCTAATCTGTTTCACTTCTTCCTGAGTTTTATGACCCTTGACACCTTAAAGAGTTCTTCCCTAAAGTACTGAAAATGAGACAGGTAGGCTGTGTTGTCCAATTCACTAGTCACTTTTTAGAAGTAGGTGGGATGTTAATAGTAAATGTGTAATAATATGTGTTATAGATTAATATATTATTATATATGTTAACATATGTAATAATAAGTATATAATAAATGGAGACTGTCTGGAAGCCAGATTCAGTATCCTGAGCTCCATGTCAACTTCATGAATTTGTGTCTGGGCTGACTTCTTATACCAGTGTATTTAGTGAATAATGAGGAGAATGGTTTTAGATAATGCCCTTTTCTGAGCTTTCTTTTTCCCCACCTGTAAACGTAGAGAATGAACAGGGTACTTGTTAAAGTTAACTTCTGGCACTGACCTTTAGAATTGCTGAAATAAATGTAGGGGACTGCAGTGACAGGACAGCTGGGAGAGGTTGGAAGCAGGGGAGGAACCTGATAGTGGGTTCCTGTCCCTTGAAGGTATCAGGTGGTCAGGTGGGAGCATGGGTTCTTGCTTTAGGGCAGTTTTACATTTACAACAGTAAGTACAGAAGGCATGGAGCTGAGGATGGGCCTTTCTCCTTTTCCTGGATTTGGTATGAGAGAAATTGGGCAATAGTAATGATTCCCAGTGTCTGGTACCTTGAACCTCTATCTGAGAATTTGAGACTCTCAGTTATAATCCTTTGAGGTCATTTAGTCTACTTCCTATACAAAGCAGGAATTGTAGCTCCAATATCTCCATCCCCAACAATCCCCATGTTATCGGTCTGATTATGGAACACTACCAAGAGCACACAGTTCACTTACTATCTGTCCCATTGTTGGACAGCTCTGCTACAAAGTTCTTAGATATAGTCCCTCCCTGTAAGTTTCTTTCACTCTATCTTTTTCCTTTGCTTTAGTTCTATTTTCTGAGGCTACATAGAATAATCCTATTCTTTTTTTCCATAGAACATCTCTTCTGATATAGGAGGGCAGTTATTTTTTTTTTAAGTTTATTTATTCATTTTGAGGGAGACAGAGCAAGTGGGGCAGGGGTAGAGAGGGAGACAGAGAGTCCCAAGCAGGCTCCGTACTGCCTGTGCAGAGCCCAATGTGGGGCTTGAATCCTCTAAACCTTGAGATCATGACCTGAGCTGAACCAAGAGTCAGACGCTCAACCGACTGAGCCACCCAGGTGTCTGGAGGACAGTTACTATATCCCTTTGCAGGCTGAATGTGGAATTATAGAAATTTAAATATAGAAGATGTCTTAAAGATCATCTAGTTCAGTAATTTTCAATTTTTTAAAGTCATTAGAATCTTTTTGCTCAAATAAAATATTATATGTATAGTGATTAACAAAAGTAGGCTATAGCAGCCCCTGGGTGACTCAGTTAAGCATCTGACTCTTGATTTTGGCATGGGTCATGATCTCATGGTTCGTGGGATTGAGCCCTGTGCTGGGCTCTATGCTAACAGCATGGAGCTTGCTTGGGATTCTCTCCCTGCCCCTCCCTTGCACGGTCTCTCTCCCCCAACTCTCAAAAATAAATAAATAAATAAACTTTTTTTTTTTTTTTTTTTTTTTGTAAAGAGTAGGCTGAGGGACGCCTGGGTGGCTCAGTCAGTTAAGCGTCCGACTTTGGCTCAGGTCATGATCTCATGGTCTGTGGGATTGAGCCCTGTGTTGGGCTGTGTGCTGACAGCTCAGATCCTGGAACCTGCTTCGATTCTGTATCTCCCTCTCTGCCCCTCTCTGCCCCTCTGCTACTTGCACTCTGTCTCTCTCTGTCTCTCAAAAATAAATAAACATTTAAAAAAATTTAAAAAAAAAGTAGGCTATAGACTCTGCTTAGATTTTAGTCCCTACTCTAATACTTATTAGCTAGGGTAGTTGCCTCACTTCTTTAAACTTTAGTTTTCCTGTCTGTAAAATGTGAATAATAACAATTCCTATGACATAGATTGTTGTGAAGAATAATTGGAATAATCTGTGTAAAGGTTTAAGTGCTTGGCAAACAGTGTGTTAGCTGTTTTTATCATTATTACCCAAAGCCCCATACCCAAAACAGGCAAGAGCAGAGCTGATCTGGTTGAAACATAGACAGGAGGACCAGAGCTGCATTCTTTTGGCTTCACTTTGTCACTGAGGTCCTTGTGAGGTATGTGTGTAGAACATCTAGGGATTTGCAAAGCTCAGTTTGAAAATCCCTGATCTAGTCCAGTGTCCCTTTTTAAAAAAATGTTTATTTATTTTTGAGAAAGACAACATGAGCAGGGGAGGGGCAGAAAGTGAAGGAGAGAGAGAATCATAAGTAGGCTTGAGCGCAGAGCCTGACAAAGGGCTTGAACCCATGAACCATGAGATCTTGACCTGAGCTGAAATCAAGAATCAGACGCTTAACTGACTGAGCCACCCAGGCGCCCCTAGCCCGGTGTTCTTATTTTATGGATGAGGTAATACTGAGTCCATATTCCCAGTTTCCTTACATGATGTAGTTTCCTGAACAACTTCTTTATCATCCGTGTCAGTCTCCTCTAGTCTACTCTAGTTTGTCAGTATCTCTAATGAAGTATTCTAGCTATGGTCTCCATCAGGCAGGGAACTATTACCATTCTTTGTTCTAACTTTACATATTTAAGATTACATTAACCCCATCGACAGCTAACTCTACCTGAATTACTGTCAGTGCCTGCCACCCAACTTATAATCTCCTATAATACCTAAGACTTCACTATTTATTTTAATAATAAACTGTGTCTCCTCTGTACTGTACTTGTATGTTTGTTCCCTTGTTTTTTTGAACCTGGATATGGTTTACAACAATGCTTAATAGATGAGGAACTTGAGGCTCAGAGAGTGGAAGTGACTTGGCCAGTCACGTAGCAGTTGTAACTTGTTCTGGACAGAACACTTACATTCTCTTATTGTAGACACTATGCTTGTTTGTACAGCCTTTGCGTCTTTGACAATTTGCCACTCGTCTAACCAGTAGTTTATTTCAGGGGTTTAGAGCTAGCTTTAGAAATGTTAACCATAGGGGTGCCTGGCTCACTCAGTCAGTGGAGCAGGCAACTCTTGATCTTGGGGTCGTGAGTTCAAGCTCCATGTTGTGTGTGGAGCCTACTTAAGGTTGAGGCTCCGACTTTGGCTCGGGTCATGATCTCATCATTTGTGAGTTCGAGCCCCACGTCAGGCTCTGTACTGACAGCTCAGAACCTGGAGTCTGCTTTGGATTCTGTGTCTCCCTCTCTCTCTCTGCCTGCCTCCCCCCGCCCCCACTTGCGTTTTCTCTCTCTCTCTCTCTGTCTCTCTTGCTCTCTCTCAAAAATAAAAAAAACATTTTTAAAAAAGTATCATTGACTACAATTTATAACATATAAAGCTAAATACATTAGAGGGCAGGGGCGCCTGGGTGGCTCAGTCGATTAAGCATCCAACTTCAGCTTAGACCATGGTCTCACCATTTGTAAGTTCAAGCCCTGCATCAGGCTCTGAGCCTGGAGGCTGCTTCAGATTCTGTATCTCCCTCTCTTTCCTCCCCTTGCCCGCTCACGCTCTCTCTCTCTCTCATAAATAAACATTAAAAACATTTTAAAAAATACATTAAGGGGCGCCTGGGTGGCGCAGTCGGTTAAGCGTCC
Organism: Panthera uncia; assembly: GCF_023721935.1. NCBI lineage: Eukaryota > Metazoa > Chordata > Mammalia > Carnivora > Felidae > Panthera > Panthera uncia. The sequence continues at coordinate 23,686,737 of NW_026057578.1, read as the reverse complement.
GACTTCAGCCAGGTCACGATCTCGCGGTCCGTGAGTTCGAGCCCCGCGTCAGGCTCTGGGCTGATGGCTCGGAGCCTGGAGCCTGTTTCCGATTCTGTGTCTCCCTCTCTCTCTGCCCCTTCCCTGCTCATGCTCTGTCTCTCTCTGTCTCAAAAATAAATAAAACATTTAAAAAATACATTAAAGGGCAAACCTCAAAGAAATAACATCCTTTCCTTAGCTGAGATGTGCTCATTTATCCACTCATTAAACAGTTTTTTACTAAATATCTACTATATGTAGTCTGCATACTACCTTGAGAATAGTGGATGAGGGGCATGGTACAATAGCAAAGGGATAGTAATAGCACTGACAGTAGTTCAGGCAAAATATGAAAATGTAAATAAAGGTAGAGGTCGTGAAAAGTGGTCAGATTTTGGAATGTTTTGAAGGCAGAGCCAATAGGATTTGCTAATGAACTTGATGTGGGGTAGAAGAGAATGGAGTCAAGAATATCTCAAAGGTTTTTTGTCTGAGCAACTGGAAAAATGGAATTTTCATTAGTTGAGTTGGAGAAGAAAGAAAACTGGGAGGAGAAGCTTTGAGGAGAATCAGGAATTTATGTTTCATACACAGAGATGTAAAATTGCAGCTTTGACAATTTCTAAGGAACCAATGAAGAATTTTAATTAGACGTATGACATATCAGTTACATTTTGAAAAGATCAATCTTTTGGTTATATATACTAAAAAAAAAAAAAAAAAAAAAAGCCTAGCCTGAGGATCTGCAGGCAGAGGTCCTAACCATTACTTTGTGACCTTTGGCAAGTTATGACATCCTTCTGAGCCTCAGTTTCCTGACCTTACAAATGGGATAGCAAATCTTGTCCTACCTATCTCAAAAAATTGCTATGAGGATTAGTTGAAATGAAAGATGAGAAAACATACTGAAAATATTTATTACTTTGCAGTGATGCTAATATTCATACATATCACACATGTCCAAGGGCATTGTTAGGCAGAGAGATTCAAGACTGGCAGCCACATATGACTTTTCTATCCTTTTCAAAATGCCATTCTTTCCTCTCATGAACACTTAGCCTCTTTTCTCAAACTTGGCTCAAAATGTACTATTTCTAGGAAATGTTTGATGACTGACCACACTTTTGTTTTGTTTTGCATTCCTTTGGTGTTTTCCTACTCTTGACTTTTTCATGCTTTTCTTGATCTCTGTCCTCCTAAGATTGGCCTTAAGTAATGGGTGGTTTGGATCTCTCCAATTAAAGATTTTAAGCTTATGAAAATAAGGACTGGCCTCTCATTCTCTTCCTTTTATGATGTGGCAAGCAGTAGGCACTGATTGTCAGGTGACCACTCTGTCAAAGATCACTTTCATTCCTCCATGGCTTGGGATTTAGTAGGTAAAAAGTTTTGAGGTGGTGGAGGGGCTTTTAATCTAGGGACCTTTCTTGCTTTTCTTTATCTACAGAATAAAACTTAAACAAAGCATTTGGGATTCTTTGTATGATATCTCCCTCATCTATATTATCAGTCTTTAATTTAAAAATTTGAAACATACCTAAATTTATAGAAAAGTTACAAGTACAGATCTTTCTCAGTCACTGGGGCCTGTGCTTAGGTACAGATGGGCAAGTAGAGCCAACACAACAGTGGCCAGGAGGTGGTTTTGTCACAAAACCTATGTGACTCCACAGAGACCCTTCAGGAAATTCCGTCAACTAAGAGCTGAAGCTGATTAGCAATATGGGCTCTGGAACAAATGTGAGGTCTAGAGGGTTAACTTGACTCTGGCCAAAATCCATAAGGCTGCCCGGGAGCTGCTCATGCACATGTCTGTTTGAAGGTAATACCTTGCTGCAGTGACTCATCTGTATCCAGGTACACCTGGAGAGCAAAATAAAGCTTCAATCCAGAATAGTCTTTACTTGACTTTCAGGACCTTGACATTCTAATCTTTTCTGTCTTATAGCCAGCAAAATATACCTAAAGGTCTAAACTAAATTGGTTGCTATTTAATTTTATATCAAATGATTGAGATTTTTAAAAATTCCACAAATATTTCAGCAGGGGCCTCCCAAAGAGTTTGCAATTAAAGATTTTATGAATTAGGAATATTTTTGAAACTGCAAATACCAGCTTATATTATTATCACTCAATTGAGAATAAAGATAATTTAACTGCATGAAAATAGGCAGAACATACAACACAAAATATCCTTTATATCAAATAAATTTAGCTTTATGAAAAAACACCACTGGTAAATGAAAATGTTATTTAGGATTGGTATTTGTAAACTGGCCTGTGCTTTTCCACTTCTATATCTAAGCTAATTAACGTTGTTCTCCTCTTCCTGAATTGGTCTGTTCCTTATCTGAGCCATCTAAATCCTGCTCATTCTTTCATAACCATCCGTAATGCCATCTTCTTTGTGAAGCTTTTCCCACTTCTCACTTTCCAACCCTCTTTCTTGCTCTCAGCCAGAATGAATAATAAAACCTATATCTAGAGGGGTACCTGGGTGTCTCAGTTGGTAAAGTGTCCCACTTCAGCTCAGGTCATGATCTCACTGTTTGTGGGTTTGAACCCCACATTGGGCTCTGCACTGACAGCTTAGAGCCTGGAGCTATTTTGCATTCTGTGTCTCCCTCTCTCTATGTCCCTCCCCTGCTTGTGCTCTCTCTCTCTCTCTTTTAAATAAACATAAAAAAAATAGTTTTTAAAAAAAAATCTATATCTAGAAAGCACATTTAATGAAATATTTCCCTCATTTACAGTTGAAGCACCTAAGGCCCAGAGAAGTGAAATCATTTGTAAAAGGATTCATGTTGCCAGAAGTAGCAAAGCTTGACTTGAAACCAGTTATCCTGACTTCCAGTCCAGAGCAGTTGCCCTGTCTGTTCATTTCCCTGTCATTGCAGCATTCCTGCCCAGGGGCTGAGAGAGCTTCAGATGGAGCAAAAGATGGTCCTAGAAGAACAGCATGGCTGAAGTTGATCAGTTAAGGTTGAGGCAGACCCTGGAAGAACCCAGGACAAGGCTGAACAGTGTGAACTTTATTAGGCATTAGGGAGCTTTTGATAATAAAGGATCAGAGAGCACTGTCCTCATTCACTTTTTAATACTGCTATCTCATTGTAGTTTTGACTGGCATTTTTCTAATGACTAGTAATGTTTCACGTGCTATTGGCCATTTGTATATGTTGTTTCAGGAAATGTCTATTCAAGTCCTTTGCCCATTTTTGAATTGTGTTGATTGGTTTTGTGTTGATCTTTAGGAGTTATCTGTATCTTTTGTATATTAATCCCTTATGAGATACATAATTTGCCAATATTTTCTCCCATGCTGTGAGTTGCCTTTTCATTATGGGGATAGTCTTTTGATGCATAAAATTTTTAATTTTTTATAAGTTCAATGTCTATTTTTTGTTTGTTTGTTTCCTATGTTTCTGGGTATAATATCTGAGAAATTATTGCCAAATCCATTGTCATGAAATTTTTATCATATGTTTTCTTCTAAGAATTTTATTATTTTAGGGGTGCCTGGGTGGCTCAGTCAGTTGAACATCTGACTTCAGCTCAGGTCATGATCTCATAGTTCAGTTGGAGGCTTTGAGCCCTACATCAGGCTCTCTGCTGTCAGCATAGAGCCCACTTCCAATCCTCTGTCCTTCTCTCTCTCTGCCCCTACTCCGTTTGTGCACTCTCTCTCTCAAAAATAAGTCATCATTAAAAAAAAAAAAGAATTTTATTATTTTAGGTCTTACATTTAGATCCTAAATGACATGTTCCAGGCAGTACTAGGTGCTGAGACATAGCAATAGACAAAATAAATCTGGTTCTTGTCCTCATGGAGCTTACATGCTGGGTGGGTGGAGCAAGATTTTTGCCTATGAACTGAAATTTTATTTAGGAAGGAAATGTGGAGACAATGTATTTTGCCTTGTTTCAGGAAATGGGGCCATGTCTCTAGAAGCAAATGGATATATGAATGCTTCTGTGACACTTGAGCATTGTCAAGGACTATGAAGGTAGACATATGCAGGCTTCCCTGCCAGAGGTTTTGGGTCTTTGAATTAAGTTCTCAGGATATTAAAGAGATTGTGATGCGCATGATCTTGACCATGGGCTAAAGCTTAAAATGGACAAGAGTCTCCTCCTTCTCACAGTGTTGCTAGAGATTCTTAGGAGAGAGGCTTCTCTGATATTCATTTAGGTGCAGTCCAAATTGGTGTTGTTGAGTAGACAGTAGCCCGAAAGTCAGAAACCTGGGACCTAGTTACAGATTTTCCTTAACCTGCTGTGTAGTCTTGGCAAGCCACTTCCTTTGGATTTCTTGGATTTTTAAAATGGGGATAATTAGGGGCCCCTGGGTGGCTCAGTTGGCTAAGCGTCTGGCTTTGGCTCAGGTCATGATCTCACGGCCCGTGAGTTCAAGCCCCACGTCGGGCTGTGTGCTGACAGCTCAGAGCCTGGAGCCTGCTTGGGATTCTGTGTCTCCCTCTCTTTCTGCCCCTCCACCACTCATGCTGTGTCTCTCTCTCTCTCTCTTAAAAAATGAATAAACATTAAAAAAATAAATAAATAAAATGGGGATAATTATACCTGCTCAACCTATTGCTAAAGTAGCTGTGAAGATCAGGTGAAAGAATATCCTCTAAAATGGTTTTATTCTATACTTGTGTAAGGAATTAGCTTGATTCCTATTTGATCTATGCAAACACCATGTGAGTCAGGCATGACAGGTTTTATTACTTTTATTACTTTCATTTTATTTACTTCTATTTGGACTCTATCTCAGCCAAATTTGTTTTCTCCCCTGTGCCCCATCCCCTGTGTATGTAAAACCTCTTTTCTCTTAAAGTGACTTTTAGGGCCCATTCTCCTGCCTCTGAAAGGAAGAAATGAGAATCAAGGAGTCTAAGATGCATTAGAAATTATCCAGTCTAATACCAATCTTCTCCATCCTCTTGACTCCCTCATTTCCTCTAATACTTTACAGAGAAGGAAACTGAGGCTCAGAGAGACGAGAAAATTTGTGCAAATTCATACATTGAATTAGGGGTAAACAATAAATCTAGCGACTCTAAATAATTACTTGAGAATTTTATTAATAATCCAGATTCCTGGACCCTGCCAGCCTATCAATTCAGAATCTCCAAAGGATAAGACTTCTGACTTGTATTTTTATAACTACATCAGATGATTCTGATGTAGTGGGCAGTGGCAGGATACCTTTGAAAAATAATTATTTAGATTGGTGGTCTTAAGGAGTGCCTGGCTGGCTCAGTCGGTAGAGCATATGATTTTTGATCTCAGGGTTGTGAGTTTGAGCCCCTCATTGGGCATAGAGCTTGCTTAAAAAATAATAATAAATGAATGGTCTTAAACTTTTAAAATTATATAACTAAAAGAATTTTGAAAAATTACATAACTGTTTATACATTTTTTTAATGTTTATTTATTTTTGAGTGAGCACAAGCAGGGGAGGGGTAGAGAGAGCGGGGAAGCAGGCTCCATGCTGACTGCAGTGAGCCTAATGTAGGGCTCGAACTCACAAACCTCAAGATTGTGACCTGAGCCACAGTCGGATGCCCAACTGACTGAGTCACTCAGGCACCCCAACTGTTTACACATTTTAAAGTTCACATTTAAACATTTTATCATAAGATTAAATAATTGCAAAAAATCTAATTTTCAATGCGTTTTACGTTATATACATGTATATATTTTATGTATCTTTTTTGAAATCTTGGAACTCCAAATTTAGATCATATAATTTATAGAAAATGTCCACCATACAATCTAGCTTACACAGCCGGTTCTCACTGTCAACAAATCAGCCAAATGAGATTACTTTCTATTGGAAAATGCCTAACTTTTTTTTTCTAATTAAAATAAATATGTTAAATATTCAACTTATGAATCATAATTCTAAGAGAAATAAGGCAAGTAGTTTTGCCATGAGTTTTTCACCTGCTTGAATTAAGATGTTACTCCTTTCTGGGCTCCATAGTTCAGGTGTTAGAGCACTGGTCTTGTAAGATGTTACTCCTTTCTGTTCTTATTTCTTTTTTAACTTTTAAAAATGCTATTTTTGAGAGAGAGACAGAGTGTGAGTAGGAGAGGGACAGAGAGAGAGGGAGACACAGAATCAGAAGCAGGTTCCAGGCTCTGCACTGTCAGCACAGAGCCTGGTGAGAGACTCGAACTCATGAACTGTCAGATCATGACCTGAACTGAAGTCAGATGCTTAACTGACTGAGCCACCCAGATACCCCTATACTGATTTCTTAAGAAAGCTCTCTGATTTGCTGCCTTGGGCCTTTCCCTCGGAGGTTACAGATTCTCAAATTGTCCCTTTGGCACTCTGGATAAGAGAGAGAGATGGTAATTTTTTTTTTTTTTTAAATAAAGTAGGAGAAGTGTATTTGTGAAGGAGAAAGTGGGAAAGGAGAACCGACTCAGGCAGAGCAATGTTAGGAAAGATTACATATGGAAGTTGAGAATCTGGACACTTTCTTAAAACTTTCCCTGCTCAGGTACCACAGGAATAGAGAAAACCCTTCAAACTAATGATTTCAACCATCCTATGTACCTAAATAACAAAGAACCATTGTAATAAATATTTTTGCATGCATCAAACTTGAGAGACCTGATGTACATATAAAATGGTGCCCTTGGCTGTTCTTTCCACTTTGTTTTTCTGCTATAGGCATATGTCTGTTTTAGGCAACATGCCTAATGCTGTGATAGCAAAGGATCTGAGAGGTCTGCCCTCATTCACTTGTTTTGGGTAAGGCTAGCATGGGGCACAGTATCATAGGAGTGAATGTATATGATTTCCCTCCTGTAAGGAGGAATTAAGCAATGGGAAAAGGGTTACTTCTGTACTGGCCCATGTCTGCCTTGTCAACAGAATCCAACTGGCACCAAAGCCACTTTGGCCAAGGGGAACAGGCACAAGGTTCCTGGATCAAGGCCTGAAAATAGCTGGCATGAGGACAGGATGCAATAATAGCCTCGATTGCAAAGCACAAGTCCCATAACCTGAACCTCAGCTCCAGGGGCTTATTGCAGTCTCTCCCATGGCAGAGTCCAGAATTGAGCCCATTGTAGGTGCTTAAGAACTCTTCTTGATATGTCTCCAAATCCCATTCCACAAGTTTCACACACTTCTCCATGTCTACCATTTCTTCCTGCCTGTCTAGCATCTATCTTCTTTGTTTATATCCTCTAGAATTCCCTCTTTCTTTCCATGTTTCCTCACTCTGATATGGCTGGCCATATAGACAGAGAACTTTGTTCATTCTTTCATTTTTTTACCCATTCATTTCACAATTATGTATTGAGTACCCACCGTGTCAGATTTTGTGCTAAGCACTGAGGAGGAGAAAGATAAAAATGTCTTGTCTGCTTTTAAGGAACTTACAGTCCAGTGAAGGAAACAGATGTATACCTATGACTATAATGTTAAAATAAATAACTGCTGGGCGCCTGGATTGCTCAGTCAGTTGAGCGTCCGACTTTGGCTCAGGTCATGATCTCACAGTTCATGTGTTCAAGCCCCATGTTGGGCTTTGTGCTGACAGCTCAGAGCCTGGAGCCTGCTTCAGATTTTGTGTCTCCCTCTCTCTCTGCTCCTTCCCTGCTCATGCTCTGTCTCTGTCTCAAAAATAAATTAAAAAAAAACCATTAAAATAAATAACTGCCAAGTCTTTGAAGGAGACAGTATGAATGAATGAACACTGTGAATGAATGAATAGTGTGCTAAGAGGCAAACTTTTGGAAAGGAAGATTTGCAAAGATGTCTGCTTTTCCAAGTTAATCTGTATATTATTGCAATTCCAAACAAAGTCACAGAATTTTTAAATTTGAGATATAATCCATATCATGCAGTTTACCCATTTAAAGTGTACAAGTCAATGATTTTTGTTCTATTTTTTTTTTAATTTTTTTTAATGTTTATTTACTTTTGAAAGAAAGAGAGACAGAGCATGAGCAGGGGAGGGGCAGAGAGAGAGGGAGACACAGAATCCGAAGCAGGCTCCAGGCTCTGAGCTGTCAGCACAGAGCCCAACGCGGGGCTCGAACTCTCAGACCGCGAGATCATGACCTGAGCCGAAGTTGGACATTCAACTGACTGAGCCACCCAGGTGCCCCAATGATTTTTGTTCTATTGACAGAGTTGTGCAGTCATCATCACAACCAATTTTAGGACATTTTCATCACCCCAAAAAGGAACCCCATATTCGTCAGCAGTCACTCCTCATTTTCCTCCAACTTTCCCTACTGTAGCCCTAGGCAACCATTAATCTATTTTCTGTCTCTATAGCTCTGACGGTTCTGGACATTTCATATAAATGAAATCATACAACATGTGGCCTTTTTTCTAGCTTCTTTCACTTAGTGTAATCTTTTAAATGTTCACCAATGTTGTAGCATGTAACAGTATTTCATTCCTTTTTATGCTGGATGATATTCCACTGGATAGATATACCATGTTTTATTTATCCATTCTTCAGTTGATGGCTGTTTGGGTTGTTTTCACTTTTTGGTATCATAAATCATGCTGCTATGAACATTTGTGTACAAACCTTTGCATGAGCGTGTGTTTTAAGTTCTCTTGGGTGATTACAGCTACGCTAAAATCCATCCTTGGTGGACTTCAATTCTACAGTTCTGAGGACTCCTGTACTTTGATTTTCTTCATTGTGCTATTTCTGGCTTTGGAAAAAATACCCCCCTTTTGGAGACCATGTCATTTAGGAGAATGCCCTGAACTAGATATTTAGATACTAGAACCAGCCATAGGTGACTATTAATATTTAAAATAATTAAAATTAAATAAAATTAAATAAAATTAAAAATTCAGTTCTTCTGCCACATTGCAAGTGTTCAATAGCTATATGTGGCTTGTGGCTACTATGTTGGATAGCACTGCTTTATTTTTTCTAATTAATTATTTATTTAAAAAATTTACATCCAAGTTAGTTAGCATATGGTGCAATAATAATTTCAGGAGTAGCATCCAATGATTCATCCCCTACATATAACCCCCAATGCTCATCCCAGCAAGTGTCTTCCTTAATGCCCCTTGCCCATTTAGCCCATCCCCTCACCCACAACCCCTCCAGCAACCCTCAGTTTGTTCTCTCTATTTAAGAGTCTCTTATGTTTTGTCCCCTCCCTGTTTTTATATTATTTTTGCTTCCCTTCCCTTATGTTCATCTGTTTTGTATCTTAAATTTCACATATGAGTGAAGTCATATGATATTTGTCTTTCTCTGACTAATTTCACTTAGCATAATACATTCTAGTTCCATCCACGTTGTTGCAATGGCACGATTTCATTCTTTTTGATTGCTGAATAATACTCCATTGTATATATATACCACATCTTAATCCATTTATCAGTCAATGGACATTTAGGCTCTTTCCATACCTTGGCTATTGTTTTTTTTTTTTTTAATTAATTAATTTATTTATTTTTTAATATATGAAATTTACTGTCAAATTGGTTTCCATACAACACCCAGTGCTCATCCCAAAAGGTTATCTTGGCTATTGTTGATAGTGCTACTATTAACATTGGGGTGCATGTGCCCCTTTGAAACAGCACACCTGCATCCTTTGGATAAATACCTAGTAGTACAATTGCTGGGTTGTAGGCTAATTCTATTTTTTAATTTTTTGAGGAATCTCCATACTGTTTTCCAGAATGGCTGCCTCAGTTTGCATTCCCACCAATAGTGGATAGCACTGTTTTAGAATAATGGGACTACTAATGTGATAAGTAACCTTGAAGCCATCACTTCCCATCTGTGCATTAGATTTCTCATCTGTAAATAAGGGTAGTGGACATTGAAAGCCTTTCCCTCCTCTGGCATTCTAAGTGATTTATGATTCAGTCTTTGGAGTGTGCCTCCTCCCCCCTCCTCCTCCATCCTTTCTCCCTCTTCACCGTGGCTGGGACAGGAGTGCCCAGGGGGAACATTAGGCTGCTAATTGGTCAAGTTATATTACTCCCACTCCCTGCTCCTTGGTGAAAGGGAAAGTGACTTGAGGGTATACCTACATCTGAGTGCCTCCCATTTGTGCAGTGCTTTATGGACCATAGAAAACATTTTACATGATTTCTTAATTTTATATAATCAAAGAATCTCAAAGTTGGAAGAGCCTTAAAGGTCATCTCAAACTTCAGAAAATATGAATCACATGAGTTGCATATAAAATGAGAATTCTAAGGCCCCCACTCCCTGGAGAATGATCTAGTAGGTGTCGGGGTTTCCCTGGCCCAATCTGTACCATCCTACACTGCAGCTCTGTGGGGGCAGGGCCTTGGAATTTGCATTATTAACACTGTGTGACCACGCTTTGAGACACACTGGCCTTGCTTGGTCCCAACCATGTTTTGGAGTCTGCTCTTTAATATCCCTGCAGATCCCAGATGTTACATATCTCCAGAGTTAGGAAGCTCCTGAAGGAGTACCTTCTATCATTGGATAGCTCTGACAGTTTGAAAGGCTCTCCTTATGTTGAACTCTCCCAATTGCCCCACCTCTTCCATTTATAGTTACATAACACTAGTCTGCTTCTTTCCCATAATAATCCTTCAAGTTTGTTTATTTATTCAGCAAATATTTATTGAGCGTTGGCTATATATAAATTTCTCTGCAAGGCACTGGGGATTCAGCAGTGAATAAGACCAACTTGGTCTGTGCCTTCAGGAAACTTACAGTCTAGTAGGGGAGACAGACAATTAAAAATAATAATAATAATACAATTATAGCTTGAGAAAAATGCTATGAAAATAAATAGTGTTGTGATGAAGAATAACAGGAAAGGCTGATGCTACTTAGGGTGATCTGAAACATGACATAGAGCAAACCATTTGAAGAGCTGGGGGAAGAACATGGCATATTCTATCAGTCAGAAGGCTCATAATGTGTTTGGAGTCTTTTGAGTAGAATGTCCCATTCTGATGGGACAAGATGAGTTGGAGAAGATACAAGGCATAGTAGAAGTTTGGATTTTCTTCTACAGTCAATGGAAGGCACCCTAGGTTTTTATTTTTTATTATTTTTAAAGTTTATTTATTTTGAAAGCAAGAGCAAGTGTGCGGGGAGGGGTAGAGAGAGGGAGAGAGGGAGAGAGGGAGAATCCCAAACAGGCTCCATGCTCAGTGCGGAACTCAAACTCACAGAACTGTGAGATCATGACCTGAGCCGAAATCTAAAGTCAGATGCCTGACAGGCTGAGCCACCCAGGTGCCCCACCACTTAAGGATTTTAAACAGGAGGTGATGTAATCAGTCTATGTCCTTAATAGATTATTCTGGATGATGTATGGATTAGAAGAGGGTAAGAGTGAAGTGGGAGACCAGTTTGGGGGCATTGTGGTCATCTAGGCAAGAGATGAAGGTTGCCTGAACCAGAGTGGAGGCAGCAGAGATACAGATATTGAGACTTACTCTTGTGTCTCAGTATCTTCTCTTCTCCAGGATAAATAGCTCAGTCCAGATTGTCCTCTCATAGTAGGTGTGATTCCTTTTCTCATCTGGTTATTTCTCCTCTGGAAGGCCTAACCCATCAGGTTAGATCCTGCACTCTGTTTCTGTGAGGAGCCTAGTTTTTGCCACCTATTTTTTCCTCCAGCTCTTTCCTCCTATCCTGTGCCTTACTTTTCTGCTAGTCTAGGGAACTAAAATCTCCAATCCAATGACTGTCATATAGAGGGGAGCCCCAGTCTTCCCTGTCATTAATCAGTTATCAGGTTTTCTATGATTAATCCATGAACCTTAAGTACCTATTGTACCAACTGAATTTGGAGGAGACTTAGAGGAAAAAGACATGATCCCTGCCCTCTAAGAGCCCAAGGTGTAATGGGAACTATGAAGCCCCAATAAATGGGGCTTTGGTAATGCAAGGTAGTACCAATAGACACAAGGAAAGTGAGATCTACTCTGCCACAACCCACCATGTGACCTCGAACACATTAAATGGCTTCTTTGGATCTCTTTGGAGTTAGGAGACTAAACTGAATGTTCTTTTAAAAACTCAACATCTGGGTCACCTGAGTAGCTCAGTTGGTTAAGTGTCTGGCTCTTGATTTCGATTCAGGTCAGGATCTCACGGTTTGTGAGATTGAGCCCAGAGTTGGGCTCTGCACTGACAGCATAGAGCCTACTTGGGACTCTCTCTCTCTCCCTCTCTCTTTGCTCCTCCCCCGCTCATGCACTAGCTCTTTCTGTCTCTCAAAATAAGTAAATAAACACTAAAAGAAAAAAACAACTAAACTCTTAACACCCTAGAGAGCTTGGGAGCTAGTAGTAAGCCAGTATTCTGCAGTCAAATGCTCTACTCCTGAGCTATACCCCCGTAAGCCAGTATTCTGTTCACCTCCTCCTCCTAAAGAGCCAGGGGCCCCAATCTGGTGTATATGTCAGAGAAAGAAGACACTGAAAGGAGTAAGGTGCCTAATCAATAATGCGTAACTTGAGCCTAGAGTCTGAGAGAGGAATGTACACTGTGTGTGTGTGTGTGTGTGTGTGTGTGTGTGTGTGTGTAAGTAACTAGAAGTGGGCTCAGGTAAGCAGTTCTTGTATAGGTTTGTGCTTATCTGTTCCTGTGCACTTTCTTAACTTTTTTTTTTTAAGTTTATTTATTTATTTTGAGAGAGAGAGAGAGAGAGTGTGTGTGTGTGCATGGGTGAATGCACAGGCAGGGGAGGGTCAGAGAAAGAGGAAGAGAGAGAATCCCAAGCAGTCTCCATACTGACAGCACAAAGCCTGACATGGGGCTCAAACCCACAAACTGTGAGGTCATGACTTGAGCCCAAATCAAGAATCGATGCTCAACTGACTGAGCCACCCAGGTGCCTCTGTTCCTGTGCACTTTCTATGTACCAGGCTCTATTCTAGGTTCTAGGGATATAGTAATAAACAAGATGACAAATTCTGTTACCATTGAGTTTATATTCTAATAAAAGACACAGATAATATACAAGTAAATAAAATACATGAGATAATTTCAAATAATGGAAAGTTATATGAAGAAAATAAAACAATGATGTGATAGAATTTTGGGAAGGACAAGCTTTGTACATAAGTGTGGTTCATGTACTTGCAGATGGGCCCATGTTTGAGTCCTGGGTCTCTGTGTTTCTCCTTGTTTGTGCCTCTGTGTACAAATGTGCATCTCTTGTGGCTACAACATTTTGTATTATAAGTATATATGATTTTATGCATGTGAGTGTACACAAACAAGCTGGTATATGGTACATATGTGGGGACATGTGTGCATGAGTGTGTGGAATGTGTTGGCAGTTAGCCATAACTGGAGATGTTCTGAAGTTTCTGTGGTACTCATCAGTAGGCCAGTTAAGAAAATGGCTTTTTGCCTCTGGCATTCAGGGCTGTTTGCCAGCTTCTCTCTCTGTGTTCCTTCCCATTTTAGAGTGCTCTCTGTGCTTGGCTCCTCTCAGCCCTAGGAGGGCTAAGCCAAGGAAAGGATAGTAACTGACTCATCAAGCCAGGAGTGGGAAAGAGGCTGATAATCTGTGTAACCTCCAAGGCTTGGTTTCCCTGCTAGTCCCTGTCCTTCACACGATGAGGCAAAAAGGTCATGCCTTGAAATGAGAAAACCTGAGGATCTATTCTTGACTCTGCCAGTTATTATTGTTTGACCTTGGCCTAGCTATTACATCTCTGGGTTTTAGTTACCTCCCTCTTAGGTACTCCGTGTTGTAAGGAAAGGGAAGTAGCACAATGGCCTGCAGTATTTAGGGAGGGCTATTTCAGTCTTCTTAACCATTGCCTACAAGGCCCTATGTGATCTGACTGCTGCCTAACTCTCATTCTTACCTTTCTTCTTGTTCGCTATGCTCCAGCCATACTGGCTTCATTACTATTCTTTGACTAGGTCGAGCTTTTTACTGCCTCAGTGCCTTTCCAAATTTCAATGTTCTCTCTGCCCAGGATACTTTTCTTAAGAATTCATATAATTGACTACTTCTCATTACTCAGATCCCAGGGAGAGGCCTTCTCTGACCATCTTAAAGTAGTTGTCCTCTAATGTTTATCAATATTTAAAATGCACATATCCTTTGAATCCACAGTTTCACTTCTAGTAATTCATCCTACTGTTATATTTATTTGCAAGTGAGTAAAATGAGATTTGAATAAATATATTTATTTATTTTATTTTTTATTAAAAAAAGTTTTTTTAATGTTTTTATTTATTTTTGAAGGAGAGAGAGAGAGACAGAGCGTGAGCAGGGGAGGAGCAGAGAGAGAGGGAGACACAGAATCCGAAGCAGGCTCCAGGCTCTGAGCTGTCAGCACAGAGCCTGACACAGGGCTTGAACTCACGAATTGTGAGATCATGACCTGAGCTGAAGTCGGATGCTTAACTGACTGAGCCACCCAGGCTCCCCATGAATAAAGATATTTATTGAAGCATTTATTTGTTAAACTATGGCACATACAAACTGGAACTTTATGCAGATGACAAAGAAAATAAAATAGCATTGTAAGTCTTGATGGAGAATATCAAGGTATATTGTTAAATTTTTAACAAAGAAAGATAATTGATCTCTATACTTAAGATTTGTGTCATTTATTGGATGTATATTATAGTCAATAAAAAACATTATATAGAGGGTGCCCAGGTGGCTCAGTTGGTTGAGCATCCAACTCTTGATTTCAGCTCAGGTCATGATCTGACGGTTTGTGGGTTTGAGCCCCATGTCAGGCTCTTTGCTGACAGCAGTGAGCCTGCTTGAGATTCTCTCTCTCTTCCTCTCTCTCTTCCCCTACCCCCCCTTAAAATAAATACATAAACATTAAGAAAAAAAAAACCCACGATACAGGGGCACCTGGCTGGCTCAGTCAGTTAAGCGTCCAACTTTAGCTCAGGTCCTGAGTTCAGGCCCCATGTCGAGCTCTGTGCTGATAGCTGAGAGCTTGGAGCCTGCTTTGGATTCTGTGTCTCCCTCTCTGTCCCTCCCCTACTCATGCCCTGTCTCTCTCTCTCTCTTAAAGATAAATAAACATTAAAAAAAATTTAAAAATCACGATACAGAACAGTATGTATTGTATGCCATCATTTATGTAGAAAAAACAAGAATATGTAAACATAAATGCATGTATATGTGTTTCCATAACAGCCTGTCCCATGGTTAAAACAGCTCTTTCCCACCTCTTCCCACCTAAGGTGCTTTGTTGGGGACTGTGAGGTGCTTACCTCTTTTCTGAACAGCATTAAAATTCAATTTTTTAATTCAGTTTTTAAATTTCCATCTTCAGTGATATCCCAAGGACCTTATGAAAGATGCTAACAGTGTAATCTTCTAAAGTGATTATCTTGGTCATTCCACATTAGTTCAGTTGCCCTATGCCCTCCAACCTATTAGGAATGGTCCTATCTACATATTGACTATTTCTGGAAAGTTACACAACATAGTACTAACAGTGGTTGCCAGTTGGCAGTGATGGAGGAGTAGGGGTGGATGGACACTTTTCATTTCGTATCTTTTTATGTGGTACCATTAGTATGTATGTATTATTCAAAAAATCATAAAATTGAAAACAAAAACACCAGAGGAATATTCTTATTGTTAAATCTTCACGTATAATTATGAAAGTTCATTAAGATATCTTTTTAAAAATGTATTTCTCATCAGTCACTTATTATATCATTCTTTTTTTTAATATTTATTTTTGAGAGAGTGTGCATGTGCACGTGTGTGTGAGCAGGGGAGGGGCAGAGAGAGAGGGAGACAGATTTAGAAGCAGACTCCAGGCTCTGAGCTGTCAGCACAGAGCCTGATGTGGGACTTGAACCCATGAATGTCAAGATCATGACCTGAACCGAAGTCAGACTCTTAACCCACTGAGCTACCCAGGCACCCCATTATATCATTCTTTATATCCCTCATAATGCTTATTATCTGAAATGATCTTGGCTGTATTTGTTACTTGTATACTTTTGCACTGTCATTGGAATATAAGCTCCATGTTGTCAGGGATCTCGTTAATCTTGTTCATCAGTGCCTTATTTCTATACATGTATATAGCATATAGTATTTGTTGAATAAGCAAATGAACAAATGAAGGAATAACTGAAGGAAACCAGGCTGAGAGGAGTAGGAGGCAAGGCTGAGGAGGTAGACAGAAATCAGCTGATAGAAGGTGGTGATTCTGAAACTTTAAATATGTATCAGAATCACCAAGTGAACCTTTATACCAGCTTGTAATAAAGTGGCAGATTCTTGGACCCTGAGATTCTGATTTAGTATATCTGTGGTAGAGCTCAGGAATCTGTATTTTAATAAGTTCCCTTGGGTGCAGGTGATCTGGAGATCCCACTGTGAATAACACCAATGCAGTCTTGACACAGTGCTCAGGAGGAATCACATCTATGATACCATTTCTGCTTAATACATCCCTAGGATGGAAGAGAAGTGATCATCATCCCATTTTACCAACCTAAGTGAGGCTTGCAAATGGAAGTACATTATCCAATGATACACATCTTGTGTATAAAGTATATTTTAATTTTTTTTTAGGTTTATTTATTTTGGGAGAGAGAGAGCAAGCGAGAGCCAGCAAGTGCACAAGCAGGGGAAGGGCAGAGAGAGAGAAGGAGAGGAAGAGAATCCCAAGCAGGCTCTGTGCTGTCAGCACGGAGCCTGATGCAGGGCTTGAACTCATGAACTGAGAGATCCTGACCTAAGCCGAGACCAAGAGTCAGACGTTTAACTGACTGAGCCACCCAGGTGCCCCTAAAATGCTAAAGTATCTGACCAGTCAGAATAAGGTGTGATGGCAGATAGCTCACCCTCACAGGACATTCACAAGGAGCCTTGGTGTTACCAAATGGATATATGACTGCTCCTGTTTTTTGTTTGAATATATATAATTTCCCTAATGACTAATTCTTTCTGATGTATCTCAGGGAGGGCAATGAACCAGAGGAGACCACCCAGATCACATATCGTGAGCTTCTGATCCAAGTGTGTCGATTCAGCAATGTTCTCCAAAAACAGGGTGAGTGCAGGGGTATGAGACGGGGACTGGAGGGGACTGCCTAGGGATATCTGAGGACTTAGGGGAAGTAGACAAGGAATGGAAGGAATGTGGTACTAGGAGAACAGAAAAGGTCAGCTGTGCAGTGAGCAGTAGCTGAATGAGAAGGAGCAAGTAGCAACAGGAAGGGTACATGGTGCATGATCTGTGTCTTTTATTTGCAGGTATTCGGAAGGGCGACCGGGTGGCCATCTACATGCCCATGATACCAGAGCTCGTGGTGGCCATGCTGGCGTGTGCCCGCCTTGGGGCTCTGCACTCCATTGTGGTAGGAATTTGGGCTGGAAAAAAGGACCTAGTGGGGGATGGGGCTCTGGGGAAGTAGGGTGGGCCTGGATGATGAAGGAGCTTAAGAACCAAACTAAGGAGTTTAGAATGTTTGTTCCATATCAGTTATCTAGTTTCTTCTAGGACCGTGGCTTAGAAACCGTGAAGGTTTTAAAAGTGTCTCTTTTCCTTGTTTACTCAGCTTCTAGGTCCTCCTCTCCCTTAGTCTTCCTTCTTTTCCCTAGTTTGCAGGCTTCTCTGCAGAGTCTCTATGTGAACGGATCCTGGATTCCAGTTGCAGCCTTCTTATCACTACAGGTGACTAATTCTCTCACCCCTTTTCAAGAACCTCCACACCTGAAGTTTTGGTCTCTAATTAGCTAGTTGGTATTTGTGACTGCTCAGCATAGAGGGTAGGCACTGCCTACCCTTACCTACCTCCGGATTCCACCTCACATGACCCTCTCAGCTCAAATCAATTGGAAGAGCCAGAATCAAGAGGCCTACCTCAGGAAGGGCTCCATGAACATTGTGCTCACTAGGGATAAGGGGCTAGGAGTGTGGTGCCTTTCTAAGTCCTGGAATGTCTATTGCTCCCCAAAGATGCCTTCTACAGGGGGGAAAAGCTTGTGAACCTGAAGGAACTGGCTGACGAGGCCCTGGAGAAGTGTCGGGAGAAGTAAGTGTGTTTGGTTGGCTACTGCTCTTGGTCAACTGGGCCTTTCGCCAGTACCAGACTCCCTTTGTCCCTTCTATCCTAGATGGACATGGGTGGGTCCTGCCAAATTCTCTTTTGAGCAAGGCAGCCTACTACTTCAGGTTTTTCCTTCTAGGGGCTTCCCTGTGAGATGCTGCATTGTGGTCAAGCACCTGGGGCGGGCAGAGCTGGGCACAAGTGACTCTCCCAGCCAGTCTCCCCCCATTAAGAGGCCATGCCCGGATGTGCAGGTGAGTCTGGTACTTCTCTGCTCTCATCTAGGCTCAAATTGGCTCCCTCTTCCTGTCCAGGAAGTTCTTAATGTCCTTCTTTGCTTCCTCATCATAATGCTGAGAGGATCTGGGAACAGTCCTAGGAATGCCTCCAGAGGCCTCCTCCTCTGGGGGATTTTGACCTTGAATGTCAGTAGGGAGTCTCTCGTACTGTGGGAACTCAGCAGGAGAGATTATAAGGGAGACTCTATGCTGGTTGGGGTATCCTGGTGGGTATAAGGGACCTTCAGGGCTTGGGTTTAGGTTAAAAATGGGCTTAGTCAACCATAATTTAAAAAAAAAAAGAAAGAAAGAAATGGGCTATTTGGGTAACCGTATACTGGACTATGTCTTGGAATGGGCTACCTATGTGGTGCCACGATGGAAGGACCAGAATTTGGCCCTCAAGATATGGCCCTTATTAGCTTTGGATCCAGCACTTTTAGTGGAAATGATGGAAAAGCCCAAAGGTCTAAGGGCATGAAGGATGAAAGCTCCAGGGTCCAGAAGGACAAAGCATTCCTGAGATTCTGTGACTTGAGGGGCCTTGCATGGTCATAGGGCTATAGTCCACTCTGGGGAGATTGGAGACCCCATTCAGCATTAGGGATTATGAGTGTATAGATGCTGGGAATAAGATCAGGAAAATATAGGTTGGGGAGCCTAAAGGAAAGGAGGCAGTAAAGGTTCGGAACACATTGACCCTTCCCTCCCACTTCCCTATACACAGACCCTGCTCACCACCCTTTCCATGGGCTCTTAACAGGGTAAGCTGAAAGAGAAACCCAAGCGCATCTGGCCCCAGGTATCCACCTCTGCACTGCCTTGGGTACTGCTTCTCTGCGTGTTTGTCTGTGTTTCCATCTGCTCTTTGCCTGTTTTCCCCATGGAGGTGGCTGCCAGTCCTAACCCCTTTCTGTCTGCCCCCCGGGGTCCTTTGCCATCTAAGTCACTCTGAAGAGTCATGAAACAAAATGCCTATTGCTACCTCTCTGAACTGGCATAGAGCATGAATCTCAGAAAGGTAGCAACAGGCATCCCATTTCACTCCTGTTGCTTAGGACCTTTGTGGGAGAGATAACCAAGTAACTTGTCAGAAAGTTTTTACTATATACTTAGCTGGGGCAGAGCCCTGGGAGATAGGAGGAGAGCAAGTAGAGGAGGCACAGAACTTGACCTTAGGAATTCACCATCAAGTTGGGGATGAAAACCTCAGTTTTATATAGGACAACAAGGAAGAAAATTCCTAAATACCTTTATATAGTACTTTAGGATTTATAAACTGCACATAAACTCTCTGATATAATTAAGTGCTAGATTGAATAAAAATTACATTGTAGGTGATTCTGAGAAGGGAGATTCCTAAATGGGAGCTCAAAGCAGATTAGAATAGAGGGAAGACTAGACTTAGAGTCCAGAGACCAATTTAAAAAAAATTTTTTTTTTAATGTTTTTGTTTATTTTTGAAGGAGAGAGAGAGACAGAGCATGAGCGGGGAAGGAGCAGAGAGAGAAGGAAACACAGAATTTGAAGCAGGCTCCAGTCTCTAAGCTGTCAGCAGAGCCCAATGCGGGGCTCGAACCCACAAACTGTGAGATCATGACCTGAGCTGAAGCCGGACGCTCAACCAACTGAGCCACCCAGGCGCCCCTAGAGACCAATTTTTAAAAAATAAAGTTTATTTATTTATTTTGAGAGAGAGTAAGAAAGTGCAAGTGGGGGAGGCATAGAGAGAGAGGAAGAGGGACGGAGAGAATTCCAAGCGTACTCCACACTGACAGTGTAGAGCCTGATGTGCGGCTTAAACCCATGAACCATCAGGTCATGACCTGAGCCGAATTCCAATGCTTAACCGACTGAGCCACACAGGCGGCTCCAGAGACTGATTTTTAGCTGTATGACCTTGAATAAGTTGTTTCTCCTCTCTGGGTTTCAGTTCCCTTATCAATAATGGAGAGATGATAATACATGCTTGAAAGGAAACCACTTCCTCTATTAAAACAAAACATAAAATTCATTATTCCTCTGAATTTTACCTTCCTTATAGGGTCTCTTACTCTAAGTCTTCTATTATTAACCCCTTTGGCTAAGGGTAAATATAATCTTTTTTTCTCTGTTCTCATAGCATGGTGGAGACAGATCTGATTCCCAGGGTATATTACTTTCCTTTTAAAAGTCAGGCAGAGACCTAAGACATTTCTCTTGAAAGAGGGTAACAAACTCAGTGGTTAGAGTATAGACTCTGGAGCCACACTACTTGGGTTCAAATCCTAGTGGTGTCACTTGCTACTGTGGAAACTTGGACAAAGTACTTAAGCTCTCTTGCCTCGGTTTCTCCATCTGTTGAATAATGATAATAATTGTTCCTACCTGATAGGGTTTTGTCAGTATATATAATGTTTTTGACACATAGTAACTATAAATGTTAGTTTTTATTGCTTTTTTAAAAATGTTTATTTATTTTTGAGAGAGAGAGCGTATCAACAGAGGAGGGGCAGAGAGAGAGGGAGACACAGAATCTGAAGCAGCCTCCAGGTTCTGAGCTGTCCACACAGAGCCTGACGTGGGGCTTGAACCCACAGACTGTGAGATCATAAACCTGAGCCAAAATCGGCCACTTAACCGGCTGGGCCACCCAGGCACCCCGTAGCTTTTATTGCTTTTAACATAGCAGACAGCCTGGCATTTCTAAAAGGGAAACCAGAAAAGAAATAAGCTCCTATAATTCTTAATACCAGAGACCTTTAGGCCACAGGCTCTGAACTTTTGGTTCTTGGAAGTGAAAATAGTCAGTTACCCAAAACCAAAGACCATAAGAGTAGGCTTACGAAGTCCAGGTTTATTGGTCTGATAATGGCAGTCAAAGCTGCAGAAATCTCGGGAGAGCTCTATACCCCATCATCCTTAAGCATTTTTCAAGGGAGCACCTGGCACAATTTGGAGGTACTCTTCTCAATCACGTCACCTATGAGTGTCCTCACGTTCCTCTCTCATACCTGGCAGTTGCCTTCCCAGGCTATCCTGGTCCAAGGACAAAGGCCAACTCCATTCTTACTTCGGAAAATTGAGATCTTTTCCTGGTTCAAAGCTCTGGGCTCTCATAGGCACACACCCAATTCACAACCAACGAGTTTGCACCACTAATTGAGCTCATCCTGCTTCCTGGTGCTGTTTATCGGTTCCACACCTGGAATACCGGCCCTTTTCACCCACATACCCACAAAGGAAACCGTTTTACAAGATTACAAGAATCTCCTCATTGCCACAGTGTAACTCTGCTTTGCACTTACATGTACCTAGTGCCTTTTCTATGACAATTCAAACCAGTACTGTAGACAAGTACCATTTGCCCAAAGCAATACTGACACTCTTCTACTTAAATACATTAATGCCCTCATCTCAAGTAGATCATTTGGCAGAAACAAAGTGCCCATGTGATAATATATGTGTAGGCCCCTGTGGCTATTCCATTAAAAAATAAGGTGTGTTTTAGTGTTTTCTAGCTTGTGGGCAGTGTCTTTCTCTTCTTTCTTTTTCTTCTTCTTTTTTCTTCTTTTTCTTCTCCTTCTCCTTCTTCTTTTTTTTTTTAATTTTTTTTTCAACGTTTTTTATTTATTTTTGGGACAGAGAGAGACAGAGCATGAACGGGGGAGGGGCAGAGAGAGAGGGAGACACAGAATCGGAAACAGGCTCCAGGCTCCGAGCCATCAGCCCAGAGCCCGACGCGGGGCTCGAACTCACGGACCGCGAGATCGTGACCTGGCTGAAGTCGGACGCTTAACCGACTATGCCACCCAGGCGCCCCTCTTCTTCTTTTTAATGGTGCCTTATTCAGCCTGGGCTTGTCATTCTTATGATGTTTATGTGCCAGAAACTTCAAATTCTCTAAAGTAAGGGGCAGATTGTACAGAAAGAGATGAGTGGCTAGAGAATCATTTTATAACTTATCAAGGTATGTGTTTAACACTTGGGGGTTTTTAAACCAAATATGTACACAGTAAATTAGCATATAGCCATACATTGGGAATAGGGAGTAGGGTGTTTCTCTTACATGATCATGTCTACCTGCGAGCCAGGGCCATTGAACATACAAGAAGCTAATTAATATGAAAGGACTTTGTGATAGCTAAAGCAAACCCAAAACAGTTCCCATTATCACACCCTTAAATTTATGTCCTAGAGGAGTTCAGTGGAACTGAACTAACTTCTATCCTTCCTGACATTCATCAGTCTTTCCCACTCCAAAGGACAATTCAAGGTTTGATGTTTACCAGATAATGCCTTTTTCTTTTGATGTTCCCCAAATCCTGTGAGACCGTTAGGGAAAGAAGAATTATCCTCATTTTATTTATTTAAAAAAATTTTTTTTAAATGTTTATTTATTTTTGAGAGAGAGTCGGCAAGGGGCAGAGAGAGAAGAGGACACAGAATCCGAAACAGGCTCTAGGCTCTGAGCTGTCATGTCAGCACAGAGCCCAATGCAGTGCTTGAAACCACAAACCATGAGATCATGACCTGAGCTGAAGTCAGATGTTTAACCGACTAAGCCACCCGGGTGCCCAGAACTGTCCTCATTTTAAAATGAACCGACTTTAGGTAAAGTGACTTGCCCAAGGTCATATGTAGTTAGGAAGTGGCAGAACTAGGATTGAGATCCAGTGTAATATTTGGACAAGTTCAGGGAATCTCAACTTCCCTTAGCACAGGGTAGACTCAGAAAGGTGGCTGTTTAGAGAGCTGATATAACTAGGAAAGTAAAATAGTTTCAAGGAGAGGCTAGAAAAATTTCAGGATAACAGATTCAGAAGTAGTTATCAAAGACACTCCAGTAGAGGGGGACACCCCTCTCGTGGGAGAAGTCCATGTTGGTCCTTTTCCACCAACGTAAAGCAGGTTTTGTGCTGAATGGAACCTCAAACAAATATGTCTGTGGGAAACCCATTGGTACCAGTGGTGTAAAGGCAGGGGTGGAGCTAGGGTACAAACCTGCAGATATGGATAAGGTCTAGACATTCAGGAAAAGGCGCTTGGACCAAAAGCTGTTGACTTTTTTCAATACTAACAGGGCCAGGTGCCCGCTTCACCTGCAGGCTCTGACTAATTTTGCATTTCTGAATTGGGTGGTGTCTGCATCCCTGCTGATAAGCCACTAGTCCCATAAGTACATATGTTTGTATGTAGGCCTGTGTGTGTATATTCATTCATCCAAAAAAAAATGTAGAGTATGTATTGAGTGCCAGGGATTTTGCTCATTGTTAGAAAGAAAGAAAGAAAGAAAGAAAGAAAGAAAGAAAGAAAGAAAGAAAGAAAAAAAGAAAGAAAGAGATAAAGAAAGAAAGAAAGAAGTCGAACATGCCATTGCACTCATAGAGTTCACTATTTGGTTGGGAAGACAGTAATCAAGCAAATAACTAAATAAAATAACTGGAAATATGTACTGTATAGGAAGGAAACATGGTGTTGTGATCAAGAAAAATAACAAGGGTGAGGATGGGTTGGGAATCTACCAGATACTGTTTAGGGAAAACCCTTCCATGAAGGTGACATTTAAGCTACGAACTGAAGGATGAGAAGGGACCAACCAAGGTGCCCTCCTCAACCTGATGCCACATAAGAGGAGCTCTGGAGTAGGGTGTTAGGAGTACCCAAGAAGCCTGCTGTTCTGCTCCTGTTCTCTGTTGCATTCCACCCTCACAGTTCCCTCCCTCCCAGCACCCCCACCTGGGGTTACTATCCCAATCCCAGGTGCCAGGTAGGTGGGTCTCTACTCCTGTCTTGAGCTGTTACAGTTCTTCTCTGCCCATTCCTGTCTTCCTACCCCTGCAGATCTCCTGGAACCAAGGGATTGACTTGTGGTGGCATGAACTCATGCAAGAGGCAGAGGATGAGTGTGAGCCTGAGTGGTGTGATGCTGAGGACCCACTCTTCATCCTGTACACCAGTGGCTCCACAGGCAAACCCAAGGCAAGTATGTGCGTGTGTGCATGGGTGCATGTGTGTGTGTGTGTGTGTGTGTGTGTGTGTGTGTGTGTACTGTGTAGTGGTGAGAAATGAGTTTCTGAGGAAGAATGATGATACAGATTTTACTCTCTAATCCTGAGTTTGGGAACTGTCATATTACCTTTTCTAAATCAAATTAAGACATAAATCCTCGGGGAGACTGGGTGCTGCAGTCAGTTGAGCATCTAAATTAAAAAAAAAAAAATTTAATGCTTTATTTACTTTTGAGAGAGAGACAGAGTGTGAGCAGGGAAGGGGCCATGAGAGAGGGAGACACAGACTCTGAAGATGGCTCCAGGTTCTGAGCTGCCCACACAAAGTCCGATGTAGGGATTGAATCATGAACCGCGAGAACACGACCTGAGC
Organism: Panthera uncia; assembly: GCF_023721935.1. Classification (NCBI taxonomy): domain Eukaryota; kingdom Metazoa; phylum Chordata; class Mammalia; order Carnivora; family Felidae; genus Panthera; species Panthera uncia. The sequence goes on along the minus strand of NW_026057578.1, from coordinate 23,662,049 downwards.
CAAGTCTGGCGCTTAACCAACTGAGCCACCCAGGTGCCTGAAGCATCCAACTCTTGATTTTGCCTCAGGTCATGATCCTGGGGTCGTGGGATTGAGCCCTATATCAGACTCTGTGCTGAACATGAGACTATTTAAGATTCTCTCTCTCTTTCTCTCCCTCTGCCCCTCTCCCCTACTTGCATTCTCTCTATTTAAAAAAAAAAAAAGAATTTGAAAAAGACATAAATCCTCAATCATTAAATGTTGACGCCCAGGGGGAGATAGTTTAGGTGGGGGCTTTCATGAGTGCCCAGAAAAGGAGAAAAGGATCAGTTCATGTATCTGACTGTTCCTTGTCTATGCCCTGTGGTTTGATTGAAGGAGAGCTGTGCTGTGAACTCAAAGCCAATGGAGATTGGCCACAGGGATTCTTACTGGACTCCTAGACTATGTCTCTTAGAGTTCAGTTCCTTCCACAAGTCACACTGTTAACATCTAGTCCTTCCCAGGGCACAGTGTGTGAGCCAGAAACAAAACTGATTTTTCCATCAACTTAAAAGATTTATCATCCTACCTTCCACTCACCTCATCCCTATATTCTTCTCTCTATATGCTTGAATATCTCTTAGTGGGGCTTTAGAAGCACAATTTTGGCCTCTTTTTCCTAGGGATGGGGTACTGGTAGAGTAAGCAAAGAAGATTATCTTCTTTGCCCACTCTTACTCTGTCAATGTGTAATTGACTGTGTGTGCATAAATATAAAACAGAGACACTGTTAGATGTGAGTGTTCTAGAAGTGCCCATGTGTGTGAAAGTGGTGGCTCAGAAATACCATTTTAGGGTGTGGATATGAATGACAGACTGACTATGCATGTGTATGGGTGTGAGATGGGAACATGGAGAAAAAGGGATAGAAGAGAGATGGGTGCTATGAAAGGGGTGCTGGCAGGGCTAGAATCCCTGAGGAGGATCTTCCTCTAGCTCTGTCCAGCCTATGTATGTTTGGTGGTCTGTGGGGGTGAGCCCAAGGCCCCAGCCTGAGGCCCTATTCTTCCTCCAGGGTGTAGTACACACTGTTGGGGGCTACATGCTCTATGTGGCCACAACCTTCAAGTATGTGTTTGACTTCCACGCAGAGGATGTGTTCTGGTGCACAGCAGACATCGGCTGGATCACTGGCCATTCCTACGTCACCTATGGGCCATTGGCCAATGGCGCCACCAGTGTTTTGGTGAGAAGGGAGCTGGGACTCAAGGATACTTGGCTTACTTAGGGGATGGACAAGATGATCATAGATGACAATCTCCCAAGGCCACTTGGTTTATGGACAGGGGTACTTACACAATGACCTGTTTCCTGGAGAAAGGGGAGTTCTGAGGGGGTTATATATACTGACTGGGAAGTTCTCTTGGTTTATCTGGTAAGGGAGTGAAGACATGGGTTTGTTAGAAAGGGCAAAATACTGAGCCTGAGGGTATGGTAGGGGAACTGAGGGACTGTTGGGAAGGACTAGGAATGACCAGCCTTCACTGGGGTTAGTTTGAGGGGATTCCCACATACCCGGATGTGAGCCGCCTGTGGAGCATCGTGGATAAGTACAAGGTGACCAAGTTCTATACAGCACCCACAGCCATCCGCCTGCTCATGAAGTTTGGAGATGAGCCTGTCACCAGGTGAGACCCCCCTTCCTGGCTGCTGCCCCATGAGTGTTCCTCAGAGCTAGGTGCTGACCTTTGTGTAGTCTTTTCCATTCCATTGTTCCAACTCCTTGGCCTAGAATAGGGGAGGGGGCAGAAGAGCCTAGGCATGTTTTCCTGGTTCCCAATGGTACTCAGAGCCTTCCTCTTTCTCCACTCCCCTGCCCAAGGCATAGCCGGGCATCATTACAGGTGCTAGGCACAGTGGGTGAACCCATTAACCCTGAGGCCTGGCTGTGGTACCACCGGGTGGTCGGTGCCCAGCGCTGTTCCATCGTGGACACCTTCTGGCAGACAGAGACAGTGAGTAAAGGACTTAGAAGGCTGGGGCTCAGGGACAGTGTGGGAAAACTGACTCAAACTCCTGATGTCTGACTTCCACAGGGTGGCCATATGCTGACCCCCCTCCCTGGTGCCACACCAATGAAGCCTGGTTCTGCTGTGAGTGTGGCTCCCTTGCCTAGTCCTAGGCTAAGCAGGAGTAGAATCTCGGGACATTTGGCCTAGGCAGAGGGTGGGGAACTAGATTGATATGTGTGAGGTATCTGGGGCTCTGGGGATCCTTGGGAGAGGTAGAGAATTGAGTCAGAGTTGCCACATTCCTGTTCTTGAGTCCTGTCTCCTGCTTGCTTCTAGACCTTCCCGTTCTTTGGTGTTGCCCCTGCAATCTTGAATGAGTCTGGGGAAGAGTTGGAAGGTGAAGCTGAAGGTTACCTGGTAAGGCCCTAACCCTTGGATGTCTTTTAGGAGTTGAGGGGAAAGAGTACTGCAACGAATGTTGTACTTTGCTTCAGAGTTTAGAACCTAATCTCTGTTGGTGGGTGCTTGTGGGTAAAGCTCCATGATTGAGAGTTTATCCTCTGCAGAGAGACCCTGGAGGAAATCCTTCTGGATACTTTGCCTGCCTCTCTGCCTTTTGGCTCACTTTGGCTCTTGAGGCCTCTCCTCAAAGATTCCTGATGATGCCTTTTTGGGTCCATAAAACTTAGGCCCAACTCTTCCTTTGACAAATATTCTAGTGTGAAAGGAGTCTTTAAAACATAGTGGAAAATCATATAGGCTCCAGAGTCAACCTGCTTGGGTTCAAATCCTGGCTCTGCCCCTTCTGGGACCTCAGATAGGTGGCCTAGTACCTCTCAACCTAAATTTCCTCATCTGTAATACAGGGTTATATAGTACCTTTGTCTCCTAAAGTTGCTGGATTGGTTAGATAACCCATGTGAAGGATTTAGCACAGAATCTAAGTTAGTGTTTAACAAATGTTAGATGTTGTGATTTTTGTATTAGTACTTGTAGGAAGATAATCTACCCCGCCCCCCTTCCATCCTACTTTACTAAGAGCAAGTTAGTTACAAGGGCAGGACATAAATCCAGACCTTTTGACTCTTAGCCTAGAAATTTCATGTATCTCATCAGTCTACTGCCACAGGATATTATTATCGGGGCAATAATTATTTATTCATTTTTATGTGACTATCTTCACTTATATCAAACTGGACCTGATTTCCTGAGGAGACTCAAATTTACTAAATGCTTATCACTAACAGAACATTGTACTAGACAGGGGTGCCTGGATGGCTCAGTCAGTTAAGTCCAACTTCAGCTCAGGTCATGATCTCACAGTTGGTGAGTTCAAGCCCCACATTGGGCTCTGTGCTGGCAGCTCGGAGCCTGGAGCCTGCTTTGGAATTTGACTCCCTCTTTGTCTGCCCCTCTCCTGCTCACACTATGTCTCTCAAAAAATAAAAATGTTAAAAAAAATTTTTTTTAATAAAAAAAACATTGTACTAGACAGCTTCCAAATATCATTAATTCAATCCTCCCAACAACTTTGGGAGGTTGAGATTATTTTCTCTGTTTTACAGAAGAGGATCCTGAAGCTCAGAGAGGTAAAGTTACTAACCTGAGGTCACACAGTTAGTAAATGGTAGATCTGGGATTCTAAACCTGGATTGTCTATCTCTGAAGCCTGTACTTTGTTCTACTTCTCAGAAAGGGCATTCAAGCCATTTCTTCTCAGGTTTGGCAAGACTGTGATTGTCTTCCAGTGAGGCAGTGTAGCAGATGTGACCACTGTGCCTTTCTCACTCCCTAGGTGTTCAAGCAGCCCTGGCCAGGAATCATGCGCACAGTCTATGGGAACCATGAACGCTTTGAGGCCACCTACTTTAAGAAGTTCCCTGGGTACTATGTGACAGGAGATGGTGAGCCTTAGCTATCCCTTTCCCACACCTCCCACCAAGACATGTATCTTCCCCTTCCTTTTTCAGGAAGAGTTGGTTAGGGGTGTAGAGTAACAGAGAGAGGAATGTATTCTATGTGTCAGTGCCTAATATCCAGGCAGAACTATACAGAAGACTAAGAGCAGGTATGAGTGTTGTATGGAAAGTCTCAGCATGGAACCATCTGATTTGATATATGAGGAAAGAGGTTCTTGTTTCCATTGTTCCTGTGCTAAAAGAGATGGGGCATGCAGCAGTATGTATTACTATGTCATGTGCATCCTCATGTCTAGAGCCTGTGTTTGGCCATGACTCTATCCACCAATCCATTCATCCATAACGATTTATTACCTACTATGTCTAGGCACTGATATAAGCATAGGGGATATTACCATGAATAAGGTAGACAAGGCTTCTGTTCACACGGGGCTTATATTCTAGCAAAGGGAGATAGACAATAAATACAGCAAACAAGTAAATAAGCTTATCTTAGTGACAAGTGCTATGAAGAAAAATAAACAGTGTTACAGGATAAAGGATGTCTGCAGGAATGGCCACCATACATGGGCTGGTGAGAGAAGGCTTCGTGGAAGTGATATTTGACCAGAGACCTGTAGAGTGAGAAGGCAGCCAGGAATGGGAAAATTTTGGAGTAAGAGTGAGTGTTCTGTGCAGAGACATAAGCTTGAAATGTCTGAGGAGCAGACCAAAACCTGTGTGGCTGAAGTATAGTGAGCAAAGAGAAGGGAAGAATATTACATGAAGTTGGAGAGGTAGATAATGTAGGACCTTGTGGGTCATGGTGAAGACTTTGGATTTTATCCAAAATCCAAATGTGTACAATGGGGGAGACCTTTATGGGTTGTTAAGCAGACAAGTGACAAGAACTGGTTTATTGTTTAGAAAATAACTGATTTATGGAGAACAGACTTTAGGTGAGTATATTAGTTATCTGTTGCCATGGAACAAATTACCTCCAAACTTGGTGGCTTAAAATGACAGATATCTCGGGGCGCCTGGGTGGCGCAGTCGGTTAAGCGTCCGACTTCAGCCAGGTCACGATCTCGCGGTCCGTGAGTTCGAGCCCCGCGTCAGGCTCTGGGCTGATGGCTCGGAGCCTGGAGCCTGTTTCCGATTCTGTGTCTCCCTCTCTCTCTGCCCCTCCCCCGTTCATGCTCTGTCTCTCTCTGTCCCAAAAATAAATAAAAAACGTTGAAAAAAAAATTTAAAAAAAAAAAAATGACAGATATCTCACAATTTCTGAGGATCAGGAATTTGTTAGTGGCTTTGTCAGAAATTCTCATTGAGAGTCTCTCATGGGTTGCAGTGAAGCTGTTGGTTGGGGCTGCAGTCATTTGAAGGTTTAATTGAGCCTGGAGGACCTGTTGCCAAGCTCACTCATGTGGCTGTTGGCAGCAGCCCTCAGTTCCTCACCTCTCCACAGGGATACTCATGACATGGCAGCTGACTTCCCCCAGAGCATATAATCTGAGAAAATGCCACCAACATAGAAGCCACGGCGTCTTCTATAATCTAATGTCAGAAACGACATCCCATTACTTCTGCCAAATTCTGTTGATCATGCAGACTAACCCAAGTACAATGAGGAAGAGGACTACACAGAAGTCTGAATATCATCAGAAAGTGGAAATCAGTGTGGCTATCTTGGAGGCTGGCTACCATGGTATAGAAGCAGGAAGATTGTTAGGAGACTACTGCAGTGGGTGTAGCAGTTTGATAATATGGATCGTGTACCCTACTGTGAGGTATTTATCATGTTTTGTATTTCTTCTCTTTCCAGGCTGCCGACGGGACCAGGATGGCTATTATTGGATCACTGGAAGGATTGATGACATGCTGAATGTATCTGGTGAGGGCCAGGGACTGTTTTCCCTTCTCATTAGCACTACTTCCCCAGCAAGTCCCAGCCAAAGCCTTCCAAGAGAACCAGGATGTCCTTGGCCAAACCATACTTACAGTGCAGCATTCAGTTTTGGGTAGAGGTTTTGGAGGAAGAGTTATAAACACTGGAATGTGCTTAGAGGAGGGGAACCAGGATGGTGGGACAACCAAAGCAGATCATGTGAGGAATGAATGAAGGGGCTTCCCCATTTGACCAGACCAGGACAGCCCTCTAGGCACAGATGGAACAGGGGCTGGGGTAGAGCATGGGATCTCTCTCATGGCACTTTCTTTCCCTTGACAAGGACACCTGCTGAGCACAGCAGAGGTGGAGTCAGCACTTGTGGAACATGAGGCTATTGCAGAGGCAGCTGTGGTCGGCCATCCTCATCCTGTGAAGGGCGAATGCCTCTACTGCTTTGTCACCCTGTGTGATGGCTACACCTTCAGCCCCACCCTCATCGAGGAACTCAAGAAGCAGAGTGAGAAGCCTCCCTAAGCAGGGACTGTAGGGACTGTCCTGATGGCCAAGTTACCACAGCAAGTTGTTGGGAAGAGGCTAGAGCAAGCTGCCCCCCAAACTATAAACCAGATCCTAGGGGGCCTTCGGGGCTGATTGCCACCTTCCCGTTCAGTCTCCTCTAGTCTCTCCACTAGGATAATAATGGCTGACATTTATAGAATTCTCTTTGCCACCACTGGGCTAAGTGCTTTAAATGCATTAATCCATTTTATACCTATAATCACCACTGTGAAATAGATCCTATTGTTACCTCATCCTAAAGATGAAGAAATTGGAGCTCAGAGAAGTTAAATCACTTGCCCAAGGCCACACTGCTAATAAAGTGGGATTTAAACTCTAGAAGGTGGATTCTTAGAGTTGGAGTTCCATGAAGGAAGATTGATACGAAATGAGATAGTAGAAGTGTGTTGAAAAGAGAGAAAGACCAGGTGCCTGGGTGGCTTAGCCGGTTAAGTGTGTGACTCTTGATCTCAGCTTAGGTCTTGATCTCAAGGTTGTGAGTTAAGGCCCCATGTTGGTTGGGCCCTGCACTGGGCTCCACACTGGGCATGGAGCCTACTTAAAAAAAAAGAGAGAGAAAGGCAGTGACTCTAAGAATGATTCTGTGGGCAGAGCCTTGAAGAGAAAATAGGTGGGGAACAAAGCCATGGTTTTGGGAGCCTGGCTAATGATACTGAAGAAATGCTTAATGATTTGTTGGTTACAGTTAGAGAAAAAATCGGCCCCATTGCCACACCGGATTATATCCAGAATGCACCTGGCTTGCCTAAAACCCGCTCAGGTATGTTCAAAGGCCTCAAGTGATTGGGTTTGGGATTGGCCAAGGCCTAGTGGTGGCAGAATGTGTGTGGATGGAAGCCATTTTGGCAGGGTTGGAGTGGGTCAGTGCTATCACCACATAACCAGAAGGCTGTGGTCCCCTAGGGAAAATTATGAGGCGGGTGCTTCGGAAGATTGCTCAGAATGACCACGACCTGGGGGACACGTCTACTGTGGCTGACCCAACTGTCATCTGCCAGCTCTTCAACCACCGCTGCCTGACCATCCAGTAAACAAGACCCTGCCCTTCACCCAGGCTTGCCCCTGCTTGGCTTTGCAAAGTTTTCCCATCCTCCCTGCCCCCATCCAGGAGTACTGAGGGCCAGTGCAGACCCATACCACTGTCTGGGACTGAGGACCAGCTTTGCCCCTGTGTGGAGGCAACTTCCTGTGGTTGCCAGATAGATAGGACATGGCCCAGGTTAGCATCAGCTTGCTGCTGAGCCCCTAGACTTTAAGAGCCCTTGGAGCCCAGAACAGGACCTGAAGGTCATGTCCCTTACTCAAGTTAAGGATGTAGAGGGCAAGTGAGGGCCTAGACTGAAGCAGGTAAGCAGCTCTGTAATCCTGTCAGCTCTCTCAGGAAGCACCACTACTTATCTTGGGTATGCATTTTCCCTTAGAAATGCCTGTTTGTGAGTCCCAGAACAATTGATTATTATTTTTTTAAATACTTTTCTGGTTCTGTTCTGGATCTGAATTCCCTTTTGTGCCAGATGGCAGTGCTTTTCTGCCCATTTGCTTCAGGGGCTATGCAGGCAGGCTCAGTTTCCAGAGGGTTTTCAGATTATCTGCTGCTTTGCTGGAGTAAATGTGTTTTGTTCTTAGGGCCAGAAGAGCTCATCTTCCTTGTCCTCTGTTCCCATCCTTCCATGAACAGTCCTTCCCATAAGAGACACTCTCAGATGAAATTCTTCTTGCTCCAGTCATGCTCAGGCCCTATGGTTATAGGAATAAAGTCTGTGACCTTAAGAAGGCAGTGACTTGTTTTCTTAGGTGTCTTACAGACTGTGTACTTGCTAGCTGTTCTGATTTGTGTGGGGGATGGGAAAGGGAGTGGTTTTCCCCAGGCATACCCCAATATCCTATTTCCAGAACTTTTGGTTTGGGCAGATCTAGGCAGGGCTTCATTTATAGGCCCTTTGGCAAGCTCCTGAATTAAGCAGGAAAGCAACTAAAGCCAGTTCACACCTGTGATGTCCCATCATGGCTGCATTATTTCCTGAGCTCCTGCCAAGGGACCCTCTTCTCCGTATGATCCTACGGGAGCATTACTGAGTAAGCATTGGAACTTCAAGGTTCTATCCTAGGGTCTGGGGCTGGGGAGACTGATTATAGCCAAGTCATTTCCCCTGTTCTAATCCACTTTAAGTGTGCTGACCCAGATTATAGCTCCTCCCCCTCTCAAATGTATAAACCAAGGAATCACAGAATCAACAACGTAGTTTTATTTAAGGCAGAGGCAGGGAAATGCTATGCCCCTTCACTGCCCCTCTCCTACCTCTCAGTCCTATCCTAGGTCAGACACTGGAACCTGCTGAAAAGGCTGATGAGGAGCTGACAGGCAGTTGACAGGGTTATGGACCCTTACCTCAAATCAGCTTCCTTTCAGCTATACCCACACCCTGAGGATTTAGGGGCCTATAGATCTCACCTAAGGGAAACAGCTTTTCTGGTCCTCAGACGGGAGAGCTGGAGAAAGGACCCAGCATTCACCCTTCCCTGAACAGAAGAGACCAGCCTTCCCAAGGTGCAGGGAGGGAAGACCCTCAGAGGGGCTAGGTGAGGAATGACAAGTATGAGGGATAGAAGGTCTCTTGAGCAAAATCTGGGCAGGCTTGGCTGTGCCCTCACACAGGGTACGGGTTGTCCAGGACTGCCACTCCTGCTGCCACTCCACCATCTGCATGCTCAATGGCTTTGGTTCGAAGCAGATGTCCCACATGCTTGTTCATCACAAGTGTCTTTCCCTGCCTATAGAAAGGGGGACAGAAGACACACCACTCCATTACCAAGACTCAGCCCCCACAGCCAAATCCTTCCCTGGTCCCACGTGAGCAGTATATGAGTGACTGACTACACCCAAGAAAGTGCTAGGATTTTATAATCAGATCTGGGTTTGCATCGTTTTAGGGAAATTATTAGCTCTGTGTCTTTGAGCAAGTTACTCAGCCTTTCTCAATATCAATTTCCTCAATTTAAAATAGAGATAATAGCTCTCACTTTGCAAGATGGTCACGAGGATTAAATAAAGCAGGAAAAGCACTTAGCATGATGCCAGGCTCACATTTCATGTTCTGTAGCTGTAAGTTTCCTTCTCTCCCTCTCTGTCAAGATGGCTATGGTGGTAGTTGGGTTTGGGGGAACATGGCAGGCAGAGATGCTGTTAAGTGGTTAGAGGGAAGGCTCAGGTCAGGAGCATGGTAGGATCTGATATTCCTACTTTGCTTGATCTTAGATTGCATATTTTGCAGGAAGCGGTTTAAGGGACCAGGAACTATTCCTTAAAAATTCCCAAGTGGTCTTCTCTTCCTGTTTCTTTAGTGCTCACATCCAAACCAGGGGTCACTCAGTCTTTCAGAGCCAACTGATTATCCTCTAGCTGGCCCATCCCACCTTTCTCCAGAACCCCTGGTGGCCTGGAAACTGGACCCAAATTCTCTTCTTCCCTGGGGTCTCCTTATAGTCTAGGGTTACTTTCTCATACTTCTTGATACTACTTGGAACTTCCTTTATAGCTGCAAAGCACTTGTCATCTGGGCTTCATTCGATAGCCCTGTGGGTGGGCAGGTTTTGGGTCCTTGGCCTCATTTACTAGATAAGGAAACAGGTAACATGGCTAGGGACTCGCAGAGCTGGGACTGACGCCCAGGATTCTTGCTCCCTGTCCAGTTCTCCTCCCCAGGCTCACTTGGCTGACTGGCAAGGAGGAGACCCTCTTGACTGGCTCACCTGACATAGACTCCAAAGATGCCCAGCTCTGAGATGCACTGGACCACTCGGACAGGGCTGCCAGGCCGTAGCAGACAATTTCCAAAAGGCTCAGGTTCTATCTTCTCCATGAGGATGTAGGACGCCCTCTCCTCGCTGTCTTTCAGGTGCTCCAGGGCCTGCACCATCTCCTCCCCATATAGGTTATTACCTGCAATAACACTGGCCAGTCACCTTCGACCCTCTGCCTACCTTCTCCACTCTGTGCCCCCATTTCTGTGGTCAAGGCAGCAGCCTCAGTTTCTAACACCAGCTCAGTGAAGCCAGGGCAGGCCTGGCTCCCAAGAAGGGAATGTCACTTTAATAGGAGAGCCCTTTCTCACATAAGCAAACACACCTCACCACAGCATCCTGCCTTGGTTCTCCTACTTGTCTATGGTTTTCCTTCTCAGCCTCCCTAACTGGTTCCTGCTCCTCTTCAATGTTGGAATTACCAAGGAATCCACCTGCCACCCTGTTCTCTCCTCCATGAACACACCTCCCCCCCCCCCCAGGGAGATTTCTAAGGCTCCATCTATATTCTATGACTTGTTAACTCCCAAATCTTCAACTTAAGCTCCCTGTTCTTGACATTGCAGGGATACCCCATGGGTTCCCAAAACAAACTCAGCATGTCCAAAGAGAACTCATTGCTTCTGTCTTGAACCTGCTCTTCCTGGATCTTCCTGCTCCCAATAGGTGAAAGGCATCCTGACTCATATTTAACTCCTCCCTCTCCATTACCTGTCAATAACTCAGACGTGTCTCTTCAGTCTGTATTCTTACAATGTCATAGCCCTAGCCTAGGCCTCTACATTGCTCTTCTGGACAATTATACCAGCCTCCTCTATGATGTCTGTTGCCATTGTCTCCCCTCATCCAGGACATACTTTACCATGGCTGAAACATGGATCCTGGATCAGATGTGTATCCCTTTCCTCCTTAAATCTCTCTAATGGATTCCCACTACCCTTAGGATAAAATCCAACTTCCTACATATTTTTAATGGTCTCTATAATCATGTCCCAAACCATCTTTTCCAGCCCAAATCCCTGCCTCCTCCCATTTCTCATGCTGTACTCCAGTCTTACCAGTATTCATTAATCTCCAAATGTACCACACGTCCATGGACCAGTGCTTCTCCTTGAGGCTACTCCTTCTGTGTGGAATACTCTCCCTCCTTTTCCACCTAGTAAACTCCTACCTATCCCTTAAGACCAAGATCAAAACTCATTTCTTCTGGGTCTGTGGACAGACATGATCCCTGCCCTCAAGGAGTTCAAACCAGGCAGCAAGATATCCAACCTCCTGATATGCCCTATCCAACCTCCTGATATGCCCTATCCCACTTCCCCACAATCTGGTCACAGGCACCTCAGACTAAACTTGTACGAACCCTCCAGTTACGGTTAATCAGGTCCCTCTGTGCTCAATATCACTTGATCACAGGGTCTTCTGGGACATTGTCCAAGGTGAAGGCCTGTGTCAGTTCATCCTATGTCCCCTAGAGCCTGGGACTGTGCCCATAGCAAGTGTGACTCAGCATTGGTAACAGCCTTCTTGCTCACTTCCCTTCCACTGAGCAGCCCTACCAAGGGGGAACCACCTACCTCCACCCTCTCTCTGGGGCTTTAGCACGAACTGGCTAGGGGAAGCAAGGGCCTCAGTAATGGCCTGGTCCCCTTCTTCACCCTGGCAGGAGGCAAGAAAGCAGTTACCAGCAGTCTTAAACCAGGGGCAGGAGCTACGGTCCTGCTGGTTGTGCAGAGCAGCATCAGAGGAATAACAGGAATGAGGCTAGATGCTACTATCTGGATGTCACCCCCAACAAACCCCTGAAGGCAGCAAGTACAATGAAAACAAGCTTTCTCTGGCAACAGTTCAGGGCTCCACAGTAGGAGGCATGGAGAACACATATAGATATTCCCCAATTCTTGCTGTCCTCCTCAGCTCCTTCCTCTTTCCACCTCTTATCTGGATCTCTACCTTTGTTGAGGGAGCTTACAATGGACTCCAGCCCACTACCAGCTCCAGCCTCCCCAATACATTGAATTCTGGGTTCCTGCTGTGGTGGAAGAAAGAGGCAGCCCACACACCATGTCCAGTGAGTAGAGGCCAGCAAATGTGGCACGGAGGCGGGCCACAGTCTCAGGCTGGCCAGGGAGCAACATCTCCAGCACACCCATTCTGCTCAGCTCCTGCTGCACCTTCTTTGTCCCAGCCAGCTGGGTGGCAATATCTGGGCACTTAATAGCACATGACCTCTCCAGCAGCAGGCGTGCTTCCCAGTTCTGCAGAGGGAAGAAAACAAAAGTAATTCTACTTCATTTCACTTTGGCTGACTTTTACTGAGCATCCATCAGATGCCAGGTATCATGCTTTCTTTCTTCACATTCATCATCTCCCAGGGTCACTGCATCTCTTTGTAAGGCAGATGTGGATTCTTCCAACATGTAGGATTCTTGCCCTAGGGAGCTCACAGTTTAGCACAATGGTACATGACTATAATTAAAAGGGAAATAACAAGATAAGGGCATAGAAAAGTAGATGAAGAGGTTTGAAAGAGGTGAGACACTTGTGTATGAGCTCAGCTTCCTACTGTACTTCAAATAAAATCTAAACTCCTTACCAAAGCTCACAAGACCCTGCAGGATCTGCCTCCTGTCCCGCTTTCAACCATGTCAATTTCATGACCTCCCTGCATCCCACTCTCACAGTCCAGCCATACAGGCCGGTCAGTCCTCAAACACACAGATGTCACTCCACCTCAGGGCCTTAGCATTTGCTGCTTTCCCCTCTGCCTGAAAGTCTTTTCCTTTTGGCTTTTCCAATGGATGATTAGATCCTTCTCATTCTTAGGTCTCTGCTCAAACCACCCTATTTAATGTGGGTTTTTCATAATTCGCTTATCTTTTCACCCTATTATTTTTTTAATTATTATTATTATTATTTTTAGTATTTATTTATTTCTTGGGAGAGAAAGAGACAGAGTGCAAGCAGGGGAGGGGCAGAGAGAGAGGGAGACACAGAATCCAAAGCAGGCTCCAGGCTCTGAGCTGTCAGCACAGAGCCTGACAAGGGGCTTGAACCCACGAGTGCGGGATCATGACTTGGGCTGAAGTCGGACGCCTAACTGACTGAACCACCCAGATGCCCCTTCACTCTATTATTTTATTCAAAGAGTTTCCCTCAACTAGAAAAAAAAAAATTTTTCTGTTTTTTCTTACTTTCTGATGACCATCTCCCTGACCAAAATGTGAGCTCCAGCACTTGTTTCTTTTGTATCCCCACTGTCTGACACAGTGCTCGGTAATTATTTGTTATTGTTGTTTAGTGAAGTGAAATTTGAGTAGTCAGGTAGGGTCTGACAGGTCAATAGGGAAGACACTCGGATTAGCAGAATAATTAGCAAAAGCCTGCAAGTGGGTAATCATAGGATGAATGGTCTGATGTGCTAAGAGTTTAGTGTGTGAGAGGCAGGTAAACAGCAGAGGTCCCCATTCTCAGACACTGGGGGATAACCTGTCCTTGAACTCCAGACTACATCAAACTGACCACAGCAGGATAAAGGCTAAGGCCTAAGGAGCAACATCCACAACCACCCATGCTGTCCTCCCTTTGATACACAGTTCACCTGCAGCATCTTTGCCTGGTCTTTACCAAGAATCTCAACCACCTTTGATGTTCCAGGCAGTTACTGGTGCCCAGAACATCAGAGATAAACCCAGAGAAGTACTCCATTTTGTTAAAAGCAGGGAAGCAAAATTCAGAGATGAGCAGGGGCATTCCCAACATCAACTAACAAGTCACTAAGCTTTGCAGATTTATCTTCAAATTCTAAACCTTGTGTGAGTTTCTCAATTCCCTAAATATGTCCTCCTCCTTATGCACAGACTTATTTCCCTGTTAGCTCAATCTCTTTTTAAAGTTTTTTTTTTTTTTTTGGCCCCTTCCTGGAGCCTGGATCCCCCAAATCCCCTGTCCTGGAGCCTGGATCCATTTTCCCCATGGACAGTTTTGTCTTTTTCTAGTCAGCAAGTTTCCACCACTCCTAACCACTTTCTAGAGGAAAGGACCTTCTACAGAGCTTCCACCTCTATGGAACTGTTGGGTTCCTTATTCAGCTGGGTCTTAGGGAAAATCCTATATTCAAAAAATTAAAGATCTGGAAGGAGCTCCCTCATTTTTTGAGTGTAGTTTCCTCAGCTTACAGAAATTGAGCCCATAAAGGGTCAGAAACCTGTCCATGGTCACACACAGGCAGAGCCAAAGGCTCATGACCCCAGGCATACTGATCATGGTATTTTCTAACTTATTTCTCCCGAGTGAAAGCAGGGCTTCTTAGCTTCTCCATACTATGGATTAGGGGCAGGCGGAGAACAATATGTTGGATATGCTAGTGGACCAAGAATCAGAAAGCCTGGGAACTCCCTGTGAGATCTTAGACAAGCCCCTGAATCTCTCCAAATCTTAGTTTCTCCGTCTGTATAATGGCAATAATTATATACCTCACACAGTGGTTGTAAGGATAAAATGAAATAATGGATGTGGAAAGTAATTTTGAAACTACATGGTAGGATAGCAAGATAAGGTGGTATCATCATTACTGTCATTAACATGAATGGACAGAAATACTTTCTAACACAGATAAAAGAGAAGTAAGAGTTGGCAGGAAGGAGCTGGTCAGTGGTATGGTGGAACTGGTTTGCATTAGCTACCCAGAGCTGATTGTACCCATCTCTGGGTTCAGAAATGTTAAGTAGGTCGGGGGCACCTGGCTGGCTCAGTCCATAGAACCTAAGACTATTGATCTCAGGGTTGTAGGTTTGAGCCTCATGTTGGGTATAGAGATTACTTAAAAATAAAAACTTTAAGGAAAAAACAAATGTTCTTGCTGAAGCAGTGAAAAAAAGAAAAGTTGGGTAACTTGAAATCGGCCATGATGGGAGTATACCATAGAAATCAGCAAATGCTACAAACTGGGGCTTTCCCCCTTAAAAAGATGACTATTTAACATTTTCCAGGGAGCTCCTGGGTGGGTCAGTCAGTTGAGCATCCAACATTGGCTCAGGTCATGATCTCACAGTTCCTGGGTTCAAGTCTCACGTAGGCCCTGTGCTAACAGCTCAGAGGCTGGAGCCTGCTTTGGATTCTGAGTCTCCCTCTCTTTCTGCCCCTCCGCCACTCACTGTCTCTCTCAAAAATAAACAAACGTTAAAAAAACATTTGCCAGTATATCCCTAGAAACAATGTGAATGGCTGAAGCAACATAGATACCTGAGGATTCAGAGTCTAGAAGACAGTGTGTAGAGAGTGATAGATAGTAAAAAGCTTGTGGGAGAATAAGAGGTTCCAGCAGTAAGTTCCCTGAGGAAGAACTGAGGGCAGGGCCCAGGGAAAAACCCAGGTTATTGTGATGCCTGAGCTGGGTCTCCAAGGAATGACTTTGGGTCCTAGGAGGCAGAGAATAGTCTAACAGAATACCAACCTGTACACTGTACTGACTCGGCATGTAGCCATCCCGGAAATAAACCACAGCAACTTCCTGGCCATCCCTAGAACACAGAATGGAGAATGCTGCTATGTTAAATTATAACTAATATAGTGATTCAGTATATTTCACAGTGCATCCAAATGAGTTTGTCCTCTTTGAAAGCCAGACCACACAGGCTGCCTAGTCAGGGGTTCACTGGAAGCAATGAAACTAGATACACCCATACCACTACTTCTTCCACTAAAAACATGAAGGTATGCAGTGAAGAATGCTTTAGAATATTCTAGATCTAGAGTCATTGTAGGAAGCCCACAGGGAAGCAAGAAAGCAACCAGAATCAAATCAGATAAATAAATAAAAAAAACATTTTTTTTTAATGTTTATTTATTTTTGAGAGAGGCAGGGAGACAGAGCACAAGTGGGGGAGGGGCAGACAGAGAGGGAGACACAGAATCCAAAGCAGGCTCCAGGCTCTGAGCTGTCAGCACAGAGCCCAATGCGGGGCTTGAACCCATAAGCTGAGCCACCTGGACACCCCAAGATAAATTTTTTTTTTTAAGTGGGCTAAAAATTACTGAGCCTCAGAATCATATTGCCATGCCTACCAAAACACGTTGCATTATACTACTTGAGGGCAGCCTGCGTGGCTCAGTTAAGCGTCCAACTTCGGCTCAGGTCATGATCTCATGGTTCATGAGGTCGAGCCCCTTGTCAGGCTCTGTGCTGACAGCTCAGACCCTGGAGCCTGCTTCAGATTCTGTGTCTCCCTCTCTCTCTGCCCCTCCCCCACTCGTGCTCTGTCTCTCTCTCTTCTCTCTCAAAAATAAACATTAAAAAAAAAAAGTAGCTGAAACCAGGCTGAGATTTTTTGAAATGGTAGGCATAAGGGTGCAGAGATGCAAAATTATGAGTCTAGCTAAGACACAGACTGTTTATTTATTTTTAATTTATTTTTTTTAATATGAAATTTATTGTCAAATTGGTTTCCATACAACACCCAGTGCTCATCCCAACAGGTGCCCGAGACTATCTTTTTAAAGACCTTCCCCTTTCTTTGGCTTATTTGATACTGTCTGGAAAGTAAATTAATGACTTTGTTATGATAAAAGCACATTTTGAGAAAAGTGGTACTATGAAATTTCATGGAGGTTCTTTTTTTTTTTTTTTTAATGTTTATTCATTTAACATCTTTGAGAGAGAGAGAGACGGAATGTGAGTGGGTAAGGGGCACAGAGAGAGGGAGACACAGAATCCAAAGCAGACTCCAGGCTCTGAGCTGTCAGCACAGAGCCTGATGTGGGGCTCGAATCCACGAACTGTGAGATCATGACCTGAGCTGAAGTTGGATGCTTAAGTGACTGAGCCACCTAGGGGCCTTTCAATGGAGGTCCTTAATTTTAAGAATCACAGATTAGGGGCATGTGGGTGGCTCAATCAGTTAAGCATCTGACTCTTGATTTCGGCTCATGTCATGATCTCAGTTTGTGAACTTGAGCCCTGCATCAGGCTCTGTGCTGACAGCACAGAGCCTGCTTGGGCTTCTCTGTCTCCCTTTCCTTCTGCCCCTCCCCTGCTCACACTCTCTCTCAAAAATAAATAAAACATTTAAAAAAAGAAGAAGAAGAAGAAGAAGAATCACAAATTTAAAAAAAAAACAAAAAACCAAAAACCTATAAAATTCCAGGTCTAAATATGTGTGTTGCAAACAATGCTACCCAACTAAGTGGTACTAAAGTCACTTGGTGGAAGCCCCCTGCAGGGGAGCATAAGGCCTGGCGTGGAACACAAATCCAGGCCCCATAATGTCTTGCCTAAGCTCAGAGAGAAGCTCCCAGATCAATCACAGAATGAGCAAGCTATTCCTCTTCCTCCCTGACTGCTCAGCCCAACTGTCCAGGCCTGATAGCTACCAAGAGGGGCAAGAAAGCTTTTAGGAGTCCAGGGACATATGAACACCAGGGTTATTTTAAGAAGGCCCTTATCAAGAATGTTGGTAGCTCTGGGGTGCCTGGGTGGCTTAATCAGCTAAGGGTCCGACTCTTGGTTTCAGCTCAGGTCATGATCCCAGGGGTCATGGGATTGAGCCCTGTGTTGGGCTCTGTGCTGAGTGTGGAATCTGCTTAGGATTCTCTCTCTCCTTCTGTCCCTTTCCCCCATTTGCACTTTCTCTCTAAAAAAAAGAAAGAAAAAGGTCAATAGCTCTGATACAACCTTTTAGAAGCAGAATATGACCAAGCCTTCTCCAGACTTTCCTGAGATGATGGGGTATTTTGCCCCTAAAATTCAGAGAGAAGGAAGCAAGCCATCACATCTCCTAGAAGAAAGGATTACTGGGGGAAATGGGTAGCAGAATAAGTTTCCTAAAGTAGTAATGCTCCCTGAACACTTACATAAACAGCCTTCGGTCTTGGTCTAGAGACCCCTTTTCAAAGACATCTTCAAACCTTCGACGGATTACGTGGATATTCCTGGGAAAGATGGGCAAAGGTTAGAGGTAATGGATGCTCTGTTCTGAGTAGTTCTTCACAAGCCTAGGGCCATTATCTGGAGGTCTCCCCTCCTTTACTTACTTGGCTAGTAGCTCATTCTCTATAGCACGCTGGTCAAATATGTTCCTTTCCTTCTCTTGAGCAATCAGTAGCACCAGAGCGCTGGGGAGAGAGTGAGCACAGTTGGCTGAAGTGACTACAAAGCTTGTCCTCCCTCCATCCAACAACCTTCAGGAGAACACACCTTCCCTGAAAGAGCAGGTATTCTCTCAAATCAGAAAGGTCTCAGGCGATACCTGAGGCTCTAATACATTATTTCCTGAAATTAGGAAACTTGAAAAAATGGAGATGTCTCTGTTCCTTCTCCAGTAGGTAGATGAAATATTGTAATGATGTTAATTTTCTACGCAAATTAAAACTTAGATTTAAAATCTCAAAAACCCAAGACGACCTTTTCTTAAAACTTAATGATTTTAAAATCTTTCTGGAAGAATAAACAGATGAAAATACTGAAGAATATTTTATAGAATAATGTGTGGGGTTGGAGGCTAATGACCCTTTTACTAGACTGTAAAGCATATAATAAAGGAGTGTGTGGTTCTTGCATGATACATTATAATAGTCAATGGAAATCCTACAGAACCCTATAGAGCCATCCATAAATAAGGAATTATCTCTTGGGGCCTCCCAACATTACTGTGATCTACACAGGGACACGTTTGGTCCCACAGTATTAATGGTATCATTGAGGCTTACCTGACCTCTTTCTTTCTGCTATCAACATAATTCTTAAAGAAGGAGGAGCTCAAGGACAAAGGAAAAAGTTAATGCCAGGAACTGTCTGTTTGGCTACCTGAGGGACAAGGCTTTAGATTCAGACGTGAATTCTAAACTTACTAGCTATGTGACTTTTGGCAAGTTATTCCACCTCTCTGAGCCCTCAGTTTGGAGTACCAAACTCCATTTTTGCTGTAGCCGTATTGCTCTTCGCCCATAGCTTCTTGCTAAGACTCTTGGGTGGCCAGATTTGGGCTTAGGAATCTAAGTGTGGATACCTTCCTCCTGTAACTGTCCTCTGGTCTGTTTGTCTCTGCTTTTCTCTGCCTCAGCTGAACCTCTTGGACTACATTCTGCCTGACTCCTTTCTACTTAACTGAAATACAGGTCCTAGTATGCCTCCTCTCCTGGCTTGCCTGAAATCTCTTGAGGGTCAGACATGACATTAAGCTGAGTCTTAGCTTTGAGTTGGGTTTCTGAGAGACAAGCTAGAAATGGTGCTTTCGTAAGCCATCTTGCCCTGAGACACCCAAGGGCCAATGGCCTTGCTTTTCATATCGCAGCCTGATTTGCTCTCCTCATGGGTGGGAAGGTGGCACCTGGCCCAGGCTGGCCTACCTCCAAAAAGAGGCGGAGGAGGGAGGCTGAAAGCTGTAGGTTAAAGTGGAACCGCATTCCCTGGTTAAGTCAGCCTGCCCTCTGCCAAATAATCACAGCCAGACTCAGAAAACATATTCTACCTCCTCCTGCCTTCAGTTCTGAACAGTATTTTGGGAACAGGACTAGGAAAGTGTCAGCTAAGGAAGGTGAAGTGGCAGTAATGTGCTGGCTGGGAGTGAGGACTCCGGATAATAGCTCCCAACATTTTATACCAAGAATCCTTCTTTCTTATCCCTACTCATTCTAACCACAGTCACTATATTTTGAAAAAGTTTGAATAAATGTCTAAATTGGAATCATAATTCATTTTCCATGCTTTTTTAAAAATCTAAAAAATTATGAGATAACCGATGAAAAATTCATCTGTTCTATCAGTGCTTGAGCCTGAGTTTTTTGATCTATACTATGGGACCATTCCTCTTGGAGGCAGAACAGTATGGTAGAAAGAATGCAGGCTTTAAAGGCAGATAGACGTGAATTCTAAACTTACTAGCTGTGTGACTTTTGGCAAGTTATTCCTCCTCTCTGACCCCTCAGTCTTCCCTTCAGTAAAATGAAACTAGTACTCCTTAAATGGTAGCTGCTATTATTACTACTATTATTATTACCACTACTACTACTACTATTGGAAGTACTACATAATGATCCTGAGGGGTGGTGTTGTTGTTTTTAGTCTTTCAAGTTTTTAAATTCCGGTTAATTAACATTAGTTTCAGGTGTAGAATCTAGTGATTCATCACTTACACACAACACCCAATGCTCATCACGTTAAGTTCTCTGCTTAATGCCCTTCCCCCATTCAGCCCATCCTCCCACCCCCCCACCCCCACTTCTCCTCCAGTAATCCTCAGTTTGTTCTCTGTAGTTAAGAGTCTGGTTTGCCTCTCTTCCCAACCCACCCCACCCCCACCATGTTCATCTGTTTTATTTCTTAAATATGAGTGAAATCAGATGGTATTTGTATTTCTCTGACTTATTTCCTTAGCATAATACTCTCTAGCTCCATCCACATTGTTGCAAATGGCAAGATTTCATTCCTTTTGATGACTGAGTAATATTACATTATACACACACACACATACATATATATATATATATATATATATATACACACACACATACATACATACACGCACACCACATCTTTATCCATTCATCAGTCAATGAACATTAGGGCTCTTTCAATAATTTGGCTATTGATAATGCTGCTATAAGCATCAGGGGCATTTATCCCTTCAAATCATTATTTTTATATCCTTTGGGTAAATACCTAGTAGTGCAACTTTTTGAGGAACCTCCATACTGTTTTCCAGTGTTGCTGCACCAGTGTGCATTCCTACCAACAACGTAAGAGGATTCCCTTTTCTTCACATCCTCGCCAACATCTGTTGTTTCCTGTGTTGTAAATTTTAGCCATTCTGACAGGTGTGAGGTGATATATCATTGTAGTTTTGATTTCCCTGATGATGAGTGATATTAAGCATCTCTTCATGTGTCTGTTAGCCATCTGGATGTCTTCTTTGGAAAAATGTGTATTCATGTCTTCTCATTTTTAAACTGGATTATTTATTTTTTGGGTGTTGAGTTTTATTAAGTTCTTTATATATTTTGGATACTAACCCTTTATCAGATATGTCATTTGCAAATATCTTCTCCCATACCAAAGGTTGCCTTTTAGTTTTGCTGATTTTTTCCTTCACTGTGCAGAAGATTTTTATTTTGATGAGGTCCCAATAGTTTATTTTTGCTTTTGTTTCCCTTGCCTCTGGAGACATAGCTATAGCTAGTAAGACTTGCTATGGCCATTGTCAATGAGGTTACTGCCTATGTTATCCTCTATATTTTGATGGTTTCCTGTCCCACATTTAGGTCTTTCATCCATTTTGAATTTATTTTTGTGTGTGGTATAAGAAAGTGGTCCAGTTTCATTCTTTTGCATGTTGCTGTCTAGTTTTCCCAATGCCATTTGTTAAAGAGACTGTCTTTTTTCCATTCCTCACCAGATTTTTTAAAGCATTTTTCAAAGCCATGAGATTTCATTTAATTCTCACTACCACCCTTTTAGGTTTTATTATTATCATCCCCCTTTTACAAACTGCTGCTCAGAGAAAAGAACTGTCTTAGCGAAGGTCATATGCTAGGTCAGCAGAAATGCCTATTTGACTTTCAAAATGAGAAGCCAGTCCCAGCTCAGGCACCCCATAGTTCCTACCCACCAGTGCCTAGTTCTAGGCACATAAGTCTTCCCATGTTATTCACAGCCTGGTTGGAGAAACCCTCTGCAGCATTTTTTTCATCAGTAGTTCCCCAGCTGACCCTTTCCTGGCTTCAGTCTCTTAAAAAACACTTAACCAAGAGTTAATTATTCATCTTATGCCTTCTAAATATTCAGAGTCCGAAGTTTCTTGAGTCTTAGTGAGGCTTAGCAAGCCCAGAGAGGCTCTCTTAGAGGCAATAAAGTGATTAAGGTTGCAGATTCCAGAGGGAGTGGACTATGGGCTCTACCACCAACCATCTGACCTTGAGCCATTCACTTCTCTGAACCAGTTTCCTCATCTGTAAAATGGGGGGAGTTGGGTGGTATCTACCTTGAAATATTTCATATGAGGATCTAATAAGATCCTACGTGTAGAGTGCTTAGCACAAAGTGTGGCACCAGTCCGTGCTCATTAACGGTTAACTATTAAAGCTATGTAAACATTGCAGTAACTATTGGTACAGTGCCGCCCCCTATATATACAGAAGTCACTTACCTGGCATCTTTACACATCTGGAACATGGTTGAAAATAGGAAGGAAGCAAAAAATGCCTCTAGGCAGTTACAACAGACACCACAAAATCACTAAGTCAAAGCTTATGCATTTACTTATCAAAGAGGCCCTCACACTCATTAGATGGTACATGACAACCCAGACCACTTGCTTTCCCAAACCATAGCAAATCAGAAAGGAGGTACAGGGATGGGAATGGAGGATTCCAAATTAAAGCACACTGACAGCAGTAGGAAGTAAGAACTGATAGTAGGGAGACAGGAAAACTGGGAAGAAAAGGAATAAGAACTTAAAGCCTAACAGTTGGGGCCATTAGTGCAGGCAGACAGCCTCACATGCCTCTCTAAGTCTAGATAGTACCTCTGTATTACATCAAGATACAATCACTAACAGTAATGCAATCATTAACAGATAATTGTGACCTCTAGCCAACAACAAGATTAAATTATAGTCTGTGTCTCTTATTTAAGAAGGAAGCCCAGAAACCCCTTAAAGTCTGGTACTTAAAAGTGTAAGCTTCTATTTCCAGGAAAAAAAATCCCTCATTTCCTAAAGATGTCAGGCGAAGAAGTTGCTTTGCACTGCACCCACGAATGCTGAATCTAAAGCAGGATTCTACCATTCTTTCCCCCCCTTACTTGGCTGAGCCGTAGAGCTCCCAGGCCTTGGTGATCCCCTGGGCCAGTCCCTTGCTGGGATTATTGGAGAGGATCTTGGCAGCTTCTTTGGTCTTACTCAGGACATTGAGAACATGTCTGTTGGAAGAGATGTCTTATTCAGTAATTGGATGGATCTAGAAGACCCCTCTCTGCCTGTGACTCACAGATCCTTACAGGAACATCACTTGGAGAATTAGCTGAACACTAAAAAGCATCTTATCATCATGCTTCTCAGGCCTGAATATACGGGGCCACCCAAACCCTGGCTCCGTGTATATGCCCAGAGCCCCAAGACCCTGTGTTTCTACTCTATACCAGCCTCCCTATGATCTGGAACGCCTTTCCCTGAGCACCAGTGCTTGCTATCTGGAATCCTGCTGCCAACCATCTGTAATCACAGCAACCTGGAGCATCACTGCTGGCTGGAAATGGTTGCTACTAGGGTCAAGCCTTCCAATGGGAAGCCACTGATCCCTCTCTGCCATGGATTCTGACCTCTCTTCAGGCCTTCCAAGCTCTTTCTCACTCAGGTACTGTTTCTTCAAGCTGGAATACTACTTTATACAATGAGGGAGCAAGACTAGATGAACAGTGATGTCCCTTCTCTCCTTGACATACTAAGACCTAATTACAAGTGGAAACTGCTACAGGAGAAACACATGACCCAGGGCCTGGGAAGAAATAGTTGGAATTGGAGATCCCTGTTCCTGCCTGTGACCGTAGGCCTATTAGGCTTTCACCCCACCAGTGTGCCCAGTGTTGCCCAGGGTACCCACCGGTGCACAGCTGGGGTACGGGAGGCCAGGCCCCCAAAGCTGGCAGAGATGGTGTTGATTTCAATCTGTTTCAGGACTGGGGAGCCATCTGCATTGCGCTGGAACATGTAGTCTGAGCGGTTCAGGCCCAGGAACACAGTCTGTGGGGAAAACTGAAGGCTGAGTACATTTGCCCAGGGCTGATTGAGGGCCTAGCCACAGAACAGACAGGTAACATGAATTCTACATAGAGATCAGAGTTGCAGGCTAATGCTCCAAAACCTAGTGGAATCATTCTTTTGGTCATCCCAGGATTGGTCACTGATGTACAAACCTAGTGGAGACCAACAAGAGGCAGATTTCCATGAGCTCAGGGCCTGGGCCAATTTCTTCTGGTAAAAAAAAAAAAAAGGGAGGGACAGGTCCTAGATTGGGGTGGAGTGGGGACTGGTTACCTGAGCAATGCCTTCTTTCAGGACTTGCTTGTAGATGTTAAAGAGGCGAGCAGTGAAGTTGTCCCTTTTGATGGTGCTGGAGGAGGAAATAGAGCATTTTCTAGGCTAAATGGGATCTTAAAGATCAAATAGTTCTACCCTCATCCATTGCCTCCTGAATCTTTCAGTCTGCTGACCCAAACTTGAACAGCCACATCAACCTGATAGACAATAGTGGTTTAGAACTCAGGTCTAGAGCCAGATAACCTGAGTTCAAATCCCGGCTCTACCACTCACCACTAGGCAACCTTAGAGAATTATTTCACTGTGTGTCTCAGTTTGCTCATCTGTAAAAGATAAAAATGAAAGATGGAGAGGAAAATAATTTTACTTCTATCATAGAGTTGTGGTGAAGGGTAAATGAGATATTATATGTACAGAACTGAGCATAGTGTCTGGTCCTGAGAGAAACTAAGAAATGTCATGTGATAAAACCATTCCATCTTTGAATATCTCTGATGGTTGGTAAACCTTCTGGTCGACATAACATTAACTCTCCATAGCTTCTCCTACACTCTGGGGCTTCCAAGGACAAGTCTTTTCCACCTCTTATACAGCAACTCTCAGAGATTAAAAGACAGCAGTTATGCTCTGTGCACCAAAGCATTCTTCTGACTCAAGCTAAATATCCTTTTTTTTTTTTCTTCAGCCAGTCCTCATATGATATGATTTCCTCAGGGCAACCTTCCCTATCTGGATCAGATCCTCCTGCCATGTGCTCTTAGAACACTGTGGACCTCTCCTTTGTAGTACAGATTAGTTTTAAGTTTCTGTTTTATTTCTGTGATAACTAATGTCACCTCTCCTATTTGCCTATAAACCACATGAGGGTAGAGACTTTGTCTGTGGTAGCTCATCATCATGGCCCAGTGTGCTGCTGTGACATGTTATATGAAGTAGGAGTCCATCCAGTGTGGAAGAGGCACCCACAGGTAACTAACACCACACTTGTTGTCTGTCAAGATTCAGGGCAGTCTCTACATCCCTGCTCAAGCCTAACTCACTCTCCTCACTTGTTACAGGGACCCCACTGAGCCCATGTAGCTCAGGCCTGCCCTGCAGTTCCTCTGTTCCCCAGCCAGCTCTTTCATGAGGCCTTTCCCAGCCCTTGGTGAGGAGAGTCCCCAGCTGGGCTTCAGCCTCCAAGAAAGTTGAGACACATTTTTGCTTTACTGAAGAGGTGTGTCCCTTCAACCTAGGTCCCAGGCTGCTATTCTAGCACATGTGATACTAGGGCTCTATTCCCATACAAGCTAGGGTTTGTGTGTATTTCAGAGGACAGAGAAACAGGGAAGGCAAGGTTGTAGACATGGACTGCAGGAAAGGTCTCCACATAATTGCATCTTTAGGGCAAAGATCATAAATCAGGTTGCTCATATATTCTGCAATCCAGAATCAGAGGTACAAAAGCCAGGCCCACCCCGAAAAAGACCTGGGGGGAAGGTGGTGGTAGGGTTTGTACATTCATAACTCATTGCATTTTTAGTTTCAAGTCAATGGTTTCCAAATTTCTTACCATTATGATCCCTTCCCATATTCACCTTCACACCAATGTGCACATTTTTAAAAGATTGTATCTCTGGGGTGGCTGGCTGGCTCAGTCAGTGGAGCATGCGACTCTTGGTCTCGGGGTTTTGAGTTCAAGCCCCATGTTGGGTGTAGAGATTACTTAAAGATAAAATCTTAAAAAAATTTTTTGTCTCTAACAAAATAATTGTTTTCTTTTGAAAAATTAATCAGACATGCAAGTATGTATGTCTAGTCTGTTTATGTATACACACACACACACACACACACTTATTTATTTAATTCTAAAATAAAGAATTTGGGGCGCCTGCGTGGCTCAGTCGGTTGAGCGTCCGACTTCAGCTCAGGTCATGATCTCGCGGTCTGAGTCTGAGCCCCGCGTCGGGCTCTGTGCTGGCAGCTCAGAGCCTGGAGCCTGCTTCGGAATCTGTGTCTCCCTCTCTCTCTGACCCTCCCTCACTCATGCTCTGTCTCTCTCTGTCAAAAATAAATAAACATTAAAAATTTTTTTAAAAATAAAGAATTTAATTCTAAAGTAAAGAGAGGGGCCTGAGTGGCTCAGTCAGTTGAGTGTCCAACTTTGGCTCATGTCATGAGTTCGAGCTCTGTCATGAGTTCACGTCATGGCTCATGTCATGAGTTCGAGCTGACAGCTTAGAGCCTGGAACCTGCTTCGAGTTCTGTGTGTGTCTCTCTCTGCTCCTCCCCCACTCAGACTCTGTCTCTCTGTCTCTGTCTCTCTCAAAAATGAATAAACATTAGAAAAAAAAATTGAAAGTAAAGGAATTTCCCTTGTCCCAGGGCCTGAAGATAAAAAAAGGATTAAGGGAGAAGAGACAGAGCGGTGGATGGGGTGAACCATTTCAGGAGTTCTGTATCCTCATGCCCTGGGTGGGGCCCAGTCTACCCCCCCATCTCACCCAGAGATAAGAGGGCTGAGGAAAAGAAGTTAGAAATCTGACTTTAAACCCAGTAATCTCCTTTGCCCTTTGTTTTCCCTAAAACAATGCTGACATTCCCTAATTCCAAATAGAAATCTCAGTCATCAAAGCAAGGGGCCATGGATCAGAGAATCACAGAATGTGATTGGAAGAGATCTTAGATTTACGCCAACATCCCTACATTACAGATGAAGTAATTGAGGCACAGAGAAAGAAAGGAATTTGCTTGCAGCCATATAAATGAGGATTAGAGCCAGGATTAAAAGCCAGCCCTCTTGACTTCTGTTCTACTACTTTTGTTTTCTCTGGGGGGTACCTGTCCCCAACCCCACCAAGTCAGCTGCCAGAGCAACATCTCATGGCTCCTCAGTCTTCCAGTCCCTTGGGTTCCAGCAACTCCCGGCCCCTATTGCCCCATCACCCAGTACCTGGAGAGAGTCTGCTCCAGAAAGGCTGCATTCTGGCTGACAGCATCCACCAGCATGTTAAAGTCCATCTGCACAGCATAGGCCTGCTCCAGCAGGGCACTGGGGACCAGTGAAGGGAAGAGCGTGAATGGGGCATAGCTTACCACCTGATCAAGGAGAAAGAGCGGGCAGGGTTAGAACACCTGTAAATGGGCTGTTTTCTTGTAAACATAATCCCATGAAAAGTGTAACCTACATTTATTGACACACAAACTGCCGAATAGTGGTTACCTCTGTGAAGGGAGGGAGAAAACAGGATGATGAAGGGATATAATGGGAACTTTCAGACTCTGTAATATTCTATCTCTTTACATTAAAAAAAAAAAAAAAAAAAAAAAAAACAGAAGCAAAACAGCCAAAACAAATAAACAAAACCACAAAAAATTGAGCACTTACTGTGTACAAGGCAGTTTTAAATACCTTACATGGATGCGTCATTTAACTCTGTGAGGCAGATACTATTATTATCTGTTCTTTTTTTTAATGTTTTATTTATTTTTGAGAGACAGAGCACGAGCAGGGGAAGGGCAGAGAGAAAGGGAGACAATCAGAAGCGGGCTCCAGCTGAGCTATCAGCACAGAACCTGATGCAGGGCTTGAACCCACAAAGAGTGAGATCATGACCTGAGCCATAGTTGGACACTTAACCAAGTGAGCCACCCAGGCGCCCCTATTATTATCTATTCTTAATAAATAGATAAAGGGAATTGAGTCTCAGATTAAGTAACATGTCCAAAATTATATAAAGCTGTTACATGGCACTGGGATTTGAACCAAGGTGGTTAATAAACAACACACACACACACACACACACACACACACACAGCTCCTAGCCAGGGTCCTAAACCCAGGACCCTCGTGCCAGGAGCTCCCACCCCAGCCCCCTTGCCTTCTGGTTGGGGCAGAGGGAGAGTCCTGCTGGTAGGGCTGCATCAGAAGTGATCTCTGGCCCCCAGAGTAGAAGTTAGGAGTGGTTTCTCCCCAGTGTTGGAGACAGTGACTCAGGTTGCCAGACCTGGAGTTAGGCTGCATTCTGAGTTCTTTGGACTTTGGCAGAACCAGGAAACCCAAATACCCATCTGGAACACTATTTCTAGAAGGGGATAATGCATTTGGAGATTCACAACAACAAATGAACTAGAATTTGGGTAGGAGATGATAAAATGACCTTGTGATTTATATTATGATGTATTCCTGAGTTTAACCTCTGAGTTAATATCAATTTGCCATTATCATAGTATGAGTTTATGACATTAGAACTTGGCATTTATATATTTAAAAATATTTTTTGAACAAATGATACAAAATTCAAGAGACAGAAGGATACATAGTGAAAAGTATGTCTCATTCCCTGATGACCCAATTCTCCTCCCCAGAAGCAAATTGTATACTAGTGTCTCACATGTCCTTTAGACTATATGTATATACACATTTTTCTTTTTTTACACACACAGAAGCACATGGTACATATATTGTTCTGTCCTTTGCTTTATAAATATTTCAGAGACATTTCCATATATGTTCAAATAGATCTCATTCTTTTTAATGCCTGTAGAGTATTCCATTCTTTGGATATAAAATAATTTATTAATTCAAGTTTTGTCTTTTTTTTTTTTAAGTTTATTTGTTTATTTTGAGAGAGAGAGAGAGAGAGAGAGAGAGTACAAGTGGGGGAAGGCCAGAGAGAGGGAATCCCAAGTAGGCTCCACACTAACAGCACAGAGCCCAATGTGGGATTTGAGCTTATGAACCATGAAATTGTGACCTGAGCCAAAACCAAGAGTTGAACACTTAACTGATTGAGCCACCCAGGCACCCCTGAATCTAGCTTTCTGTTATGAACATATAGGTGGTTTCCTCCCCCCACCCCATTACAATCAATGCTTCAATCAATATCCTAGAGTATATATTCTAGGTATTTTGTGTGTGAAAAAGTCCATAAATTATAAATTTATAAAAATGGAAATGTCAGATAATTAGAGTAAATCCACTTAAAATTTTCATAGATAGTTCCCAAATTACCTTCCTCAAAATCTCAGAAGACAAAAGTGAGGAAGGATATTTGTGAGAATAAGGTTTTTTCAGCTTGAAGCTTTTCTGTGTTAGGCTGGGAATCACTGCAGATTACATAGGGGGTCACCTAATACCCTGAGTGCATGTGTGATGACAATAAGGGCATTTCCTTGGCTTTAAAACTTAGAACTCTGCTTCCTCCAACAAGTCTCATTTGGCCTGAAAAACTCACAAAGGCTTTTTCTAGTAAGACTTCCCTCTGCCTCTGTCCCCATGACTCATGCCCACTTGAATTTGGGATCCATAGTATACAGCTGTTCTCCACTGTGTATAGGCCAAAGGCTGAAACACACAGTCTTTTAACTTTTTATGGAGACACAGGCACAGAGTAATAGTCTTCTACTCTGAGAAAAACGGTAGCATGTGCATGACAATAAAAGATATCCATAGTCAAAGAAACAAAGAGTGATGGGAAGAAGAGCTCCTATTTCACCTGAGGGGCCAGATTTTTTTTATTTCATGAAAAAAAAATCCAAACAAACATTGGGCCTCACATTTTAAAGACACTGATGAAAAAACTGTTAACAATGCTTGTCTCTGGGGAAGGAAACAGTGGCTAGAGGGAGGAGACTTATTCTACACTGAATTCCCTTTAAATTTTGTAACCTGTTCATGTTTGGTTTTTTTTTGTTTTTTTTTTAATTAACTCCCTAAATCTGCAGGGACCAGCTATTAATTCTGCACTTGGTTTGTCACCCCTACCTACAGGATAAAGTTCATGTTCCTCTTCCTCCCAGTATCCAAAGCCTCTTGATTATCTGACTTCGACCTGTCTTCTGTCCCATATTCAGCTGCATTCTCTTGAACATTTTGTGCCTTTTCCTATTTTAGACCCTCTGTTATGCTGTTCTTTTCTATTTATTTTTTAAGATCTAGTTCAAATACAACTGATGAGTTGCTCCTTCGTCTAGGTGTCCCATACAGTTTCCTGAGAGAGGCAGTAAAGAATGGAAGTTCAGAGCATGAAGTCAGGTGGCAAACTCTTTGGGTTTGAATTCTGGCTTTGCCAATTCCACAACCATTTGAATGACCTCAGGCAAGTTACTTTACCTTTCTAGGCCTTGGTTTCCTCATCTCTGTTGTGAAATTTAAACGAGTTAGTGATTTCAAGCTGTTAGAATAGTGCCTGGCACATAGTCAATAATAAACAGTAGCTAATATTGTGCAGCAGGCTCTCTATGTTTCCTCATAGAACTGACATTTAATTTTGTCTTGTGGCACATTCTCCAACTAGACCATGCGCTTTAGTGGCCAGAGTCTCTGGCTGACTCACCTGTGTCCTCAGTGTCTAGAATGGCCTGGCATAAAACAGGCACCTGACAAAGATTTGGACTGAAATCTCTTTCTCTTTCTCACATCCGTACACATACACATATTTCCTGTCTTTTTTCTTTTTGATGTTTATTTATTTATTGAGACAGAGAGAGAGAGAGAGAGAGAGAGAGAGAGCAAGCATGAGTGGTGGAAGGGCAGAGA
Organism: Panthera uncia; assembly: GCF_023721935.1. Classification (NCBI taxonomy): domain Eukaryota; kingdom Metazoa; phylum Chordata; class Mammalia; order Carnivora; family Felidae; genus Panthera; species Panthera uncia. The sequence continues at coordinate 23,631,354 of NW_026057578.1, read as the reverse complement.
GAGATAGAGACAGAGAGAATTCCAAGCAGGCTCCACACTGTCAGCGCAGAGCCTGACATGGACCTTCAATCCACAAACCCAACAGTGAGATCATAAGCTGAGCCAAAATCAAGAGTCGGACGCCTAACTGAGCCACCCAGGTGCCCCATTTCCTGTCTTTTTTCTCTGAATTGGGAATCTCACTGAGGACTATGCCTTTTCTAGGCTCCATTAACTTCCAGAAAGACCAAGTGTTGGACCTTCACACAATACCTATTGATTAATAGAACAAAAAAATCTTGGAGGGGAAAATGCTTAATCCTGGGTTCAGACAAACAGTTCACATAATGTAAAGTTCACAAAGCAAGCAATTATATTCCCAAAGCCAGAGGCAGACCTTCCACAATGTCAGCCTACCTTAGGTAACAGCCATTCGCATTCACTCAGGCCTCAGCAAATATTTATGAGTCTGGACTCTCCACCAGGCCCTTAACTTAGTAAAAAAAAAAAAGATGGTCGCAGCTCTTTAGTTACTCATATGGATTGTCACAAGGTATACTAGTAAGTAAAAAGAAAAAAGCAAGGCACAAAAGAGTTTGTCTAGGATGCTTCTTTGTGTAAACAGTGGGAAAAAGGAATATATACTTTTTTTGTTATGAGTAAACTATAGTAAACTATATGAAAGAATAAACAAAAACGCTAAAACACAGCTTGTCTTCAGGTCAGGAGAACCGGATGGCTAGGGAATATAGAAGAGAGGGTTAAACTGTAAACTCTATGTCCTTTGAATTTTGAACTATGACAATGTCTTACCAGTCACAAAATAAAAACTTTTTTTTAAGGATGAGACTTTTAAAAAATGTGGTTTGGACTTAGCAGTTCTACTTTTAAAAGCATCAACCCTACAGAAGTACCCAAACAGGCGTGTATGTAGCTGTTCCCTATAATGCTGTTTATAATCATAAAACATTAGAAATCAGGGGTACCTGGGTGGCTCAGTCAGTTAAGTGTCCAAGTCTTGATTTCGACTGAGGTCATGATCTGACCGTTCATGGGTTGAAGCCCCTCATCAGGTTCTGCGCTGACAATGCAGAGCCTGCCTGGGATTCTCTCTCTCCCCCTCTCTCTGCCCCACCCCTGCTCAAGCTCTCTCTCTCTCTCAAATAAATAAACTTAAAAAAAAAAAGGGCATTAAAAAAACACGTTAAAAATCACCTAAATAGAGGAAAGTTAAAATGTGATTCATCTATATATGGAACACTGTATCAGAATGAAGCTAATCCTAATGGAGGGAGTTGTAAAGAGTTCAACCGCAGATTGTTAAATGAAAAACAAAAACACAATCACAAAATAATCTGCATGATCTGTGTGATCCAATTTGTGTTTTAGAAAACCATATATTTTGGGGCACCTGGCTGGCTCAGTTGGAAGAGCATGTGACTCTTGATCTGAGGGTCATGGGTTTGAGCCCCACATTAGATGTGGAGGTTACTTTAAAAAAAAAACTTAAAGGGGCACCTGGGTGGCTCAGTCGGTAAGCGTCCAACTTTGGCTCAGGTCATGATCTCACAGTTCGTGAGTTCGAGTGCCCCGTCGGGCTCTGTGCTGACGGCTTGGAGCCTGGAGCCTGCTTCAGATTCTGGGTCGCCCTCTCTTTCTGCTCCTCCCCCACTCACACTCTCTCAAAAATAAAAACATTTTAAAAAAAACTTAAAAAGAAAAGAAAATCATATATTTCTTTATATACACATATATGTATATAAATGCACAGAGAAGGATGTACACAGACCAGTTGTACAGATATACTCCCCCTCTGCAGTGTGATTAGGTAGTCTTAAAAAATAATAGCTCACTGGACAAAGTGTTTCACATGAATTATCTTCTCATTCTCTTACCAACTTGAAGAGGCAGGTCCCATTATTATCCCTTTTTTATTCTATGAAGAAACTGCAGCTGAGAGAGGTTATGTAACTTACCTAATTCATACTAGAAACTCCAGACTTAAATTTTATGATTACTCTCAGCAGGCTTTTTACATATATCTAGAGATCAATTTTAGTTATTGAAAAAGATAAAATAAAGCAAAAAAGATGTCTCGACCTAAAGGAGCTGCTTTTAGCCTGGCAGGGACCAGAAAGTGAGCATTAGGATCCAGAGCAGTGTCGTCAGTGCTTGTGAGGAGGGGTCAGGGGCTTACATCGGAGGAACTGGGCTCCTGCAAGGTCCTCAGCAGCACTCCCTCAGCCAGGGCCCGGTCCACAGCCTGCCGTGCCAGCTCCTCCAGCTGCTGCTCATCCTGCAAGAGGCTCCCCCAGCCGGTGGCCATCCCAACCTGCAACAGGAGAGGGGAATGATTGGTGATGGGTTGCCTGGGGCCCACCCAGCAACCAATGAAACTGGCAGTGTGGTACAGGGGAGTGAACACTGGATGGCAGCTCTCAACTTCCATGAGTGCAAAATGGAAAGCCTGACAAAGCATTTCCACTGCCACTCTCTTGGTTCCTAATACAATGATGGCATTATTCTTACAGTAAGGAAGTGGAATCTCAGACTGGTAAAACCTGGATTTGAACCCAGGTCTCAGGACTCCCAGCCCAGGCCTTTTACATTGGAGAAAGAGGCACTAATGTCATATGTGATTGGGGCAAGTTCCTTCCCCTCACAGAGTTGCAGATTCTCTACCTGTGAAACAAGGGGTATGAGGTAGACCAGTGGTTTCCAAATCTGGCTAAATATTCTGGGGAGCCTGGTAAAGAATACAGATTCCTGGGCTCCACTCAGAGATTCTCATGCAAGAGGTCTGATGAGTGGAGGGAAGGGCTGAAGCTCTGTATTTTTAACAAATTTAAAATCACTGCAAGAGAGTATTAATTCCCCTTCTAGCTCCAACAACCCAGGTCAGCAAATCTCAAATTATGTGGGGGGTGGGGGTAGGAGGATCCCTTTGTAGAATACTATGAAATGCAGATAAGGTGAACTCCTCCCTCACACTAAGCAGAAGCAAGCTCATTAGCAGGACATGATTACATTCCCTATATGGACATCTATCATCACAGCAGCAAGACAAAATATTTTTGAGAAATCACATTAGCAGAATAGAAATAACTGAAACCCAAGTGCCCAGTGTAATAGGATGAGGAGTCCAACTGGCTGCCCAGAGACACACAGATATGAACCAACTAACACCTTGATACTAATTTTACAGCAGGCCTCAAGGATTTAAGAAGATCTGAATAAAAATCTGGAAACACCAGTTATTAATTTTGGTTTGCCCTACTGTCATTTGATTTTAGGAAAAGAACATGGCTACCCAGCTCAGTTGTCCCCAGAAAGGGAGCTAGAGAACAAGTAACAAACTGGAGAACAACATTCAGTTCCATCTCCTTCCCCTTATAACAAAATTGGTGCGAAACCAATTATGAAAATCTGTTGGCCTCAGCACAACGTTTTCAAAGAATGACCATGTAATTTCAAGAGGATCCTAACAACATTTCTGTCCAATGAGACACAGATAAGGGCTCTACGACTACAGAGTCATAGTAGAGCCCTGGGGTCAGTCAGATATGGGTTTGAGCCCATAATATTACTTCCTTCATATATAAGGTCCCCATGTGAATTAAATGAGAAAAATCTGTGTGTAGTTCCTCAGCAGGGTTTGTAGCTCTATACATGGGAGCTTCTTTTTGGCTATACCCACTTTACAGGTGGAAGACTTGTCAGGAGGTCACACAGCAGGCTGGTGGCAGAGCCAGGACAAGAACCTATGACTGACATTAGAGCAATGGAACCCTCCATTAGCCCCCATCTCTTAACATCTCTGGGATTCCAGCATCTCTGCCTGCGGTTGGACTTTTGTCTACTTGGTAAACACTGAATGGCATCTACTGCCACGCCCTTGACTAGGTACTGAGGATACAAAGAGATAAAACATAAAGATAATCACTATGTAAAGTGCTGATTGGGCCCTTTGTTTTTCTCATTCTATAGTCTCAACCCTGTGGCTTTGTTTGTTTTGCTGAGGACATTCAAATCTATACTTTCACAGTGGTGCTTTCCTGACTTCCAAACTGTAATAACCAACTGCTTACTGGGAGTCTCCACAGAACCAGAATAGAATTTGTCGTCTCCCCACAAATCTGCTCCTCCTCTGATGAACCCCACTCAGGCACTCAAGACTTGTACACACTTCTCTCCAACACCCCAGTCTCCCCAAATCCTGTAGTTTTTATTAAATATAGATTGCTTTGAATTCCTCTATTTGTCTCCACCTCCACTGTCAGATGCCTGTTCCAGCTACCATCATCTCCCTGGGCGCTAAACAGACTCAAGAGTGAGGTTATCCCCAGTAACCAAGATACACAAGCCTCTCTCCAGCTCCCAGGCTTGGCACGTGCTGTAGTCTCTTTTTGGAACACTCCCCACCACTCCTGACCAGCGTTCACGTGTGTGTTTCAGAAGCTGTCCCTGTTCTCCGCCCAGGGCTTCTACAGCCCATTAGTTGCCCCTGTACCATAGGAATTGTTGTGTATCTTGGTCACTTCTCTACCTCCAGCACCTACTACTGTATTCAATGAATGTTAAATGAATGGATGACGAATGAAAGACTGGGGCCAGATCTTAAAATGCGCAGAAGAAAACCCAGTCGGACTTTATCCTGAGGGCGAGGCCAGTGTCTGCATGAGGCTCGGGGCATAAACACCCGTCTCCTGCCCAGGCTTGCCCCACTTCATGGGCCCGTTCACTCCCATTCTAGACAAAGTTTGGTTCTAATCGCTCCCAGTTTCTTTCTTTTTTTAATTCCGGCTCTGGCTCACTGGCACGGTGTCCCCGACACCGGCCCGATCTGGAATCAGGAGATCTGGGAAATCTGGGATCCACAATCACCAGCCCAACCCCCTCAATGGTCACCAATTTCCCCTTCCCTGCAAAGGGCATGAGCTGCAACATCTCCTAGCCTTCAGGATTCCAATAGCTGGCCAGAACCCTCCCTCACATCCTCCCGAAGAAGCTTGGCCCTTGCCGGCCGCCGTTGCCTTTCCCCAACCTACTGGTTCGTCGTCCTGCCGCGCACGGTACTCAAGCCCCTTGCGCTGTAACCCAAGGTCTAGAGGGCGGGGCCTCGATGCGACCCAACGCGTTTGCGCAGACCGCGCCAGTGGGGTATAAAGGGCAGGGCGGGGGCGGAGACGTGCCTGTGGAGCTGGACGGCGACCGGGAAGGGTCAGTCCGTGCGTGAGCAGCCTTGGCGTTAAGGGTTCCTCGGTTGGATCCAGAGAGACAGGACTTGGGAAGGAGGGGAGGAGTTAGGCTGGGTCAGCGAGGAGTTACGGGTTTGCAGAGCTAGCAGGATGTCAGATCTGGTGATGTCCAGTGTAAGATGAGGAAACTGATACCCAGAATGGGGCAGTCACTACCTCAGGGACACATGGTGGGGGTAGGTGTGATAAGGGAGGCCCAGAAAAGGGACAGAGACCCCAGCGCAGGGTACCTTAGCACGGTAGGGGTCGAGCCAGTGTTGGAACCCAGGGTTCTGTTTTACACCCAGCTGAGTCCCATAAAAGCCCACCTGACTTCTCTAACCTCGGGACAGCTGCCGAAAAGCTGTAGAGGTAAAGGAAAGTATTTTCATTTTTCCAGCAATTTTTAAGTTGGGAACGTTGGAGGGTGACGCATTGTATATCACAATGCCCAATATCATTTGCATCAGGATCTGGGGCACTTTTTGAGAATGCAGATTCTTGATCCCTATTCTTATCTTACCTTTTGGCAGCCCTCCAGTTCTTTAACTGTTCCTTCTTTCCGGATTGTGATAGGATCTTCTCAATGTGAAGCACCTGATATGAATTTTTAAGTTCAAGTAACCTGAACTGATCAGTCCAAGCTCTGGGAAGTTAACCGTAACTAAGAGAGAACCCCAGCTTTCACATCTGATTAAGAAGGTAGACTGGTAAACAGTGCTTTTCTGGGGAATCAGGGAGGGCTTTGGAGTCTGGAGGGCTAGGTAGGAATGTGTAAGCAGTGAAAGAAGTAAGGGTGGAGTTAAGAGGCAGGAATGGGGACAGTGTTCCAAGTAGCAGGAACAGAAACCGCAAAGGCAAATAATTCAAAGTGTGGCTAGGCTCATTTTAGAGACATTGAGGAGTTTGATATAGATACTGAGGAGGGCCTGGGAGTTGATCAGGCTGTTAGGAGCTCATTCTTGGCGAGGGAGCCTTGGATGCCAGGTTAAGAAGTTTGGCATTTTTCCAGTGAATGATGGGGAGCTAAGGATTTTTTTTTTTAAAAAGTTTTTTTAATGTTAATTTATTTTTGAGAGAGACAGAGCGTGAGCAGAGGAGGGGGCAGAGAGAGAGGGAAACACAGAATCTGAAGCAGGCTCCAGGCTCTGAGCTGTCAGCACAGAGCGCGATGTGGGGCTTGAACTTACAGACCGTGAGATCATGACCTGAGCCCAAGTCAGATGCTTAACCGACTGTGCCACCCAGGCACCCCAAGCTGCCTAAGGATTTTAAGCAGGGGAAAGACCTGGTCGATTTTTTGTTAGGTGCTGGCTACAGTGTGGCAAATGGTTTGGAAGTGGGGAGACTAAGGCCAGAAAGCATGCTCAGAGGGAGTTAAGGTGCGTGGCAATGAGGAGATGGAGAGAAGGGGACAGGTTAAAGAGACATTTAGGAGGGAGAACTACAACTAATTATAAATCAGTGGCCCAACCCAGGGGCCAGGATGTTTCCACCTCCTTAAATAAAGCTTGTACACCCTCTGTCTGCAGGACAGGCTGAGTCCTCCAATCTTCTTGGGGGGAGGGAAGGGATAGGTGGTCTGGTTATGGGCAGGACAGTGTTTCCATGATGTCCTTCCTTTGTCTGCTTTTATACCTGAGGAAGAGCCCAAAGCAGCAGTTACTATAAAAGGCCCCAGGTGGCAGGAAAAGTCCATCATGTTCACCAGGAACAAAGGAAACTATATCTAGTGCAACATGAAATTAAAATAAAAAATCATCACCCAGGGTTCTCTGCAGGTTCCCCTCCTCCAAGATGGGTGCCAAATGACGTGTATCAGGTGTCTATTGGTGAGACTTGGGGAAGATCCCAGACCTTAACAGCCCTCTGATTGAGTCCCCTCACTTTGTGGCAGGTAAGGTGTCTTTCTTCCCATTTTGTAGATGTGGCAGCTGAGTCTTAGAAGTTATGTGACTTGTTCAAAGGGACCTGGTTTGTGGTGCAGGGAGTAAGGTGTGGGAGTGTGAGGGGCTCTTGGCCAAGCATCTTACAAGTGAGGCTTTGTCTTTGTGCTCCCTTTGTCCTGAGGCTTTGCCCCTAAATCTTGGCATAACTGACTTCTTGTCATTCACATGTTTCCTCCTCAGATGCCATTCCCACCCCATCAGTATATATTTTTTTTTCACAGCTCTTACTAGTATCTGAAATTACTAATTTTATCTGTTTCTCTCCACCATGTGAGTTCCATAAGAACAGGGACAATATCTGTCCTGTTCACCACTTTACCACCAGCACCTGGAGTGATATCTGCTCCATAGTAGATCGTCAATGTCGTTTGCTAAATGATAGAAATAAGCTGGGGAGGGAGAAAGTCAGGGAAACCAACATAGGTGGAAGCTTAGGATGTTTTGGGTACTTTTCATAAACTACTTCATTTAATGCCCTCACAGCTTTTCAACGTAGGTACTGTATCTCCTTTGGGTAGGTAAGAAAACATGCCAAGTGAGGCCAAGTCAGTGGCTTGTTACTTTTGAGGTGATAGACTCCTTTGAGAATCTCCATTAGACACAATCTTTTGGCACACCGTGTGGAGGAATTCACAAACCTCCCTGAGCCCACTCGGGGGTCCCAGATCAAGGAACCCAGGATTGGGGAACTTGCCTGAGGTCTCTCTGGCCCCAAACCTTTGTTAGTTCCCCTCTCCACAGCAAGGTTAGATTCCATTTAGTGGACTACAGAGAGCCTCCTGAAGATTCTGTAACAGAGGGAGATTATGAGGCACTGAGCCTTTGATGTGTCAGACCTGAGTTCAAATCCTGCCTCCAAAGCTAGCAGTGTAACTGTGGGCAACACTTCTCACTTCTCTGAATCCCACTGCCCTCACTTTGAAAATGGAATCTATTTTTTTTCCCTAACTATAACTAATCTTTATTAATCTGTTCACCAAGTGCCAGGTATTTGGTTAATGGCTTTACAGTTATATCACTTTTTATGTGCCCTGACTTGCCAGAGATCATGCAGCCTCCCACGGTTAGCCACTGTGCTCCCACATGTGCACAGGCTTCCTAAAGCTGGCTTTTGAATCTATTGCAGTCTCTGCTCTTGGGATTTGTGGGAACATTTGAGTCTGAATTCACTGAAAAGAGACTAGGAAGGCTGCACTGCAGTGTGAATGGAGGCCAGTGCCTTCAGTTGGTATGTGTCTTTCCCACGGTGAGGGCCTCTCTCCAAGCCCGTACTAGGCCTCTCAATTGGGACATCTCTGCCCGTCCCGGGGTCTGCGTTGCACATGGTCTGCTCTGTGCGTGCGTGGCTGCTGTCTCTTTTTAGCAGTGACATCACCCTGCCTGGTATTGTTGTTTATGGGGCTGTCTCCCCACCTGGCTGGGGGCCATTGCTTGGCCATTCGGTGGAATTCCTCTGTCTTCTAGCCCTAGTACAGACCTGGCCCAGCAGTGCTGCTCAGGAAATGCCTGTGGAATCAAAGTGAGGACTCTCCCATGTGTTGAGGATTTACTGTGTGCCAGGCCTGTCCTGGACACGTTATATGTGTTATCTCATTTACACCCCATGGTAATCCCGAGAGGGAGAAGTTACTGTCCCTCTTTTACCAAGAAGAAATAGAGACTCAGCTGGGCTTTGCATTAGGCCCACTTGCAGTGATTGATGACACCAGGGCTGATTCCAGGCCTGTGCTCTCATCGTGCATAAGCAGTTCTTGAAACTATGGTCTGATAAAGGGGAGAGACACTCCTCAGCCCCCAGGACTCTCAGAGACTTTCTACTAACAAGATTCTAGTCCAGCTGTCATTTCATCCATGAGGAGGGGTGCCCCGCTGGCTCAGTCAGTAGAGCACGTGACTCGGGATCTCAGGGTTGTAAGTTCAAGCCCCAAGTTGGGTGTAGAGATTACTTAAAAAAAATTTTTTTAACGTTTATTTATTTTGGGGAGACAGAGACAGAGAACGAGCAGGGGAGGAACAGAGAGATGGGGGAGACACAGACTCTGAAGCAGGCTCCAGGCTCTGAGCTGTCAGCACAGAGCCTGACATGGGGCTCAAACCCATGAACTGTGAGATCATGACCTGAGCTGAAGCAATCGCTCAACCAACTGAGCCACCCAGGCCCCCAGAGATTACTTTAAAAATAAAATAAAATAGGGGCTCCTGGGTGGTTTAGTCTATTGAGTGTCCAACTTCAGCTGATACCATGATCTCGTGGTTTGTAATTTCGAGTCCTGAATCAGGCTCTCTGCTGTCAACTCAGAGCCTGCTTCGGATACTTTGTCCCCACCTCTCTCTGCCCCTCCTCAGCTCATTCTCATTCTCTCTCTCTCTCTCTCTCTCTCTCTCTCTCTCTCTCAAATAAACATTTAAAATAAAATAATCCATGAGAAAACAGAAGCCCAGAAAGGAGAGATGACTTACTTACAGCCCTTCTTTTCCACTTACTGCTTATCCTTACCCACTTACTTTTGGACAGGATGGGATCTGATTTTACCCACCATTAAACCACCCAGGTAGCCCTGGTCCAGGTCGACACTCAGTAAATACTTCTAAATTTTATTTATGATGAAACATTAAGAAGGATATACAGATTAGTATAACAAACACCCGTATTCCCACCCCCCAGTCTATGAAGTAAAACATTGCTAATATAGCTGAAGGCCTCGTGCTCCTCCACAACTGTAATCCCCCAGGAATAAAGGCTCCCCTAAATTTGTTGTTTATTCTATGTAATTTTTTATTGAGCTATAATTCATATGCCATAAAATCCAACCTTTTTAAGTATACAATTCAGTGGTTTTTAGTATGTTCACAAGATTGCACAACCAATACCACTCTCTAAGTCCAGAACTTTTCCATCACACCAAAAGAAACCCCATACCCATTAGCAGTCACCTCCCCATTCCTCCACTCCAACCCCTGGTAGTCACTAATTTGCTTCATGTGTCTATGGACTTGCCTATTCTGGACATTTCATATAAACGGACTCCTGTAGGTGGCCTTTTGCGTTTGGCTTGCGTCACTTACCATTATGTCTTTAAGGCTCATCCATGTTGTAGCGTGTACCAGTATTCCGTTGTGTGGATACACCACATTGTGCACCTCCGCCAGTTGGTGGACATTTGGGTTGTCTCTACTTTTTGGCTATTATGAATGAAGGTGCTGTGAACATTCATGTACAGGTTTTTGTGGGGCTGTATTTAATTATCTTGGGAATAGACCGAGGAGTGGACTTGCTGGCTCGCAGGGTAATTCTATGTTGACCTTTTTTTCTCCCCCAAGTTGTTTTTTGTTTGTTTGTTTTTTTAATTTAGGTAATCTTTATACCCCATGTGGGACTCCCAACTCACGACCCTGAGATCAAGAGCCACATGCTTTTCTGACTGAGCCAGCGAGGCGCCCCTCTCTATTGAACTTTTTGAGGAACTGCCAGACTGTTTTCCAGAGTGGCTGCACTATTTTACATTCCCACCAGCAATGTCTGAGAGTTCCAATTTTTACATTCTTACCACGTGTTCCTGCCTGGCTGTTTGATTCTGACCATCCCAGTGGGTGTGAGGTAGTGTCACTTGTTTCAATTTGCATTTCCCTAATGACTGATGATACTGAGCATGTTTTCATGTGCTTATCGGCTATTTGTTTATCTCCTTTGTCTATTCACATCTTTTGCCTAATTTTGTTTTACTTAAAAAATTTATTATCGCTAAATATACGTAAAATATGCCATTTTAGCCACTTAAGTGTACAGTTCGGTGGCATTCGCATTGTTGTGCAGATATCGCCACCATCTGCTTCAGCAACTTTTTCAGCTTCCCCAACTGAAGCTCTGTACCCATTGAACAATAATTCCCCGTTCCCCTCTCCCAACCAGTCCTAGGCAACCACCATTCTACTCCTAAATTACTTTTTTTTAAGTTTATTTATTTATTTTGAGAGAGAGAGAGAGAAAGAGAGAGAGGGACCATGAGCAGAGGAGGGGCAGAGAGAGAGAGAGAGAGAGGGAGAGAGAGAATCCCAAGCAGGCTCTTTGCTGAGAGCATGGAGCCCGATGTGGGGCTCGAACCCACAAACTGCAAGATCATGACCTGAGCTGAAATCAAGATGCTTAACCACCTGAGCCACACAAGTACCCCTCCTAGACTGCTTTTTGACTCAGTTTCTCTTTCACTTAATAAAAGAGAGGGTGCATTTTTAATTTCAGTTATTTGTCTTTTTATTGTTGAGTTATAAGAATTCTTCATATATTCTGGATCTTAGACCCTGATCAGATACATGATTTGCAAGTAGTTTCTCCCATTCTCTGGATTGTCTTTTTGATTTGTTGATAGTGTCCCTTTTTTTTTTTTTTTTCTTTTTTAATTTGAGAGAGTGCACAAGCGGGGGAGAGGGACAGGTGGGGGAGAGAGAGAATCCCAAGAAGGCTCCACACTCAGCATGGAGCCCAACACCGGGCTTAATTCCACAACCCTCAGATCATGACCTGAGCTGAAATTAAGAGTCAGACTGAGCCACCCAGATGCCCCTTGACAGTGTCCTTTGAAGTACAAATGTTTTTCATTTTGAGGAAGTCCAGTTTATCTGTTTTTCCTTTGGTGCTTGTGCTTTGAGTATCATATCTAAGAAACCATTGCCTAATCCAAAATCGTGAAGATTTGTACCTATGTCTTCTTAGAGTTTTATAGTTTTCACTCTTACATGTAGGTCATTGATTCATTGTTAGTTCGTTTTTGTATATGGTGTGAGGTAGGTCCTATGCATTTTTAATCCTTTTACTAGGTGTGTGTTTCTAAACATTATTTGATACAATTTTTTGTTTTTTGGACTTTAAATGGTAACATTGTTTACATTCTCATGCAGCTTGCTGTCACTTCAGCCTTATGTTGGGAGAGTCATCCGTTTGATCAGGGTAACTAGTTCATTTGTTTTCACTGCTGTATAGGTTTGCTGCATAAAAACCACACTTTATTTACCTTTCCTCCTGTGAATGGTCTCTTGGGTTGTCTCTAGTATTTTGCTGTTACAAATGATAAACCATCTAAAATGTGCCTCCTTGTGCAGTGTGTTGAAGGTCATGAGCATATTCAGATTTCCTAGATAATGCCAAATATCTCTTTTAAGTGGTTTTATAAATTTGCACTCTTGCCAGCAATGTATTAGAATTGCCCTTGTTGTATTAGAATTGTATCCTCAGTAAGACTCAGTATTGTCAGGCTTTTTTGTTTTTGCCAGTCTAGTGGGTGTGAAGTGACACTTTGTTGGAGTTTCCCAGATTAATAGCAAAGTTTCTTTTTCAGTAAATATTTGAATGGTTGGATAGGCAGGTGCACACAAAAGCAGAATAGAGGCAGCTCTTTGAGGAGATGACCCTGTGACCCTGCTTGTGGCTAGATGATGGCAGGGCTCTGGGCCTACACTGTGCTGGCTGTTATAGGGAGACTCTGGAGCTAGGAAGTGTTGGGTGAGACTGACAACCCTATAAATGGGAGAAGGCAATTGTCACCTTGACACCAGTAATGGGAGCCTCTCTCCAGGGGGAGGCTGTAGTCCTGCCCTTCCATTTCACCAAGAAGAAAAGGAGCTGGAAAGAGAGAAGGATCAGAATGGGGTCCCATAGTCTAGGAATGACCTTTTTTTTTTTTTTAACCTTCTCATAGTCTTGATATTGGTGGTATGTATTTCTCTTGTTTATTCTACTGAGTTTGGGAATGATGAAAAGGATAATAAGAAAAAGAATAGCAATGATCATTTATTAAACACTTATGTGTGAGGCATTGTGCCTTTTTTATGAGTATTATCTCACTTAATTCCAACGGAGTAGGTGCTATTAGTATTCCTGCTTTACAGATGACAAACAGGGTAACTCAAAGAGACAGAGTAACTGAGGGTTTTCACTCAGTCTGACTCCAGAACTTGTAAGCACTGTGCTATATCATTCGCCTGGCTCAGCTAAACCCAAGAGATCAAAGAAAGAAGAGGCTTTTCCAGGCCTGGGTGGGTGAGAAACATGAGTTATGAAATCCACTGGGCCTGGTGTGGAAAGGGCAACAGGGAGCAGAGTGAGAGGCCCCCTGGAAAAGATGGTTCTTGAGAGGCAGGTGCCCCCAGCCCAGTGGACACGGCCCATTTAGCAGGCACTCATGGGCACCTCTTCTGTGCCAACTCCTGAGCTGGCTGCTGGGGTGCAGAGTGGGATCTGCCCATTTCCAGGTCTCAAGAAGTCCCTGGACAGATGGAACAAGAATTTGGAGGATGTGGGTGACCCTGGCCTCCTAGGATGCAGGTGATAAGATAGCACCTCAGACTGAGGGCTGTCCAGGTATCCTTCAACAGGTAAGATTTTAACAAACTGTGGCACATCCATAATATGGAATACTACTCAGTAACAGAAAGGAACACATCATTGATGTAGGCAACAACTTGGATTAATCTCCAGGGAATTATGCTGAGTGAACAAAGTGAATCTTAAAAAGTTACATACTGTATGATTTCATTTCATTTTTTAATTGACAAGTAAAAAAAAATTTTTTAATGTTCATTTATTTTTGAGAGAGAGAGAGAGAGAGCATGAATGAAGGAAGGGCAGAGAGAGAGAGAGGGAGACACAGAATCTGAAACAGACTCCAGGCTCTGAGCTGTCAGCACAGAGCCTGACTCAGGGCTTGAACTCGGTAACCGTGAGATCATGACCTACGCCAAAGTCGGACTCTTAACCAAGTGAGCCACCCAGGCACCCCTGAATTGACAATTTTAGAAATGGAGAACAGATTGGAGGTTAATTTTGGATGGGTTAAGGATGGGAAGGAGGAGGGTGTCTTGTTGTTGGAACTCTTCAGAATATTAACTGTAGTGGTGGATCTGTGAACATATACAGGTGATAAAATTGTATAGAACTTAATACACACACACACATACACACATGTATATGTAAAACTGGGAAAACTTGAATGAACTTGGGGGATAGTATCAATGTCAATACAGGTGATCTCTCTGTATTGTTTCTTATAATTGTGAATATGTAATTACCTAAAAGAAATTTCAATTAAAAAATGAAATTTAAGGCCCAAAGTATTGGCAGGACAATAGAGATATTTGTAAGACAGCATTCTCAACCCACATAAAAAATCCTGAGGGCTAGGGCGCCTGGGCGGCTCAGTTGGTTAAGCATCTGATTCTTGATCTCGGCTCAGGTCAGTGCGGAGCTTGCTTGGGATTCTTTCTCTCTGCCTCTCCCCCACTTGCATGTGCATATGCCCCCCCCTCCAAAGAAATAAATAAACTTAAAAAAAATCCCGAGGGCTATGTGCAAGGAGGCTTTTTGCCCTTAAGTTAGCAAAGTCCAGCTCCACAGAGAGGTGGGCAGTATTCCCTGAGATGTGGAGGAGTGCAGGGTCACCCTAAACACTTCAAGAGACCCAGGGTAGACCCATTGGGTTGGTTTCTGAGCTTAATTCTTTGAGTCTCTCTGTCCTTCACCTCCTGAACTGACACCACTATCATAAGGGCAAGGGCAGAGCCACAAGCCACTCCCACTCCTCCCACTCCACCTCTGTTTGGTCTTCTGAGAAGGACAGATGTTCCTTCTTCATTCTCTACTCCACCAGGTTGCCCCTCCCCTGGGATGTCCTGTATCAATTGTTACGAACTCTCTGTGCCTCCTCCATGACTGTCTCCTCTACTAGACAGACTCCTGGACCTTGGGAACAAGACCAGAACCAGTCCCAATCTGGGGGGCATCAGAGAGTGTTTGTTATACTCAACTAAATGGGAAGTTGACCCTGGCTGAGATAAACCTGTTCTGATCCTGAGATCCTAGGGAGGGCCTGGACTGTGGCATAGGATTTGGGGGGTAGTATGGCTGTGGTCTTACAAGATTCTGGGACTTTGTTTCCACCTGGTAGGCCCACTAGGATATCTCTTCCAGAATGTTGGCTGCCCTGAACACTGCTTCAAATTCTGTCCCCAGAATGGGAGACCCAAGGATCCTCCACTAGACTACCCCAACATACATGTACTCACAGGGATCATGTGTTCACATTGCTGACCTCTTACTTTGGGATAAGCACTTTGGTTTCTTTATTTCTCTCAGCAACATTTATAAGGGAGGTATTCTTTATATATCCATTTTGCAGAGAAGGAACCCAAGGCTCAGAGAGGTTAAGTAACTTGCTCAAGGTCACTTAGCTTGTAAGTAGCAGAGCAAGGACTTGAAGAGGCATTCCTAATGTGTGCCAGTCTAGTGCCTGCAGGTGCAAAGCTGAAAAAAAGAAACATCACTGCCCTTATGGAGCTAATGATAAAATCACCAAACATATGTGTTTATGTATGGCAGTCAGAGGCTAAGCTCTTTATATACATTATATAATTGACTCATTTACAACCAAATGAAATAAGGTTATGCCCATTTTACAATGGAAATTGAAGCTCCAGGAGGAAAAGAGACCTGCTCAAGGTCACATAGCAAGTAGAATACAGACCTGGACAGTCTGCTCTAGAGCCAGTGCTATCAGACCCTCTTCTGCCATCTCCTCCCTAGACCTATTTTTGGCTTTTTCCCTCCTCTGTACACAGGCCCCCTCCATGCTATTATTTCTGCCCTCCCTTCACCCCAGCTCTTCTGTCTAGCCTGTGTCCATAGACCCATTCATATTCTAAGCATAGTTTGGAACCTGTGGTTGGGCCAGAATATCTATCAGCACGATGATACCCCTCACTCTGACCCTTTCTGTTCCACCCAGCTGCCTGGCAAGGGGAGTCTTGCGGGAGACTACTACCCAGTCCCCTCACCTACCTGTGGTGGCCGGAATATGTGTGGCCTCTGCAGTGCAGAGGATAGAGCAGCAGGATGCCCACACCTGGCAGAGAGGCCAGCACACCAGGGGGTGCAGGTAGCACTGGGCCTGTCAGTGCTAGTGGTTCTGGAGGCTAATATGAGCAGCAGCAACTGCTGGCATTATCTAGCCTCTAAGAATAGCTTGGGCTGAAGAGTTGGGGTCTGGGGCCAGGGAAGAGGGCAGGAGCCTGTTTCCACCGCCCCTGCCACCTCTGCTGCTGCTTGGCCTAGAAACTGGAAAGCCTCCCTTCTGGCTTACCATTTGCTCTGGGATGGTTTTGCATGGATGTGTCTTGCCTGCTATTGGGCTGGAGGAAAGAGGGTGACCCATAGACTCAGACCCAGGGCTGAGGTCAATGAGCCCACACCCTGAGGACTGGCCCTCACCAGGCCTTCCCCATTGGCATAGAATAGGAGCTTGCTTTTTCAAGGATCATGTTGGAAGTGAATCTTATTCATTTAGCGAATCCTTAAGAACTAGATAATATATACCCATGATTCAAAATTCAAAAGTATAAAAGGGTAAGCAAGAAGAAAATCAGCCTCCCTCCCTTCCCTAGCCCTCAGCCACCTATTCCCCTCTCCAGAGGCCACCGCTCTTACCAGCAAAGGTGGTCCCTCCATAGGTAGGCACGTAAATACGTGACTCTTCTATCCCCCCATTTTTGCATGAGCGATAGCACATCCCATCCATTCTTCTGCCCCTTGCTTTTTTCACTTAATGATATATGTTGTAAAGAACAGTAATTTACTGAGTCTTTACTCTGGCATGCACTATTGTAACTAAGCACTTCAGATGTTATAACTCATATAATGTTCATCAGAATCCTGTGTTGTGGTAGGTCTTTTTTACGATTTTCCATTGTTCAGAGGTTAAATAATTTCCCAAGATTTCAGAGCTGGTAATTGGCAGAGCCAGGATTCAATCCCGGGAAGTCTGACTTTAAGGTGTTCTTCATCACTACCCTATACTGCCTCTCATGCTTGAGCCCTGTCACTACATAGCACCCCCTTACTCTCCCTAAGGGCCAAGGTAAGAAATGTATATTGAGAGACGCCTGGGTGGCTCAGTCAGTTAAGTGTCCAACTTTTGATTTCGGTTCAGGTCATGATCTCACAGTTTTGAGATCTGGCTCTGCCTTGGGCGTGCAGCCTATTTAGGATTCTCTTTCTCCCTCTCTCCCTCCCCTGCTCTCACGTGTGCGCACGTGCTCTCTCTTTCTCTCAAAAAAAAAATATTAAAAAAAATAAGAAATGTACATTGAACACTCACCATGGCCAGGTTCAGGCTGGGATACAGCAGAGAATAAAAAAGATTAGGTCTTTGCCCTCACGGAACTGGCACCCCAGTGTCCACACGTGTCTGTCAACCAAAGCAGGAAGAGGGAAACACACGTCACACACACCCACATGTCCAAGTACAGGCCTGCTGTTTGCACACACTTTTCTCCCTTATCCACTGATCGTTTACTCACACAGCCTCTGAGCTGAAAGGCCTTCTAGCCCAGAGCTATAAGTGGAACATGGAGGTCCACACAGAGATAGATACTTACAAGAGATCACGATGTGGGCCTCGTGATTCTCATCCCCTGCCCCCTAGGATCCATTTCAGCAAGTCTGGTGGGGGGTGTCTATAATCCAGGGCCCAGCCATTGTTTGAAGTTGGGAACAATTGAAGGGCAAGGGAGCTATAGATAGATCCACAGCTGCTGTCACCTGTTCCAGCCTGGGCATTGGGCCCGAGCATTGTCTACATGGGGGCACTCTACCAGTGAGGGCCCACTGGGGGTGGGAGGTTGGCCCAGTCCAGCCCAGCTCTAGAGAGACTGAGTCAGAGGTCAAGACAAAGAAATACAGAGTTTCAGAGGGCAAAGAACGACAGGGTGACAAAGAAGGACCAAGACCCATGAGAGATACAAGAGACTCCCACCTCATGCTAAAAACACAGAGACTGGTTGGGAGTGTGGGCAGAGGCAGAGAGAGAGCTATCTAGACAGTGAGGGCCTAAGGCAAAGATTGAACTCCAGGATACAACAGATCACAGCCCCAGACCAGAGCCTGTGCTAGGGTCCAGACCACTTCAGTCCAGCATCGAGGCCTTTCTGTCCATCTGTTTATCTCCAGGAGGGTGACACATGCACATTTCTCTCTGGGGCAGCCACACCCCAGATTCTTCTAGGGCAGTCTGAGGTAGGGCAGTCAGGAGTGATCCAGGAGGCCCCTGGGGTCTCTGAAAGGGAGAGTTTGTGCTGCTGAGTCTGTATCTAACTTCCCTCCCTCTTGATGCAGCTGAAGCCACAGTCCCCTCCTTTGTTTGTCCTTTGTGAGGATGGGGGACAGCTGGTCTCCCCCCACCTCCCCTCCCACCAAGTAACCTTTTACCACGTTGAGGCATCTCTCCTCCGGATAAACACCCCTGATGCCTTTTGGCAGCCCTCATCCTATTTTCTGCTCAGGCATCAGAGCCGGGGCCCACTCGGGCTCTCTGCAGCTGCCCAGGGCCCCAGGAGGGGGACAAGCCTTGGATGAGCAGGGGCCCCCCCACCCACAGGGTGCCAAGGGGAGGGCCCCCCTCTAGGGCCTCACTGCTTTGCTTTTGGACTGTTATGGCAGCCACCTCCTAAGTAAGTCTTCCTGCCACCGGTCTCGCCCCTTCAGTCCATCCTCCACACCAGCTGCCACCGGGATCTTGTGAACACATAAATCTGACCATGCTGTCAAATGTCCTTGCTCAGAGCTCTTTGATGAGAAACATAAAATACAAATGCCTTTGATGGCTCCCCAACTCCTGCAGGAGAACGCTAAACCCTAATCTGGCTTCTGAGGCCGTTCACAGTCTAATCCCAGCTGCTCCACCTGGCCTCCCTTCCCTGTGTGCCTCCCGTGGCCAAGCCTCCACCTGTGTGACTGCTCTGGCCTTGGAGTTAGGGCTCATGCTCTGTGTCCCCTCTCCTCTGCCTTTGGTGCCCTCCTCTCACCTGGACGACCACTGCCTCCTTGCTGCTCTGCCTGCAGCATTCCAGTCCATTCTCTGTATGGCAGTCAGGATGGTCATCATTAAACCTCAGACCACTTACTCTCTTGCCCTGACAGCTTCCCGCTGTTCTTTATATAATAGAGTCCAGAGTCCCTTTCAAATCCTACAAGACTCGGTGATCCAGCTCATGCCTACCTATGTAACCCAACCTTAAAAAACTCTCCCCCTAGGGGTGCCTGGGTGGTTCAGTCAGTTAAGCATCCACCTCTTGGTTTTGACTAAGGTCATGATCTCAGTACTCGTAAGTTCAAGCACTGGATCCGGCTCTGTGCTGACAGCATGGAGCCTGCTAGGGATTCTCTGTCTCCCTCTCTGTCTGCCCCTTCCCCGCTCACACACTCTCTCTCTGTCTGTCTCAAAAATAAATAAACATTAAAAATAAAACTCTCCCCCTGTTCCCGCTCCAGCGGCACTAGCATTGTGATGGCATCAAACGCACCATGCTATTTTCTGCCTCACAGCTTTTGTATTTACTACTACTTTTGCTCAGAATGTTCTTCCTCTGGCTCTTTGTGTGGCTCCTTCTCGTCCCTCAGGTCTCACCTTGAATGTCACCTCTTCAGAGAGCCCCACATCCTTGACCAACTTGAGTACTGTATACCCCACCCCCATGACCCTCCACCGCGTTACCGTAGTGCCTTTATATCCTGTGCCACGATCTTGAATTACCTTAGAAACTGTATCTGCTTGTTCATTGACTGCCACTCTATGAGGGAAGGGACCTTGTTGTCATGCCCCTCTCCTTGTCCGTCTGGGTGTCAGACTTGCTCTTGTCCTTCACATCCCTCCATTCTGACATCTCCTGTGGGTGTCTTTCTTTTCCTGGACAGAGAGTATTGGGTTCCCATCTTGGACACAGAATAGAAGGCACCAGATGCATGTTCACCTGAATCTATGTGATCCTCCCAGCTGAGGTAGCATTTTAACAGAGTCCTTCAATGTCTTTATCAAGGATTTCCAGGGACTGAGGAGCATTGGTGACAGATACATTTCCGGTTGGGGCTGGCTCCCAAATCCTATCTTCTCTGTCTCCCTACCTGCCCTTGCTTTCTCCAATACTCAGCTCCTCCAGTGGCATTTTGGGCTAGAAGAAGAGAAGCCAGAGGTAGTATGTCCCTTTTGGGCTTTGCCCCATCAGCTCATTGCTCATGGGAATCTCCCCCAATAGCCCCAGCTCAGCAGCTGCCTCCAGTTCTGGCTGCTACTAAGCTGTGAGCTCCAGGACCCCACAAAACTGCTTATCTGAGGCCTTTGATGGAGAGAAATAGGGGACGCGGAGGCCATGGTGTCTGGCTTGGTTCCAGCTCCCCATATCCTAAGACTGCCTATTTCTATCTTTCACCGCTTTACTCTCTACCCTAGATCCTGCTCCTCCTTCCCAACTCTGTTCCTAGTCAGGCCCAAGCTTCCTTGGCTTTTCTGTGGGGGATGCAAATAGGGGATTTACAGCATTGCTGTCTTTGAGGGTGGCAACAGGCCGGTCTGGGGCCTGGGAGCACTGAGGCCGGAATGCCTGAGGCTGAGCCCTTCCTGACAGTCCTTCCTAGCACTATCAGCATCTTAATTAAGTCCCTTGAAGATCGTGGTTCTTAGAGCGATTTCTGGAGAGAGTCTCTGAAGCCGAGGAGGGTGGACACCCCACACCACAGGCCAGGCTGCAGGTGACCCAGCTGCCTTCATGCCAGTCCTCACCATAGCTGCCTTCTCCTTTGCCGGTTTCCGTGTGCTTGGGTAGAGAGCTAACCTCAGGAGTGGGATCCTGGAGTCTGGCCCAGGCTCCCTCTGTCCCCATCAGGGCCTCTGTGTCCTCAGCTAAGCAGAGGGTCTGGACGAGATGATTTCCCTTCCAGCCCTGATGCTCCTGATTCCTAATGCCCTGCTGTCTTTAACTGGAATTGGAGAAAAGGGTGGCAGGCAGGGAGAAATAGAAAAGGTACAGGAAAGTACAGAGAACAATTAAGAAACCATTGTACACATTTTGTTATATTTGCCTCAAGTCTTTTGCCCCTGGATTGTAGCACTTCAGGGTTCTAGTGATACCGATTCTAACATGCCAGGATTCGAAACTGAGGTACATATAGTCCTGGCTCTGTGCTCATAATGTTGGGAAGAGAAGGGAGGAAGAAAGACTTTGGAGTGTCTACACTGGCTACTCAGTGGGTGGGTTGGTTGGGATGAGAGGGCGGTGGTGAAGAAACGAAGCTTCCGGAGGTTCTAAAATCCTAGAATCCTAGAATCCTAGAGTTGGAGCAGATCTCAGAGGTTGCCCAGTCCAAAGCTTCAAGCCCTGTGCAACCTCTGCTTGATTCCTCCTTGCTGTTAGCAGGCTCATTTTCTTCTACGAAGCCTCTTCCATGGCTGACAGGCTCTGAGTATGAAAAGACCCTTTTCTGTGTATGTATCCAAACTCTGCTTCCTTGTAACCACCCCACTGGCCTGCTCTTGAGGACACACAAGTCACACAGGTTTCGTATGCTACAGGACAGCTCTTCATATATTTAAGGTTGGTGCCTTAAGTCCTTGCAGATTGTGGCATTTCGTGCCTCTCTTAGGTGCCTCTTGGGTTTCCCCATCGCTTCGTCATTTTTGTCTGTGTGTTCATCTCAGCAGGAAGGTGTGCCCTGTGTAGTAGAAGTGAACTTACAGTTCTAGACCCATTTCTTTTGGTTGGTTTCTCAGCCCCAGGTTTATACACTGAACAGATAATTCTAGAATTCAGACCCACATTATATTTGGTATAGGCTAGGCTCATTAAAGGTTCTAATTCTCCAGGCTAATTCTATTGCTCAGGCCCTAAGAAAGAAGGCCCTGCTTTCTGAGCATCTTTAAACAGCAAGCAGAGTTTTTCCCACTCTTTGGGGTTTCTCTAAATAAGGAGATGAAAACCCTATAATCTTTTTCTTTGATGTTTGTTTGTTTGTTTGTTTTTGAGAGAGAGACAGAGTGAGCAGGGGAGGGGCAGAGATGGGGAAGAGCTGTCAGCACAGAGCCTGATGTGGGGCTCGAACCCATCAACTGTGAGATCATGACCTGAGCCAAAAACAAGTCAGATGCTTAGCCGATTGAGCTATCCAGTTGCCCCAAAACCCTGTAATCTTTAAAAAAAAATTTTTTTTTGGAGAGAGAAAGGGGGTGCAAATGAGCAAGGGGCAGAGAGAGAGAGAGAGAATGTCAGGAGGGGCAGAGGGGGAGAGAGAGAGAGAAATAGGGTTCACCCGAAGTGGTGCTTGTGTTTTACCTGAAGCGGGGCTTGTGCTCACCCAATGTGGGACTTGAACTCATGAACCGTGAGATTGCGACCTGAGCTGAAGTCAGATACTTAAGGACTGAGCCACCCAGGTGCCTAACAAAACCCTATAATCTTAAACTATCTATCAAGTTGGGTTCATGCTCTTACTCAGCACACACTTACTGACTTTCTGCTGTGTGCAGGCATTCTGTAAGGTGCTGGGGATATAGACCAAGCTCTTGCCCATTAGTTGGTGGGGAGGCAGGCCAGAAACAACCTACGTTCTATGAAGAGAATCAAAACAGAACGATGTCCTCACAAATATAATGTGGAGAAAAAGAAGAAAGGAATACATAATGTAGGATTCCATTCATAGAAATTTTGGAAACTAATCTGACATTAGAAGTCAGGATGGTAGGTGAGGGAGTGGTGAATGAAAGAGGGGGGTTGCTGGTAATTTGTTTCTTGAATATGGTGTGTTTAGTTTGCAGAAACTCAGACTGTATGGCAATATTCACTATATCCCTGATTATAATGGCAAAAAGACTGGGGACAATCTAAATGTCACCCAAAGGAGAGCTGTATCATTTCATAACTTGGAGAGTATCTATAGGATTAATTCCTAAAAAGGTCTCAGCATTTGTAATTTTAATAGATATTGCCAAATTTGGCCATGCATTTTTAACAAAGTTTTTGTGTAACATACATGCAGTGAAGTGGGTACATCTTGAACGTACAGCTCAATTAGTTTTACAGAGTGAACACACTGCTCTTTGCTCAGTACATAGTGTTTCCTGCATTCCAGAGGCTGCTTTTGTGCCTCGTCCATTCATTACTCTCCCTCAGAGGACCACTCTTCTACTTTTATCAGCTTACCTGGTTTTGAACTATGTATGGTTGAAAATGGGTCTTTGAAGTTATTTCTATATATTTTATAGAATATAGGTATATGCATATTTGGAATTGGTAGCCAGATGGTACAGAGAATTTCTCTGTGTGGGCACAGCCTGACATCTGGCTGGAATCCTGGCTCTGAACCTGTGTAGTTCTATGTGTCCACTGTCTCGAGTTCCAGGATCCTTTGATTCTCTGACCATAAATTTCTGTGGTGTCACCAGGGCCTGAATGGGGTGATGGACAGGACAGCCTGGAAGTGCCCTGATGTATTCCAAAGCCCGTATCAGGCAGACTGAGTGCCAGCACACTGAACCCCTGTTGAGAGTGGGGGGCAGGAGGGGGCTAAGAGTGGGAAGTTGGTTTCCTGGGAATCTTGAATGCCTTCTAATTGTTCTAAATTTCCTCCTTTTGCTTTTTTTCAGCCAAATCATTTCTTTACGTGTATGGTCACAGGTCTAGTTTTCTTCATGTACAATTTCCCCAGGGGACCCCAAGGAGATGGGGATAGAGGTAGGAGGTAAGAGCATGCAGGTACTGGAGACGGATATCTTACTCTCTCTGCTTCTCTTTTTGATCTGGTCTCTGCCACTACTTATCTGTGAGATTTGCCAGTGCTTTCTTTTCTCTGGGCCTCAGTTTCCCTGGGTGTATAAAGAGGATTGTGCCAAATAGTCCCAGAAGGCACTCTGTTGTTTCCTCTCACTCAGTCTCCTTGCTCTTTGTTTCTGGGGGTGTGAGCCTTTTTCTGGGTGGACCAGACTCCTTGTGACTCAGTTTCTCTCTCTCTGGGCTCCTCAGTCTTCCCGGATCTCTCACGGCTTTGTCCCTGCCCCATGAGTCTCTGAATCCCAACCTCCCTCTCTCTTAGTAAGAGTGTCTCTCTCCGCCTTTGTGATCCCATGACAATGGGAGGTAAAAATAGCCCAGGGGCCGTGCTGGTGGAGATAAAAGGGAATTTGCCTTTTGTGTCCTGTGGCCAGGCTGGGGGGGCTGTGACACGTGGAGATTGCTGACATAGCTCTCCTCTGCTGACCTTGACGGTGGCAATAAAAGGGGTAGCCCAACTCCCAGCCCTCACCGTGTGCTGAGGTGGGTGATCAGGGCTGAGGTTGGAACCACAGGGTGAGGAACCCATGGGTGGGCACAAGTCTCTCTCTATCTCCGGGAAAGGATGCTCTGGTGTTTGAGTGTGTGTGTGTATGTGTGTTGGGGGCTCACCAGGGAGGCTGAGATGGGGACCCCCGAGGAATCACTGAGTATTAGGCCTTGTGGGTTTTGCATCACACCCCTGTTTGGGGTCCCTGGGTCCCTTAGTTCCTCCGTCACAGCCATCTTCCAGTGCCTGATGCCTTGGATTGCCTTGAACCTCCAAGATTTTTAGTCCCTCATCTTCCACCTCTCAGTGCCACCGCCATGATGGATGTGAGTGAACTTGGGGAGTCTGCCCGCTACCTCCGCCAGGGCTACCAGGATCTGATGAAGGTGCACACTGTCCCGTGGGATGGTAAGTGAAGGCAGAAGGGCACGGCCATGGTGTTGCCCTTATAGACTCAGACCAGGAGTGGAGAGGGGTGAAACTGAGCTCGCGGCTGAAGGGGAACTGTGGCTTCAAAGCTTTAGCCCTGGCCCTTTCCCTCAGAGTCTGGGGTCCTTAAGGGTACATTCCCTGAGACTCTGTGTACATCACTGCATGTTTGTGAGCAAGCCTTGGTTTGCTCCTCTGTAAAATGGGACAATATTCCCTGTCTCCCAGAGTGGCAGTCTGTGGCTGGAGCCCGAGGCCTCTGAGATGGGAGTGATTAGTATGCAGGCTGGTGTCCGTAAAACCTGTGCTGGAGTTATTTTTAGTGTTTTCCATAGAGCTAAAGCCAAAGACAGGAATAAAGACTACTATTTATGACCTAGTTTGCTCATAGGACAATAATAACAATAGGCAATGTGTATCAAGTGCTTATTTTGTGCCAGGCCCAGAGTGAATGGCTTTCCATGCATCATCTCAATAACCTGGGAGCTGGGGACCAGGGCCAAGGCCAGTTTCATGGGTGTGCAACCTCTGCAGTTGCACAGGGCATCACCTCAGAAGGGTCTTTGTGTTTAACACTCAGCTCTCACCATATTGAAATGTTTAATGATTTAAAAACTTGTTTTTAATGTTTGCTTTTGAGAAAGCATGTGTGGGTGGGGGAGGGGCAGAGAGCGAGGGAGACACAGAATCAGAAGCAGGCTCCAGGCTCTGAGCTGTCAGCACAGGGCCTGGTGCAGGGTTTTGAGCCCATGGAACGGTGAGATCATGACCTGAGCCAAAGTTGGATGCTTAACCGACTGAGCCACCCAGGGGCCCCAGTGTTTAATGATTTTTTAACAGGGGTGCTGCATTGTAATACTGGGGACTGAGAGTTATGTAGCTGGTCCTGAGTAAGGCACTTGGCTAGTAGTGGCAGGACAGGAAACAGAACCTGGTGGTCTGCTATCTGAGTCCATGCCTTTAACCACCATGAGATATGGGCTCCCTGAAGTTGTGGGACCAGCTGACCAGGCAAGAAGGAACACAAGCCACAGAATTAGGAGAAGTGGGTTTGGGTCTTCAGCGAAATGGGGGAGGCAGAGCTCCCCTGAGAATTATGTGCCTGATTTTGAGGCCTTCTCCATCAGGAGATGCCCGTAACATTTTGCCTTTGAGGGAACAGGCCCAGAGGGAATGAGAGTTTTCCCCGAACTTGCAGGGTAGATATGGCAAAAGCAGGAATCTGAACCCAAGTATGTAATCCAGGGTGGTGAGGGCCTATTACCTCAGTCAGGGAATCCTCTGACAAGGTCCCTATGGACCCTCCCAGCTTTGCCCTTCCAGGATCCTGGGTCTGGAAGGATCTTTGTGTACTCCTGCATCCTGACAGGGGCTCATGGGAGGGGCAGAGGTTTATGGACAAGGCTTGGGAACCCCAGTTCGATGTGCCTCAGCCTTTCTCAAAGCCCCACTCCTCTCCCCCAACCAGGGAGGAAGAGGGTCTGGGTACCTGATGAACAGGATGCCTATGTGGAGGCCGAGATCAAGTCGGAGGCAACTGGGGGCAGAGTCAATGTGGAGACCAAAGACCAGAAGGTTTGGCTCCCCTCTTCCGGGATTATCTCCTCTGCCCCCTCGGGTGCAGCTCGCTGGCGCACTGGATGAAAAAAGGGGTCTGGGAGGGCACCGGCATAAGAGACTGAGGTCAGAGGTCAGTCAACTGCTGCCGGCCTACCACCTCACCCCACGTTAAGGTCTCCTATGATACGGTCTCCCGGACAGATGCTGCTAGTGCGCGAAGCAGAGCTGCAGCCCATGAACCCGCCTCGCTTCGACTTGCTGGAGGACATGGCCATGATGACGCACCTCAACGAGGCAGCGGTGCTACACAACCTGCGCCAGCGTTATGCTCGCTGGATGATCTACGTGAGCCACGGGCCAGGCTGGGTTCGGTGGGGGTGGGGCCAAAGAGGCAGGGGCGGGGCTAGGGGAAGCGCTACTGCACGGTGGGGAGTGGGCGGGGAGGGGGGGAGGAGCAAGGAGCAGGGCTAGAGGTGGGACAGCGTGAGGTCTTGTCGCTGTGAAGGCGGGGCCCCGGGCTGGGGCGGGGCTAGAGGAGGTTCGGCTACCAGAGTGTAGGGGCGGAGCTGCAGCTAGACGCTTGGGCTTGGCAATGTGGAGGTGGGGCTACGGGCTGCGGGCCGGAGTAAGGGCTGGGGCGGGTAGGACAGCCACAGAGCGTATGGCAGGGCACTTTAAGTGATTCCTTGGGGAATATTGCAAGGGTCACGGTTTCGTGAGGGCTGGGGATTGAGGATGGGAACTTGGCCTTCAATAACCCATTTTATAATCTCTCCTCAGACATACTCGGGCCTCTTCTGTGTCACCATCAACCCCTACAAATGGCTCCCGGTCTACACGGCCTCCGTGGTGGCTGCTTACAAGGGAAAGCGCCGCTCGGAGGCCCCACCCCACATATATGCAGTGGCAGATAATGCCTACAATGACATGCTGCGCAGTAAGAGCCGCCTTGACTCTTCTCCCTCACCTAAGACCTCCACCCCTGCTCCAGGGAGGCCTCTGTAAAAGGACCCCTTTCCCTCCACTTGCACTGCTTTCCTTTTGATGCTGCTGGACACTCTAGCGTAGCATTCTGTCTCTCGAAGTGGGAGCCGACCACTGTCTGGATGATCCCACCTCGTCCTTCCCATTTCTGGCCCTGGGTGGTGGAGGGGTTGCCCCAGTGCCACAGATACCCAAAGTGTTCTACTCCTGACTGACTGGTTTCTCACCTTGGCTAACTTGTCTATCTCTTCCCCCTTCCTCCAGACCGAGAGAACCAGTCCATGCTGATCACGTGAGTGTGGGGCTCTGGGGGTGTGGTGGGAAATGCTGACCACCTGGAAGGAGGGGAGTGGAACTAAAATCATTTCCCAGAGTTGAGTCCAAAGTGCTTAGGGTAGGGCTTTTACCACCTGGATCTGGTATCCTTCTGAAGCTAAATTAGAGCATTTTCTCTGCCCCTATTCTGGGCAGATGCATTATGGGGTGGTGGACAGGGAAGGGATACCCAAACACCAGAGTGATCACCAGCCCTGATAGTCCCTCTCCCCAGGACCTGGAATCTTCTCCCACCTTAATCTTTGGGGAATTATGATTCTGGCTCAAGGGGAGGGAGGAGATTACTTTCCCTTTCTTTCTTACAGTCTCCTTATTTCTGAATCTTATTTTGATGTTTCATTTGCCCCCCCTGGGAAAGTGGTAGAGTTCATGTCCAAGTTCATGTCCAGCCAAGCCAATATGGACATTGTGTATGAGTGTGTGTGTGTGTGTGTGTGTGTGTGTGTGTGAGTGCAGCCTGATGGTTAAAAGCAAGGCCTTTAAAACCAGAAGGACCTGGGTTCAAGTTCTTACATATCCACTTTCTGCTGGTACCCTTGGGCCCCTGAGTCTCATCAACAAAGGCAGAACAATCCTACTTACTTATCATACAGAGCTTTAAGGAGTTAGTGAGTTAACATACGTGCCTGGCACACACCAGGGACATTTATGTGACTTCCCTGAGTCCCATTTCCTTACCCCTAAAATGGGGGTGATAGTAGTGCTTGCTTTACAGGGTTTCTAAGGCTTAAATGAGCCAATATAGGTAAAGCACTTGGCCTGGTATCTGGCATGAAATTAGTGCTCAGTAGACAGTGACATCATCATACGTGTTCTCATCTCACAGGGATGTTCTATGCTGGCTTGCTTTTACACAACCCAGCACCTCTGAGGGTTGATCTCTTCTGGAGAATGTTGGGTTGGGGGTCCTGAGTTGGGAGCTGGGTGTGGGGGGGAGACAGAGTAGCCTTGCTTGAGGGGTGGGGTGTTGGGGGATGGGAGGAATTAAGGTGACCAGATGGGCTTTGGTGACTCATGTTTGTATCGTCTAAGCGGAGAGTCGGGGGCCGGTAAGACGGTTAACACCAAGAGGGTCATTCAGTACTTTGCCATCGTCGCTGCCCTGGGAGATGGGCCGGGCAAGAAGGCCGTAAGACTCGCCCATGCGGGCTCTGCTCCCCACTGCTTCTCACTGTTTTTCTTTTCTTTCTCTTCTTCTTCTTCTTCTTTTTTTTTTTTTTTTTTAATTCCTTTTAAAAAAGTTGATTCCCCAGAGCCTCTAGCCCTGCCTGAGCCTCCCACCCTGGTGGCGGACTCTGGCCTGAGCAAGGCTTGACCAAGAGAAAGGCTGTGACTGCCCTTCCACATCGTGTGACCCAATTCTGGGCCTGCCTCAGCGTTTCTATCTGTAACACACAGGGGTGGGACCACAGCTATTCCTAAACGCTTTATATAATTTTCCTTTCCATCATGACCTTCATATCTTGAAAAAGTTTACCAAACAAGCTTTTACTATGAAGTGATTTTTTTTCTTGGTTTTTGTGCAGCAAAGACATCGTTACCTGCTGTCAATCAAAAAGCAGGCTTATATGGAGTTTAACCAGAGCCAACAGCATTTGGCATTCCTAACACCCAGAGTTAGGGGGCAATTTCTCACCCTGTGATTTCTGTACGGATTTTTGAAATTTCTGAAACAGTGGGGGACCAATGTTTTGTTTTGTTTTTGTTCTCCAAGTATTACATCCATTCCTAGCCCCCAAGACCAGCTGTTCAGAGCTCTATGTGTGTCCCTCCACCCCAAAATGGACTGTCTTTTCTTTCCAGAAGCCCTAAGCCACCTTCTACACAGCCCCCACCCCTGGTCCTCTTAAGCCTTGCTTTATTCTGGGGCATTTTTCTTTCTTCTTTTTCTTTTCTTTTTTTCCATTTAAAGTTGTTTTTATTTTTTCTTTTTCCCCCATTTGATTTTCTTGTGTGGCTTTTTTCTTTCTTTTTTTTCCCTTTCAGTTTTGTTTTTTGTTGTTGTGGTAGTTGTTTTGTTTTTGCTGTTGACTTTTTGGTGCTTTTTGCTCCCTCTCTTCCCTACCCCATTTTTGAACCCCCACAGTGTCTCTGAGGATGCTGCAGAAAGTTGGGGCTTGGTCCAGTAACAGGAACGGAGGGCAGGGAGAGGGCCAGAGCTGGCAGGGGTGCAGCTAAGAAGGGCGGGGCAGGAAGGAGCCCTGCATGGTGGAGTGTATGTGGGGTGTCAGGCAAGACAGGTAGAAAGAAAGGCTGGCTCACAGGGTCTATGGATGCTGGAACTTCAAAGCCTTAGCCCCCCTCCCCTTGGCCCCAAATTTGACCACATCTGCCGTAGAGAGCCCTGTTCAAAAGGCCTGGACCTGAGTGTGTGGGGTGGAACTCAGTGGGAGGGGCTCTTGCCATTTCCCTCCTGCCTCCATCCCTCTAACAGTGTCTCTGGGGGGATTTTTAAGTCTTGGGCTCCCTGGAGGTGAGCGAATAACCAAAGTCCCCTGGTGGCCTGGCACCTGTCACTCTAGAATCCATTCCTTCCTTTCTCTCCCTTTCTTCCCAGGCTGTAGGGAGCCAGGGTGGGGAAGGGAAGGAAAAGGACACAGAGGAGAGACAAGGATGAGGCTAGAAGAGTAAGAGAGGGAAACCTCCTCAATTCAGCAAGTCCCTCTAGATGAGACATATGGTGTCTGTGGTGTCATGGGAGGCAGGATGCCTGGGCTCAGTTCCTGCTCTGCCCCTCACCATGTGGCCTGGAGATCACTTCCCTGCTCTTAGTTTCCTCATTTGCAAATTAAGGCTAATAATATGCGCCTGACAGGGCTATTTTGTCTATCAGCTGTATAGTCAAGGTGCAGCCCATCACAGTACAATGGAGAAGTGTAAAGAAGGGCTCTCACAGTGGGAGGTGAGGGGTAAAAAGGGTCGATCAGAAAGAGGGCTCTTCTAGCCTCAGAGCATCAGGGACACCTTCCTGAGGAAGGGACATTTGAGCTGGGGTCTGAAGAGGAGTAGACTTTAGTCAGGAAGCTCCAGGGTTTAGGGGGAGGGGCCACCGGATATGGGAGATATGGGAGGGGGAGGCACATGGAAGAGGCCAGAGACAGCTGGAGGAGGGGAAGGGCTGCCAGTAGGAGACCCCGAGACATAGCCCCTTGCCTCAGGTGCCTGATTAGGGCCAGGCTTGCTCCCACTTTCTAGCATTTCTCCTTCTAACAGTGCTGACAGGGTTGGGCATGGGGAGTGGGGTTGGGGGCTACATGTTTGGGTGTCTAACAGTCTGTCCTGCTAACCACTGCCACCCTCCCCTAGCCTGGCGAGACCTCATAGTTTCTAATGGCATCTTCCTTCTCTCTCCAGCAATTTCTGGCCACAAAGACTGGGGTAAGTGTGGGGCCAGTGCTAGTGGGGGCAGACAATAGTAATGAGCCCTGGGAGGTCCCTTCCCTTTCCCCACCAGAGGTGGTCCAGGATTCGCTGATACGCAGGACCATCAGGTACCCTGGTCTCCTAGTTGGTAGCACCAGGACTGACAGACCCGTCATCCTGTTGTCACCAGGGCACCCTCGAGGATCAAATCATCGAGGCCAATCCTGCCATGGAGGCTTTTGGCAACGCCAAGACCCTGCGGAATGACAACTCATCCCGCTTTGTGAGTGGCCATGGTGGGAGAGGTGGGTGGGGATGGGCAGCAGGGAGGTAAAGGGCCCTGACTGACACTGCTCCTCTGCCCACAGGGCAAATTCATCCGCATTCACTTTGGTCCCTCTGGGAAGCTGGCATCTGCAGATATTGACAGCTGTGAGTCAAGGGGAGGGTGGGGAACAGAGGCTTGCGCCTTTCTGCTCTGACTGAGCATCCATCCTCAAATCTTTGGGGCTACCACCTGTTCCAGGCACTTCTCTCCATCCCCTGGCCACCGCCCAGCCCCTACCACCTTACTGTCCCCTGCAACATTCCATCCACTATGGTCTCTGAGCCTCCATTCCTCTGCTTGATCTTCCCAGCCAGAGTGATATTTTCTCAGATACGAATTTGACCACATTATGTTTCTGTTTAAAAACCTTTTGTAGATCCCATTACCTGATCTTTATTTTTTATTTTTAAACTATTTATTTATCTTGAGAGAGGGAGGGAGAGAGAAAGAGAGGGAATGGGAGCAGGGGAGGAGCAGAGAGAGAGAGGGAGAGAAAGAGAATCCCAAGCAGGCTCTGCTGCCAGCATAGAGCCCAATGTGGGGCTCAAACTCACGAACCGTGAGATCATGACCTGAGCCAAAATCAAGAGTCGGACACTTAACCGCCACCCAGGTGCCCCCTGTTACCTTAGGATGGAGACCCGAATCCTTGTTGGGCCAGCCAGGCTCCTTGTGATTGGATCCTTACCCCACCTCAGTTCTTTCTCTGGCCTCCAATAGGGCAGGCCTGTGACCACCCCCCACACCACCCCATCCTCCCTGGAAGCCTGCCCTCCCACTTTTTGCCCATCCCACCTGGCCCAGCCCCACTGCACAGACACCAGGGCCCAGGCTGCATGCACAGAGAGGCCCCTACACTGACCACTCCCCACCTTGGGATGCATCACCAGATCCCGATGGATAAGCACAGACATGTGATGACCAGAGAATGTTGTAATTCACTCCTTGACTCATTCCTTTGCAAACACATGGAAACTCCGCTTCACCCACACACTGACATGCTAGCTCTGCTCTGGAGGGAAGCAGTGTGGTCTGTGGATGAAGGGATGAAAGCATAGATGAAAGAAGGACATATGAAGACCCCTGCCCATAGACATGCAGACCTGCAGACACACACACCCCCACCCTGTGACACCTGCGTGATAGACACTTTTCAGTACGTGTTGGCATGTGTGTGGATACAGTGCCTCTCTACACACCCCTGAGACAACTTCCCCCACCCCTTCAGCTCTATTGGGGTGACCCACTCTGGGGAGGTACAGGCAGAAGGTAGGCTAGTGCCCCTCTTTTCCCCAGATCTCCTGGAGAAGTCGCGAGTGATCTTCCAGCTGCCTGGTGAGCGTGGTTACCATGTCTACTACCAGATCCTCTCGGGGAAGAAGCCAGAGCTGCAGGGTGAGGGCCAGGGGTGGATGAAAGGGGAGTCAGAGCCCACGGGGCTGGGTGGGACTGCCCCTCCACTCCTTAGCTGGGACTCCTAGTTACTGCTGAGCTCTCTCCTTGTACTGGAGAATAGGCCCCTAGTGTCATGGCCCTGGCAAGGTTGTCCCTCATTCTGTCCTGAGACTGGAGAGGCCCCATCCAGCACCAAGGGGGAAGCAGTGGCTCTGTATAGGCCCAGCTATGCACTCTTACAAGCCCCTCAAGGACAGAGTGTGGTTTTCCCTGTGCCCTAGCACCCTGCATAGTGACTGGGCTCATTCCTCAGAGAACCATAAAGAAAGAAAAGCCACAGGCCTGGGGGAGGGGGTGAGAAACTCAGCTACACAGAAGTCCTGGGAGGGCCCTAGAGTCCCCTGCCTGGGTGGCCCCTAGAACCTTCCATGCTGGGATGGGAGGGAAGGAGAATCACTGGGTGAATGCAGCCAAACCCACCGTGCTTCTCCGCATGTCTCCCAGATATGCTGCTTCTGTCAATGAACCCCTATGACTACCACTTCTGCAGCCAGGGTGTCATCACTGTGGACAACATGAACGACGGCGAGGAGCTCATGGCCACTGATGTAGGTCTCTGGTGGGAGAGAGGCGGGTCGGGGCGCCTGCAGTGTGAGGATGTGTGAGGCTGGGGGGAGGTCAGGGAGCAATTCCAGTGCCCTTAGCTCAGCTGGCCCCTAGAGGAGCCCAGATTTCTCTGATCCTTCTGTCCCCTGCCACAGCATGCCATGGACATCCTGGGCTTCAGCGTGGATGAGAAGTGTGCCTGCTATAAGATCGTGGGGGCCCTCCTGCACTTCGGCAACATGAAGTTCAAGCAGAAGCAGCGGGAGGAACAGGCTGAGGCTGACGGCACTGAAAGTGAGGGGGCCTGACCCTGGCCTGACCTGGTCATCATCTTGACCCTGATTCTAGTGTCCTGTTCATGACCGTTAACCTTAACCCTTGTCCACAGCCTTTGATTTAAGTCTTACCTGGTCTTGATTGTAACCCCTGATTTCTCAATCCCGGACCCTCACCCTTCTGAGCCGTACAGTTTGCCTGCCCTGAACTCAACCTCTCCCTGCCTCCCTCTTCTAACTCCAGGCAGAGACCAGTAGCACCCCCAGGTGCCCGTATTCTTGCCCTCCTCCTCCTTTACTGCCCCCCTGCTGTGTGCCCTGCCAGGTGCTGACAAGGCTGCCTACCTGATGGGGGTCAGCAGTGGGGACCTCCTTAAAGGCCTTCTGCACCCCCGAGTGCGTGTGGGGAACGAGTACGTGACCAAGGGCCAGAGTGTGGAGCAGGTGAGCTGTTTGCAGGCCAGGGCTCACCTGGAGACAGTGGAGCAGGGTACCCTCCTTGCCAGGTCCCAGCCCAGCCTCTCCACACCTCCAGGTGGTGTTTGCCGTGGGGGCTCTGGCCAAGGCCACCTATGACCGGCTGTTCCGGTGGCTGGTGTCACGGATCAACCAGACCCTGGACACCAAGCTGCCCCGTCAGTTCTTCATTGGGGTCCTGGACATCGCTGGTTTTGAGATCTTTGAGGTGAGAGCGGGCCCACACCCCTGGGCTCTGTTCTCTCCAAGGCAGAGGACCATGGGTGGGTGGGGGCCAGAGCCCCAGGACTCTGCCTGGAGGTGGCGGTGAAGTCGTGCACATCCCCGTTCCTCCATGGGTCTCCCCGTGTGTATCTGATGAGCCTGGCACCTCCCTCTATAGTTCAACAGCTTTGAGCAGCTGTGCATCAACTTCACCAATGAGAAGCTCCAGCAGTTCTTCAACCAGCACATGTTCGTGCTGGAGCAGGAGGAGTACAAACGGGAGGGCATCGACTGGGTCTTCATCGACTTCGGCCTGGACCTGCAACCCTGCATTGACCTCATTGAGAAGGTGGGGCCTAGAGCAAGACCACTGCAAGGGGAGGGGGATGGGGGTGTGGCAAGTGAGCAAGAATGAGCGTGTGCCGGCTTGTGAGCGAGCGTGTGCAAGCACCCGTGTATGTGTGCAGTGGTGCATCGATATGAGCTTGCGTATGTGAGTGTGGCTCTGTGTCTCTGTTCGTGTGTGTGAATGGCAGCGCATGCATGGGTGTGAATAGATTTGTTGGAGGTTGTGTGAATGTGTGTTGGTGGGTACGTGAGTGTGCACCCAGCACTGTGGCCAACAGCCTGTCATGGGCACACACGATTTTGCAGTTCATGAGGGCCTACTGCAGCCACAATCTCACCGGACCTGCCTGGGGTAGGCAGGGGAGAGTATGTCTGCTAATTTATTTGATTGATTGTATCTATTTCCCTGTTGTACAAAGACTGCAAGAAAGAAAAATCAAAGAAAATCTGAAAACTCAGGAGTAAAGGGAAAAAAATTATATATTTGCCCCCTAACCCTACTACAGCCTGTATCTTGGCACTTTGGTTAAGTTGCCTCCAAACCCTTTATCCTGGACGTGCATTTTCTTTTATAGACTCAGACTCATATCCCATCTTTTTCTCTGAAAATGTATTTTTAACATTGAACATTGCTGAAGAAGCCACAAGAGTTCATGCAGCAGGTGATTTTTATGCATTTCTGTGTCCTGCTTTTGCATAGTTGGGTGGTCAACAGTTTTTGCTGTGAGATCAGCACTGAAAGTATTCATTTCAACACTTAGTAGGTTAGGAAATTGAGGTCTAAGGGCCTCCCTGCTAGTAAGTGAGGAAGCCAAAATTTGAACTCAGCCGCCTTTTTTCCCCCTTTTATTGTGTGTGTGTGTGTGTGTGTGAGAGAGAGAGAGAGAGACAGACAGACAGACAGACAGACAGACTACAGACATCAGGAGGTGGGTGGGTACAGAGATTCCAGTTTGAGTTTGTGCACCTGTGAGCAAAGAGGATGACCCAGAGCTGCGAATCATGCGAAGGGAGTTCAAAGCCAAGAAACAAACTTCTCTTTTGGAAGACAGGACTCCTGGGTACCCATCTGGTTTCTGTCCCTCCCAGCAATGGCTGAAGTTGGGGGACTGGGAAGGCTTCCAGAAGGAGGGGTTCCAAGATATGGGATCTGGCCCAGTCAGGATGGGCTGGCTTGATGATGGCCCTTCAAACTTGTTCCCTGTCCCCAGCCACTGGGCATCCTGTCCATCCTGGAGGAGGAGTGCATGTTCCCCAAGGCCTCAGACGCCAGCTTCCGGGCCAAGCTCTATGATAACCATGCAGGAAAGTCACCCAATTTCCAGCAGCCACGGCCTGACAAGAAGCGCAAATACCAGGCCCACTTTGAGGTGGTCCACTATGCGGGCGTGGTAGGTGCCTGTTGGAATCCCAACCCTTGACCCACTTCTTCCCTTCTCCTGGTTCCCCAACCTTGCTCAGCACCTGTCTGGTCTCTGCCAGGTGCCTTACAGCATTGTGGGCTGGCTGGAGAAAAACAAAGATCCGCTAAATGAGACTGTGGTCCCTATCTTCCAAAAGTCGCAGAACAAGCTCTTAGCCACCCTCTATGAGAACTATGCAGGGTCCTGCTCCAGTGAGTACAGAGGGACAAGGTCACCATTCTATAGGGCACTCACAGAGTGACGTCCCCCAGAGTGACTGGTCCCATGTCTCTCCTAGCCGAGCCCCCCAAGTCTGGGGTGAAAGAGAAGCGTAAGAAGGCAGCATCTTTCCAGACGGTGTCCCAGCTGCACAAGGTGAGGCCCAGTCAGGGCCCCATGCAGGCCCTCACCTGCCAGTCTCCAGCCCCATCCCTGGTCCCTGCTCTGTCCCCTGCACCCTGGGCGGGCGGCTGTTAAGACTTGCAGTGATGTTTAACTCCTCTCTTGTGAACATCACAGCAAGTCTGTGCTGCTTCCCGTCCGCACGCTGCCTGGGCAGGGTTTGGGGGGGAATGGGGTGGGAGCCACGGGGCCTGTGGGAGGCATGGCGATTGGATGGGGGAGTGAAGACTTAGGCGACTGACAGGGCCCCAGTCAAACAGAAGAGGGAAGAGGGTGCCAAGGAACAGTGGAAGGACAGATGTGCAGAGGCATGCTTAGACGCCTGGCTCACCAGTCCTCAGCAGGCTGATCCACTATGGTTTCCAATTCTGCTTCTTGCCCCTCTTGTGCTTTCTCCCCTCTCCTCACCCCCAGGAGAACCTCAACAAGCTGATGACCAACCTACGGGCCACACAGCCCCACTTTGTCCGTTGCATTGTCCCCAACGAGAACAAGACCCCAGGTAGTCACCCCAGGGCTGGGTTGGTGGGGTGAGGACATTGGAGGGAGGGGACAAGGCAGACTTAGAAGCTGGGTCTTCCCTCTCCTCAGGGCCTGCGTGGTCTCAAAGAAAGCCCCTATGTGGGCTGTTGGTCTTTCTCTGGGGCATGAAGGTGTGTCCATTGACTTCTAAGCTTTCCCTTTAACCTCCACCACAACCAGGGGTCATGGATGCCTTCTTAGTGTTACACCAGCTTCGCTGCAATGGGGTTCTGGAGGGGATCCGGATCTGTCGCCAAGGATTCCCCAACAGGCTGCTCTATGCTGACTTCCGGCAGCGGTGGGTGTCTGCCTGCCCAGCCCTGGTTTCCCACCACCCCCCTTCCTGCTCCTATACAGCCACCTTCCCCCTTGCCCTCCCTCGGGTGTAGGCAGCAGCCTGAGGGAATGGGAAAGGCACACACTTAGAGCCAAAGGGATCAAGGTTCCAAGGACTGAGATTCCAAACACTGAACATGGAGACTGGGCTGGCACCCCGATGGGAGATGGTGGTAACTGAGACAGGGGTGGGCTAGGGGAGTAGCCATCAGGCTTCGGGTATTTGAGGTGTAGCCAGTAGGCCATGTTAATGGATTGGATAGGGAATAAGAAAAAGACAAGGGTGATCCCAGGTTTGGGGCCTGAGCAACTGGGGAGTAGATGTGCTGAGATACCAAGATGGGGCTTTTCCATATTATGGAGTGGGGAGGGATAGTGGATTGAGTTCCACTTTGACCAAGTTAGGTTTGAAATGTCTTCAGCCGAGGTTCGAGAGGAGAAGTCAAAGTGGGGCAGGCAGGAGCTGGATATGGATTTGGGAGTTGAGTGAGGGGCCCATAGACTAGACTTTGTGTAACGCCAGTCAGTGCTGTTAGCTCCTTCCCCCTTCCCTTTATATGTTTGATTTTATCAGCTACACATGTCCATAGCCCCCCTCCCCTGAAGTACCTGTAGTCATGCACACTGACGTATGCATGTTGGCACAAATATAGTTGGCGTGCTTCCACGCATGTGCATGCTCGCTCGCTCTCCCTCCTTCCTCCCCGCCCACCCTTGTTTTGTGAGTTTGTTTTTTCATGTAAGAGAGATTCTCCTTATCAGCAGACATAAGTCTGTACCATCCCCCTTTTTTTTTCTTTTAATTAAGACTTTTTTAAAGAGCAGTTTTAGGTTCACAGCAAAATGGAGGGGAAGGTACAAAGAGATTTCCCATATGCCTTTGCTTCCCCCGCCCCCCAGCCTCCTCCATGATCAGCATCCCTCACCAGAGTGGGACATTTGTTACAGTGGCTGGGGACAGGAGAGTCACCCAAAGTCCATAGTTTACGTTAGGGTTTGCTCATGGCAGTGTACGTCCTGTGAGTTTGGACAGATGTATTAACGGCATGCAGCATCATTCCTTTTGTTCTGGCTATAGTATCCCAGAGTCTAGTGAACCGTGCTTTGTTTATCAGCCCCTGGTGAGGGGTCTTTCACGTTTCTCTAACCTTAATGCTATGGCCACAGCCACCTGGACCCACAGAAGTGGATGTGCTGGGTACCCTTGCTCTTGTTTAGAATTCTCTCTCTCAAATGTTCTTTAGGCTTTGATACACCATACCATATCACCTTCTTTATATTTTTTGCCTTCTAAAAAAATAAGATGAATTACAAAAAATTGTAACTTAAAAAATTATGAAAGTGTTGCATGCCTGTTGTAAATACTACAATCTCTCTCTCTTTTAAGTTTATTGAGAGAGAGTGCAAGCAGGGGAAGGGCAGAGAGAGAAAGAGAGAGAGGATCCCAAGCAGGCTCCGCACTATCAGTGGAGGGCCTGACCTGGTGCTCAAACCCGGGAACCATGAGTTCATGACCTGAGCCAAAATCAAGAGTCAGATGCTCAACCGACTGAGCCACCCAGGCACCCAATACTACAATCTCTTAAAGAACTTAATTAATGAATGCATTTAAATGCAACCCAAGGTTTGTAAGCAGACTGTGCTCAATCCCCAGTGTCACCATGCTCCCCCACTGGAGCCTCTGCTGTGGCCTCTGGGAGGCCTTCGAATATTCCCTTGCTCCCCTGCCCAGCCCCCTCCTCAGCAGCCCTCCCGTGCTCTCCCAGGTACCGCATCCTGAACCCCAGTGCTATCCCAGACGACACCTTCATGGACAGCAGGAAGGCCACGGAGAAGCTCCTGGGCTCATTGGACATTGACCACACCCAGTACCAGTTTGGCCACACCAAGGTCGGGGCACATAGGACTTAGGGCTGACCTGGGGGTGGGCAGTCACACTGGACAGGACACATGCAGGTGGCTGGGGGTTACACCTGGTGCATCCTCCCCCACCCCAGGTGTTCTTCAAGGCTGGGCTTCTAGGCATCCTGGAAGAGCTTCGTGACCAGCGTCTGGCCAAGGTTCTGACGCTGCTACAGGCACGGAGCCGGGGCCGCCTCATGCGCCTTGAGTATCAGCGCCTGCTTGGAGGCAGGTGTGTGTGGGGAGGGAGCAGCAGACAGGGGTAGGGGTGTGACCACAGTATCCTGGCTGCCGGGACCACCAGGCTCTCCAACCCTGTGATATTGTCTCTCATGTGGGTCAGACTATCCCTGCGGCTGGTTAGGTGTCTCTGAAGGTGCAGGGTCCTGTCTTGTCCCCCTCAACTGCCAGTTTCCATTTCCTCACCTCAAAATCAGGATAAGATCACCTTTCTCTTCACTCCAGGCCACTCAGTGTGGTAATAATGACAACCAGTGTTTCCCGAGACTCTTAAGTGCCAGGCCCCAGGCAAGAGGCTTTATTTGCATGATCTTGCTTAAAGTGCCAAACAGTCCTCAGGAGGCGGGCACGTGATTATACTTCATCAGCAGAGCTGCTCTCTGAGTCCGAGAACCAGTCACAGCTGGCTAGTGGTGGGGAAGCTGGGGTGTGAGCCCAGGCACGTGACCCCAGAGCTCCAAGTATATCAGGGTACATTCCTGGTTTCTTCAGGACACTTGCAAGGACCACCAGGACATTTAGGGCTTTCTGAGCCCTTACCCTGGAGGTAGACCCATTTGATCTTGGGCCTCTCTCTCCACCTCACAATAAAGCAGAGGCATTAGATCCACTTGAGATCACATGCTGAAGCGTTCACCGTGTGCGGAGCCCAGCCCAGGGCAGGTGCCCAGGAGCATCGGGGCTGTTACCGTGGAGGGGCAGCACTGGGCCTCCTGGCCACCCGTGGCTTCCCCTCCCCAGGGATGCCCTGTTCACCATCCAGTGGAATATCCGCGCCTTCAATGCCGTCAAGAATTGGTCATGGATGAAGCTCTTTTTCAAGATGAAGCCATTGCTGCGCTCAGCGCAGGCCGAGGAAGAGCTGGCGGTCCTTCGGGCAGAGCTTCGGGGGCTGCGAGGGGCACTGGCTACTGCGGAGGCCAAGCGCCAGGAGCTGGAGGAGACACACGTCAGTGTCACCCAGGAGAAGAATGACCTGGCCCTGCAGCTCCAGGCAGTGAGTAGGGGAGGAGAAGGGAGATGGAGGGTTTCCATTGGTGACCTATGCCCCTGGCACTCCAGAAAACCCCAGGCTGCTTTGAGGAAACACAGCCAGACCCCTGGTCAGGGTGGACACGGTGCACCATACGGGTGCTCAGGATCTGGATCTTTCTTCCGAGTCTCAAACATGCCATGAGATGAGAGACTGTGGGCTCACGTCCCCTATCAGAGTCAGTCTGTTCCCGTGTCCTGATGCTCCTGCCCCATGCTACCTTGGCCTCCTGCTAAAGCTGCAGTGGAGCCCCATCTCCTTGGCCCTCCTTCATTCCTGTCCCTGACACAGACCCATGCTCCCTTCTCTGGTTAAGGGCCATGGAAACCCAGGGTACATTACGTACCCAGGCACGTAACAGTAATGGCCAGAGGGCAGGGATCAAGGGTCTGGAAACTTCCCAAGTCCACTGAGTCATTCCTTCCTTCAGCAAACACTATGAGTATCACCTGTGTGCCAGGCCCCACAGTCGCTCTGAGGACACGTTGGTGGGAAGTCAGGCCTGTGGTCACAGAACTCACCTGCTAGTGGGCAAGCAGGGGTGAGGAGCTGGTGAGGCGGGAGAGAATACCCAAGCCAATCACGGCACAGCTGCCTGTCCCCTTGGAAGGCCATAGCCCAGAGCTCTCTGAGAGCCCTTGTTTGGGCTTCTCACTCTGGGTTGCCCCAGCCTGTCTGACGTTCCCCTCTTGATGGTGCTGCTTCTACCCCTGCCCATCCCTTTCCCTGAGCCCCCAGCCCAGCACACCTGAGCCCCTTTGGGGCCAAGAGCAGGTCATAGGCATTCCTTGGTCCCCAGCTGAGCGTGGGTGTCACACGTTTGCATGGAACTTTTTTTCCGGGGCCTGGCCTCGTGTCCCTCGGCTGGTTTGCCTGGCCATGGCTCTGTCCCATTCCCCATGTCCCTCTCCAGGAACAGGAAAACTTGGCAGATGCTGAGGAGCGCTGCCACTTGCTGATCAAGTCCAAGGTGCAGCTCGAGGCAAAGGTGAAGGAGCTGAGTGAGCGGCTGGAAGATGAGGAGGAGGTGAATGCCGACCTGGCCGCCCGCCGGCGCAAGCTGGAGGATGAGTGCACAGAGCTCAAGAAGGACATCGACGACCTGGAGCTGACACTGGCCAAGGCCGAGAAGGAGAAGCAAGCCACGGAGAACAAGGTATGGTCTGGGCCAGGTGGGGGGAAAGGCTCCGAGCCAGGGGGCTGGCCGTGGGGCCAGGCAGCTGCTGCTCTCCCTGCGGGCTCTGTGACGCCCCTGCTGGGTGGCCCAGGGCAGGTCACTTCCTCTCTGTGGGCTCCCATTTCCTCCTGTCAGGTGGGGTTAATAGCAGCACTTCCCTCATTAGGTTGAGGATTCAGTGTGTGACCACCTTTTGCTTGCACTCAGCACAGGGCTTAGCGCACAGCAGGTGCTCAGCAAATGCCAGTATTTTGTCATCCATCCTGGCTGGTAAGGCCCGTGAGGGCAGGAAGCCCCTTTCCCGGCTCTGCATCCCCTGGGTGCCTCTGGATCCCTTCTGCCCCTGACCCCCTAGCACAGCCCCACGTGGTTCACAGGGCCGGGAATACTGACTCATTATACAGGAGGGAAAGAGGGGCTCACTCAGGTGCTCACAGGGGAAACCAGGACTGTCTGGAACACCCGTTATACCGAAAGTAGCTGGCATCTACTACTAATTGAGGCTCAGAGTGAAACGACTTGCCCAAGACCCCCCCTAG
Organism: Panthera uncia; assembly: GCF_023721935.1. Taxonomy (NCBI): domain Eukaryota; kingdom Metazoa; phylum Chordata; class Mammalia; order Carnivora; family Felidae; genus Panthera; species Panthera uncia. The sequence goes on along the minus strand of NW_026057578.1, from coordinate 23,589,202 downwards.
TTGGAAGGGGCGGTTGCTGTGACCTGGCATGGTGGCTCCTTGCACCAGAGTGTGGGAGGGGCATCCTCACGGTGACCCTGGCCCTGGCACAGGTGAAGAACCTGACAGAGGAGATGGCGGCACTGGACGAGTCGGTGGCCCGGCTGACCAAGGAAAAGAAGGCATTGCAGGAGGCCCACCAGCAGGCCCTGGGTGACCTACAGGCCGAGGAGGACCGCGTGAGCGCACTGGCCAAGGCCAAGCTCCGGCTGGAGCAGCAAGTGGAAGATGTGAGTCCTGGTCACAGCAGGGGCCTGTGTGGTGGCGCTGGGACAGCGGGGCCAGTGGCTCACGCCTGGGGGCTGATCATGCCTACCCCTCCTGCGCCATAGCTGGAGTGCTCCCTGGAGCAAGAGAAGAAGCTGCGCATGGACACGGAGCGCGCAAAGCGCAAGCTTGAGGGTGACCTGAAGCTGACGCAGGAGTCGGTGACGGATGCTGCCCAGGACAAGCAGGAGCTGGAGGAGAAGCTCAAGAAGTAGGCATGGGCTGGGCGGTGGCAGACCGGCAGGCGGCCTCCTGAGCCTATACCCCGGTTCTCCCTCTGGACCCTCCAGTCAGTTCTGCTTCACTGCAGGCGTTGAATGTGTAGGGTTGAGATGGGAGTCACTCAGGTGCAGGTGGTCGTGTCCTGCCTTCCTTGCCCCCAACGGTCCCAGCGAGGCTCTGGTGGGGGGTGGTTTGAGAGGGAACACAGGGATGAGGTCGCTGAGGGCTTGGTGCCTCAGGTGGGGAGGAGGGAGACTGGAGGACCAAGGGACTCCAGGCAGGTTGATGGAAGTGAGGACTTGCGCTGGCTCACGGCCCCCTCCACCTCCAGGAAGGACTCTGAGTTGAGTCAGCTGACCCTGCGGGTGGAGGATGAGCAGCTCCTTGGGGCACAGCTACAGAAGAAGATCAAGGAACTGCAGGTGTGTGGGGCACGGGGTGGGGAGTGCGGGAAGGGCCAGGGCCAGAGGCACGCAGAGGTGACTGCTGCCGTCTGCCTGTCCCCAGGCTCGGGCGGAGGAGCTGGAAGAGGAGCTGGAAGCGGAGCGTGCAGCCCGGGCCCGCGTGGAGAAGCAGCGAGCCGAGGCAGCCCGGGAGCTGGAGGAGCTGAGCGAGCGGCTGGAGGAGGCCGGTGGGGCGTCCGCAGGGCAGCGTGAGGGCTGCCGCAAGCGCGAGGCCGAGCTGGGCCGGTTGCGGCGGGAGCTGGAGGAGGCGGCACTGCGGCACGAGGCCACGGTGGCTGCCCTGCGACGCAAGCAGGCTGAGAGCGCGGCCGAACTGGGCGAGCAAGTGGACAGTCTGCAGCGGGTGCGGCAGAAGCTAGAAAAGGAAAAAAGCGAGCTCCGCATGGAGGTGGATGATCTGGGCGCCAATGTTGAGACTCTGGCCCGTGGCAAGGTGTCTGCCTCCTTCCTGAGTCTAGCATTCTGACTGAGCTCTGATCCCATGCCCATCTAGACTCTAAACTGATCCTGACTCCAGCACTGACCCTACCCCTGACCCTGTACCTGATCCTGACCCCTGACCTATTTATCAGTCATCCATCCCCAACCCCACACTGGTCCTGACCTCAAACCCTGATTCCTAACTCTGGGCCCTGACTCCAGGTCATTTTTGACCCAGCATCTAATTCTAACCTCTCAGTCCTTGACCTCTGTCCTGACTGGTCCTGTCCCAAATCCCGGCACCCAGCCTTGACCCCTGACCTTTGTACCACCTAATCCTGACAGCTGACTTATGAGCACTGTCTGCAACTGACTTCAGACTCTAGTATCCTAACCTCATCCTGGCCCTCTCACTTCTGACACCCATCTTTAAAAAAAAAAATTTTTTTTACATTTATTTTTGAGACAGAGACAGAGCATGAACGGGGGAGGGCCAGAGAGAGAGGGAAACACAGAATCTGAAACAGGCTCCAGGCTCTGAGCTGTCAGCACAGAGCCCGATGCAGGGCTCGAATTCACAGACCGCGAGATCATGACCTGAGCCGAAGTCGGACGCTTAACCGACTGAGCCAGCCAGGTTCCCCCAGACACCCATCTTTTAAAGCCAGGGTCCAGCAGTAGAATCTCTGACCCTGAACTTGGGGCTCTGCTTTCCCTTTGATTCCCGGGCCCATGTCTAGCCTTCTAGTTCCCAGTCCAGGGGTCCTGGCCCTGATTGGCAGCTCCAGACACTGCCTTGTGATTCACAAACTTGTTCTGACTCCTGACCCTGGATCCCAGGCCAGTGCCGAGAAGCTGTGCCGGACCTATGAGGATCAGCTGAGTGAGGCCAAGATCAAGGTGGAAGAGCTGCAGCGGCAGCTAGCAGATGCGAGCAATCAGCGTGGGCGGCTGCAGACTGAGAGTGGTGAGGCCGGGGGCTTGGCTGGGCCACCCTGGGGCCTTGGCGCTGCCCCTCACCCGCCTGACCTGCCACTCACCCTCGGCCCCGCAGGGGAGCTGAGCCGCCTGCTAGAGGAGAAGGAGTCTCTGATTAGCCAGCTGAGCCGGGGGAAGGCCTCGGCCACCCAGAGCCTGGAAGAACTGCGGAGGCAGCTGGAAGAGGAGAGCAAGGTGGGCCGGCCACCTGCTGCTACAGGGCTGGCAGGGTGGGCCCTGGGGCCACCAGCCCGGCCCAATACTGAGGTCACTGAGGTCCTTGCAGGCCAAGAGCGCGCTGGCCCATGCTGTGCAGGCTTTGCGGCATGATTGTGACCTCTTGCGGGAGCAGCACGAGGAGGAGGCGGAGGCCCAGGCTGAGCTACAGCGGCTGCTGTCCAAAGCCAATGCTGAGGTGGCCCAGTGGCGGAGCAAGTATGAGGCAGACGCCATCCAGAGGACGGAGGAGCTGGAGGAAGCCAAGTGAGCGCCTTAGCAGCCTGGCCATCACCATGAAGGGGTGATGCCTGAGCCTCTGAGCTTTCAGGGGGTGAGGGGGGAATACGGGGACCTTACTGCCAGATTCCCTTGACTATGCGGTCCATACTATCCGCTCCCTTGGCCTAGAAAGAAGCTGGCACTGCGGCTGCAGGAGGCAGAGGAGGGAGTGGAGGCTGCTCATGCCAAGTGCTCATCACTGGAGAAGGCCAAGCTACGACTGCAGACAGAATCAGAGGACGTGACCCTGGAGCTGGAGCGGGCCACCTCGGCGGCTGCAGCACTGGACAAGAAGCAGCGGCACTTGGAGCGGGCGCTGGAGGAACGGCGGCGGCAGGAGGAGGAGACACAGCGTGAGCTGGAGGCTGCCCAGAGGGAGGCCCGTGGCCTGGGCACTGAGCTCTTCCGGCTGCGCCACAGCCACGAGGAGGCGCTCGAGGCTCTGGAGACGCTCAAGCGGGAGAATAAGAACCTGCAGGGTATGATCTGCTGTGGGGTTACTGAGGGTGCCCTGCTCGGGCCACCTGGGATCAGGGGTGAATGAGGTGCCCTGTTCATTCTGCAGAGGAAATCAGTGACCTCACAGACCAGGTCAGCCTCAGCGGGAAGAGCATCCAGGAGCTGGAGAAAGCCAAAAAGGCTCTGGAAGGGGAGAAGAGTGAGCTTCAGGCCGCACTGGAGGAGGCTGAGGTCAGGGACTGGCCACAGGGGCAGGGCGGGCACTGACCTGCTGCTTCCCTGGCCTCCCCTCTCCTGCAATGCATGCTCACAGCCCCCATGCCCATGCTCCAGGGAGCCCTGGAGCTGGAGGAGACCAAGACTCTGAGGATCCAGCTGGAGCTCTCCCAGGTCAAGGCTGAGGTGGACCGGAAAGTGGCCGAGAAGGATGAAGAGTGCACTAACTTGAGGTAGGGCGGCCAGAGCCGACCCTGTCCTCTGCCACCCCAGGATCCACTCCTCCTCTTGATGCTAACACCCCTCCTGTCCCCACTGAGGGCAGGAGAAAAGCAGACAGGCAGTGTGGGCTAGGCCCCTCTGTGTGCACAGGCACCTTGTTTGCCCCTCCCCTGGGCCTCTCTCAAGATCAGGACTATTGGCCCCAGTCTAGAGGCCAACTTTGGAGGCTAAAGGACGTGTTCAGGGTTATACAGTGCAGGCAAGAGCCAGGGTTCAGCCATGTCTGTCTGCTGTGGAGCCTCACTCTTGTCCGTGAACTTAGTTCTGAGGGTGACAGGCAGTCCCAAGGGGCTAGAGATCAGGGAAGGACAAGTCGCTTATTCCCACAATGGGTTCACGTCTACAGCATTCCTTGGCGTAAGAGCAGGTCTAGTGCCTGTGCCCACCCCTTTCTCCTAGGCCACAACCCCCACTCTCCTCCCTCCTCCCCACAGGCGCAACCACCAGCGGGCAGTGGAGTCCCTGCAGGCCTCCCTAGATGCGGAGACTCGGGCCCGCAACGAGGCACTGCGGCTCAAGAAGAAGATGGAAGGTGACCTCAACGACCTGGAGCTGCAGCTGGGCCACGCCACCCGCCAGGCCATGGAGGCGCAGGCAGCCACACGGCTCCTGCAGGCCCAGCTCAAGGAGGAGCAGGCCGGGCGGGACGAGGAACAGCGGCTGGTGGCCGAGCTCCGGGAGCAGGCCCAGGCCCTGGAGCGGCGGGCCGTGCTGCTGGCCACAGAGCTGGAAGAGCTGCGGGCCGCGCTGGAGCAGGGCGAACGCAGCCGACGCCTGGCGGAACAGGAGCTGCTGGAGGCTACTGAGCGCCTTAACCTCCTGCACTCGCAGGTGGGGCCGGGAGGCCGCGGGGATGCTGGCGGCGTGGGCCTGCCGGCCGGCTCTGAGACTCCACATCCCCACAGAACACGGGCCTCCTGAACCAGAAGAAGAAGCTAGAGGTGGACCTGACCCAGCTGAGTGGCGAGGTGGAGGAGGCTGCCCAGGAGAGGCGGGAAGCCGAGGAGAAGGCCAAAAAGGCCATCACCGATGTGAGGCTGGGCTGTGGCCGTGGGGGCACCTGGAGCTGAGACCAAAGGGACTTTCCCCTCCTGACCAGGCTCCCCCCCACCCCACTCCACCCCACCCCATCCACCAACAGGCGGCCATGATGGCCGAGGAGCTGAAGAAGGAGCAGGACACGAGCGCACACCTGGAACGGATGAAGAAGACGCTGGAGCAGACAGTGCGGGAGCTGCAGGCCCGGCTTGAGGAGGCTGAGCAAGCTGCCCTCCGCGGCGGGAAGAAGCAGGTGCAGAAGCTGGAGGCCAAGGTGCGTGCGGCCCTCCCAGGCCGGGGCAGGGGACGAGGGGGCAGCCTGAGGATGGGCTCTGGGCAGCAGGCCCATCCCTGGCTACTCGCAGGTGCGGGAGCTGGAGGCTGAGCTCGACGCGGAGCAGAAGAAGCACGCTGAGGCCCTCAAAGGGGTGCGGAAGCACGAGCGCCGGGTCAAGGAGCTCGTGTACCAGGTGTGTGACTAGGTCCGCCACGAGGCGGGTGGGGGTGGGGTGGCCGGAACTGGCCCAGTCTGGGCAAGATCTAAATCGCCTTTGCCTGCCCAGGCTGAGGAGGACAGGAAGAACCTGGCTCGCATGCAGGACCTGGTGGACAAGCTGCAGAGCAAGGTCAAGAGCTACAAACGCCAGTGTGAGGAGGCGGTGAGTGCACTGGGGTCTGGGCAGCTGGAACTTGGGAACAACTTCAGCGCCAGTTCCAGGCTCCTCAGCCAGAGATGATGACAGTGAGCAGTCCACTCCCTCTCTCGGCCCTGTATTGCCCATGTTGGCTTTGTGTGTAGGCAAGCTGCCCTGAAAGGGCAGTGATCTAGCTCAGTGACCCCACTGTCCCAGTGGGAAGAGCGATCATTTCCTACCAGCTTTAGCTAGAGACAGGACCCAGCTGTCCCTGAAGGGACCCCATGTGCTTTCCCTTCTGCGTGCCTCTGGAAGGACTGCCTTACCTCCCCTTCTTCCTGCCAGGGGCACTGGTGATAGAGAAGGTAGAGGAGCAGTTGACCGGAAGCCAGGCCCCTCTGGGGAATGGGACGGGACCAGACTGACTACCTATCTCAGTTACAAAGGGTGACCAGGAAGGCCCTTTGTGTCCCCAGGAACAGCAGGCCAGTACTAACCTGGCCAAGTACCGCAAGGCCCAGCATGAGTTGGATGATGCGGAGGAACGGGCAGACATGGCAGAAACCCAGGCTAACAAGCTGCGGGCACGGACCCGAGATGCCCTGGGACCCAAGGTGAGAGACTGCCATGGGGCACCCCTTGCCCTCTGCATGGGGGAGGGAGGATGGGAGGGTGAAGCTCACTCAGCTACTCCTGTCCCCATAGCACAAGGAGTGACCCCTGAGCTCTGAAGACGATGCCTGCTGTGTGTCGTCTCCTGCTGCACCCTGAATAAATGCCATGTCTGCGGCTCCAGCTACTTGCCTTCTCCTTTTTTGAGGTTCAGGAGAGCAAAGGAACACACAGTCCCTGGACAAAAGTCAGGTCCACAACAGTCATTTAAAATAAAGTTCTTTAATAGTCTCCATTTAATTGGTTTATTTGTTGTTAATAAATTGGCAACACAAGGAGGGGCCAAGGGTGTGTTCCTAGCCAGGCTCCTGTGTGTGTGGGCTCAGGCAGGAGACGCTGCCTTGGGGCAGGGCACAGCCACCCGGTGCCCCAAGGGATGGAAGAAAAGGGTCCCCACTTCTAGGGAAACCCCCTGGGATGAACACAGCGGCCAGTGAGCAAACAGAACCAGAGTCGCTAAAGGAAAACAAGGGAGGGAGGGATAGATAGGCAAGGGTGGGGGAAGGCAGCGTCCTCTGGTAGCCCCCACCCCTGCCCGCGGGGGCTCAGAAGCCTTTGCCTGGGTCCAAAGGCCAGAGCAAGCTTGGCTCACAGATTGGAGGAGGGTGCCCGTATCTCCCTCCCCACCCCGGGACTGACAGCCAAGAGACAGGGCAAGAGCTCAGACAGAGCTATTTTTTAAAGTTCCTTTACCTCTCTCTGGGTGGGCTGGGGCCCCAGGGTTCTGAAGGAAGGGTGGGCATAGTATCCCTGTCCTTATCATGGGGGTCTTGAGGGAACTGAGGTTCCCCAGTGACCTGGGGCCCTCAGACCCAAGGGCTTCTAGATGCTCCCTCCCCATAAGCTTGTACCTGAAGACCTGGGGCAGACAGAGTTATCGGGGAGGCAGGGAAGGGGAGTGACCAGGCAGGGTGTGTGGCACACGTACCCACGCTCACCCACACTGGCCCTGGCCCGGCAGCCTCCCGAGGCCTGGCCCAAGGTCACTCCTCGGTGAAGTCCCTGTCTATGTCCATGTAGGGCTCCTCAATGTAGCTGACGAGGGCAGAGGGTGACTGGCGGTCTGGGTTCAACAGGATGGACACGGTCTCTTTCCAGTATGAGAAGCTGATGCAGGAGCTCTGGGCAAAGAGAGAGGGGCTAGGCTAGGACGCCTGGAGGACCCAGGCCGAACCAGGCACCCCGTGGGGAGGGCTGGCAAGGCGACAGAGAGCTACCACACAGCCCAGGCAGAGACCACACCCTCAAGACGGCCCATGGCCTACCCACTGGGAGGTTGGGGTGGGGCGGGGGGGCACTCACATTCTCCAGGCAGGTGCTGTCCTTGTCCTTGTGCAGGTAATGCTGCTGCCAGAAGCGCAGCAGGTTGTGGAAGTTGTTGAGTAGGAAGCCGGGGTACTTCTTGCTGTGTTCCATTCGCTGCAGCAGCCGCAGGTACAGGGGCAGCCGCTCTTTCCGCCGGGCCAGCATCAGGATCACCAGGCTGGTATTGAGGCAGCTGACGTTCTCCTGCGAGGCGCCAGGCGTGCCATGTTAGGTGCATGCAGGTAGCCCCAGTGGCCCCTGGTGGATCTGGGGTGCCACTGGGCAGGGAGGAGGGTGTCTCATGCCACGCACTGAGCTGCCCCTGCACAACCCTGAGAGGATAGGGCATGGCGGGCGGGGGTGGGGGGGGGGGTCATCGTCAGTGGTCTAGAGTCCATTCCTCCTCCAGAATCAGTTCAGGCATCACTTCTTCTTGGGAGCTCTGGTTCCCGGAGCTTCCATCCCCAGGGTGGGGCAGGGTGCCCGCATTAGGTGCAGCTACCTCACTTTCTAACTTCTGCTCAGCACCGAGCTGGAAGGGTCTCGGGCTGGTTCACTGTGCAGCCCCAGCCCAGTGCCCTGCCTCGGTAAATGTGTGCTAACTGAAGGAACAAAGAACCACCTCTGAGGGGTTGAGCATTAACCCCATTTTAGAAAAGAGGAGTGTGAAGCTTAGGGAAGGGGAAGCTGCAGTTACTTAGTGAGGGAGTGGGAAGTCACATCAAGTCCAATCCCAAAGCCTGCACAGCAGGAGCTCGGAGAGCACTGAACAGGGAGTCAAGAACTCCATGCCAATCCTGACCCATCTGTGACTTCAGAGACCTCTTCCCTCCTCAGGCCCCATCTGTAAAATGGCACAACGGTCCCTCATTGGAAAAAGTCCTCAGAATAGCTGGCGGGGTTTCCTAGGAACCAACAGACGGATCAAGACACATGTCTAGGGCAAAGATGGGACAGATCAACCCCTGGGCTCTGGGATGAGGGAAACTATTTCCAATCTCCCTTCCCCTCCTGCATGTCTGCAGGACCTCTCACCTGGGTCAGTGTCTGCACGTGGATGATGTTGATGAGGCGGAAGAGGAAGGACATCTGTGTGGGCACCTGGGATATGTAGGCAAGCAGGCGGCACTCGGACAGGACCTCAGCAACTGGGGACAGAGGGGCAGAGGTATGACAGCAGGCTCGGAAGTTGGTCTGTGGCTCAGGCCCAGGGACCTGCCCCTCAGGCTTGTAGCCAGGCCCCACTGGGGTCCTGACTTTGGAGATGGGAGCCCCTGCCATGAAAGCAACACAGGAAAGGCCGGATGCAGCAGGAACAAATGTCCAGCTGTGCTGCCACCCAGGCTGAGTCTGCATTCTCATTACACCCCCCCCAGGAGTTTACCACCACCTTTCCCTCAGTCCCTTGCGGGGTCCTCCTCTCTGAGGCCTCCCTCCCTCAGGCTTCACCGTCTCGATCCCTCTATTCCCAGGCGATTCCAGGCAAGAGAGGAAGGGTGTTCAGTTTTCTGCATTCCATTTGCACGACAGTTTCTTTACTTTTATTAAAATCTACATGTTCATTAAAGGAAGCACGGACGATAGAGAAAAGTCAAAGCGCCAAGAAAATCTCCCAGAGAGCCATAACCTGGACCCCAGCCACGTGGGCATTTGGCGCAGCTACTTCTGGCCGTTTTGTCTCCTTGCTAGATGCTGGGTGTCTGACACCACTGTGGCCACACTGGGCCGATTCACCCTGGCACCGTGGCTTTTCCTTACCTTTCATGTCTACCTGATTTTCGAACCGGTCCAGCGACAGCGTGACGCAGCGCACCAGCATGTTGGAGTCCACCAGAGAGCTGTTGATCTGCTTCAGGAACACCTGGAACTGCAGCAGAGGCCCAGCTCAGGCGGGTGGTGGTAGCTCCCACTGAAGGTGGCCGCTGGCCGCACAGGGCCCCCATCCATCCAGGCCCAGCTGTGTCTCATAAGACTGAGGCCCAGACGAGCCGGGTGGCCAGCCCCCCAACAGGAGCTCGAGCCAGGGCTGACGGCAAGCCCAGTGTTTTCTACACTGATGATGGGCGCTGGACTCCCCTCATGTTCACTTCAACTAGTTTGCACTGGGTTTCTATCAAACACACCCCGTGAGGCTCACACACTGGGCCCGATCCTGCCCTTCTGGGGCTCATTGTGTCACCCACCTGCATCAGAGCCATTTTCACAGCCCACCTGCTCCCACCCTCACCCCTGCCCACAAGTAGCTGAGACGGTCACCCCTGTATACCCAGGGTCCAGCACAGAACCAGCACAGTGCAGAGGTGAATGGCCATTCGCTGAAGCCGGCCCACTGACTCCCCAGTATTCTCCAATTTCAAACCAGCACCCAAAGACTGGGAAGGACCGGGGCTCCAAGATAACTTCTGAATGATGCAGCAAACCCCATGGAGCCCGGGTTAGTCTTACCTTTGCATCAGTGTTGATATATTTATTAAATCTCTTGAATGCATCAACATTGAACTTCATCAATTCCCCCAGAAGGTCAAAGTAACTCTGGAGCACATCCCTCGACTTGCACTCGCTGTCCACGATGCAGTACAGGATGTGCTGGGGTGGGAGAGGACAGGATGAAGGCAGGAAGGTGGCTGAGCCCTGGGGCCGAGAAGCAGATGTGGCTGCCGCCCCCAGGCTGTGCTCAACCAAGCTGCCCACTGTCTGCCTCCCACCAGGGCCTGGCACATAGCTCAGACCACATGACATTTGCTTTGAGTTAAGCATCCACGTCAGTTGATGGAACTCATTTCCCTGTCTAGATTCTCATCTGAGGATGCTGGGCACTCCAAGGGCAGGGCCAGGCATTACACACACCACCAGGAGGCTGGGGGTGGGTTGAGGTGTGCAGTCATGACCTCTTGCTTGCCCAGGGCTCTCCAGCCGGCAGGCGAGGGGAGCCGTCTCCAGAAGTAACAATGGCCACTGCCTGAGCACTGAGGCCATTCAAGTAAATGAAGCACAGGATTTAAGGGCACAGGACACATTTTGACCCCATGGTTTGTCTTTATATTTATGAATAAGAAAGTTTATACCAAAATCGATGAATTTTCATCAGGAACAAAAGCCAGTTTAACTCTTACAATAGAGTTTTCTACAACAGTTAAACTGTTTCCATTTTTCATTTGCATTTTCCTGAAGTTATGCTGATTTAGATCAATTCCTTATGGATTTTACAACAATTCATGGGTCAGTTTCTTGTTTGTATCCTTTTTTTTTTTTTTTAAACCAATGATATCTCTGGCCACTTTGTTCCCTGCCTCTTGTAAATTCTGCTTTTTCTGCAGACCACTTTACAATAAAGGAGAATTGACTTTTGGTCAACAGCAAAATATCCTCAGGGTCAAAAGGCCTTGCTGGGTAACTACAGACTCTTACACTCTTCCATGGCCACCCCCCAGATCCCTCAATCATCTGTTAAGCACCTAAGGAACCCACACTTGGAAACTCAGGGGAAGTCCCAGGACAACTGCACTGGCATTTCAAAATAGAGATTTGGTCTGCTCCTGACCAGCTGTCTAAGTCTCACGAAGGAGAGCAATGCATGGGGCTAGGGGGAGAACGGGACACCCAACACCCTGGCTCCTCCAGGCTATTACCTCCAGAAGGCCTCGCTTCAGCAGGAACATCTGGTCTGCATAGGAGGTGGTCCCTCGGAGGAAACTCTCCACAGCCCGGGCTTGCCAAAACCTGCGACCCAAATGTTGACCCCTGGCCCAGGTGGCTAAGGCTGCCCTCTTCTGGCCCATATTCCATTCACCAAGGGGGCTGGGAGATGTTTGCTGTCTTGCTTGCTTTATTCGACATTCACTGAACATCTACTAGGCGTCAGGCCTCATACTAGGAACTGGGGACATAGCAATAGTCCTTACCCTCATGGAGCTGACAGCTCAGTGGGGAACTGTCGTCTATTTGGTTCTGTCTGGAAGAAGCTGTGTCTCAGAGAAGATGGATCCAGGATTAGAGGGCTGGCTACAGTAAGTCACATACGAAAATACACTCTAGCTTTGCCCCTTCAGAAGAATAGAAGGACAATGGAAAGTGGTGCTGAGAGTGCATGAGGGAACCTGACAGATCTGTACAGATGGGCTACTGAGCTCACTTCTGATGGGCTGTCGTAGAGAAGAAGTGGCCCTGAGGGTGGGGGGTAGAGCTGGGATCAATGAGGGGAAGACTGGACAAGGCAGGCTGAGTTGACAGGGGGCACATGTGGGCACGAACCTATTGGTAGATCACACCCAGCCCTGACCAATGCCTCCCTTACCCGCTACTTCTGTCCACAGCCTTCACAACTCATCTTAGGTGAGCCAGAGGAGCTCTGGGGAGCCCTCCCTGTCCACACCCACCCCCCCTCAGCCCCCAGCTGGATAAGGAGCTTTCCTTTGTTCCCAAGCCCCTGGGGCAGGTCCTGGCTCTATTTCTTTCCACACTGCACTCCAACAGGTTTCTTTACACGCCTGTTTCCCACAACCCAGGGAACTCCACGGGCAGGGGCTGCAGCTATTTCCTACCATCTGTCCAGCGCCAGCACAGAGTAGGTGCTTGGTGAATGCTTGGTTAGTCCCTAAAATATACTGCTGGGATGCAGCAGAAGCTCATGCACACCTGTGGAGTCAGACCCCCTCCCCCCCCAGACTAGTCGGATATCCACAGCAGAAGCTGGTAGTCACATGAGGTATTTCTAACCACTCGAGAGAAACGCTTGGCTCCTGGACCCTTCAGGAGTGGCAGGTGCCTGTCCCCAGACCTACCTGAATGATGATTCGGCTGGCTCCTTCTTCATGACCTGCAGCAGACGAGTTAATAAGCCCCTCTTCCCATCACACACCAAACTCCTGAAACAAAACAGGTACATCAGTGGCAGACGTGAGGCTGACAGGGCCAAGTTCCACTTGGCCAAGGGGCTGCTATCTTGGGGCCCTGGGGTTGGATCTCCCTGCTGGTTTAGGTGGGTGAAAAAACCTGGGACATTTCCAAACCTGCAGAATGCCCCCCAGTTCCATCTGTGTCCAGAGGACTCCAAGGACTCCTGCAGTCTTAGAACTGAAGAGCCAAGTGTACCCACACCACATCTCAGGCCAGCTTTCCCTTCCCAGACTCACTGGCAAGTGATCAGAGGCCAGAAAAACCCAGAGTCAGTGCTCAGAACCGCTGGAGGGCTGTTTACACCAAAGCGAGTTTGAAATGCCAGGACAGAGTCTACCAGATGGGGCAAAGTCTGTGCCAACAGGGTGAGAGAGGGAGTACCCTGGCCCCCACGTTCAGCTCCGCTGGCTTTGGACAAGTCCCTGTGCCTCTGGGCCTCAGCTTGCTGGTCTAGGAAGCAAGATGTTCGATGAGGAAATGACTTGGGCTGCATCATGGGGAACAGATGGCCAAGCAGGCAGGGATTCTGAGCCCTTAAACTCCCTCTTCAAATAGAACAGCTCTACTTTTATCCCCTCCAGACATTATGGACTATGCACGATTTTATTTGAACAGATTTCTCTTGCTTTAAAAAAAAAAAAAAATAGAGCCTGGGAATTATGACTTCTGTTGCTGGCTATAGTCCTCCCTGCCCTGACCCTCAGGAACCTGTGACCTCCCTGCTGGTCAGAAGGTGGCACGAGAATAATCCAGCTAATGGGACTTATCACAGGGCAAGAAGCATGTCAGCAAAGGTGAGTGACAAAGGAGTGGGCAGAACACATGTGACTTTTGGCAGATGACCTCTCCAAACCCCTGCTCCCCACTCTGTAAAGTGGAGATGATGATGGCACCTCCCTCCCATGGCTGCTGTGCGGCCCCAGTGAGGTAATGCAGGGGACATGAGGACAGTGCATGACACCCAGGAGCCCTCAGGACATCGGAGCTACATGTGAAAGAGAAAGGATAAGTACCAGACCTGTGGGCACTCATCTGTGAACCCGGGGGCATGCAGGCAGCCAGGGCAGGCTGTGGGCCAGAGCTGCATGCCACCCACCTGTCAGTGTTGAGGACGGCTTCCACCTCAGGGATGTTGGCCTTGAGAGAGATGGCACTGAGTTCGTTCAGCTCCTGGTTATTGAGCAGCAGGTACTTGTTCCTGCAACAAATGGATTGGAAGGGGTAAAGGACAGGCACCAGGCTAGTTCCCTTCTTGCCCAGTTCCTGTGGTGAGAGCCAGAGAATCTTCCAGGTGCCCTCCCCTGCCATCACTTGCTCCTGAGGTGGCAGAAGGGCACAGGTGAAGGGAGTCTCCCTGGCTCCCGCCCCTGCCCCTTTGCCTGCCACAGTCACTAACAAGGCCCATTCCCTCAGCATTTCCAGGCCTTTTGTTTGCCACTGAACATTTTTTTTTTTTTTAATGTCTCTTTGAGAAAGAGAGAGAGTGCGAACAAGCATGCCTGCACACAAGTGGGGGATGGGTAGAGAGAGAGGGAGAAAGAGGATCCCAGGCAGGCTCTGCATATCAGCGGAGAGCCTGATATGGGGCTCGAACTCACAAACCTCAAGATCATGACCTGAGCTGAAGTCGGACTGAGCTACCCAGGCGCCCCACCACTGAACATTTCCTTTTGCTTTCTCAAAGGCACATCCAACTTGGTGATGTCCAAATCAAACTCAGCATTTTGCTTCTCAAACCTGGCTCTATTCTGGCATTCCCACAGGGGCCTGAGGCAGCTGAGACACTCCCTCCTGCGCCCTTCATCTTTAGGCCTGGCATCACCCAAGCCACGTGGACAGAAGCAGCTTCCTAAATGGTCTCCCCCAGGAACTGATTCAACACACAGCACCCAGGGAGATCTTTAGAAAATGGGACTCTGACCAGGTTACTCTACTGTCAAAAACACCCCCACAATTTCACAAGCTTTAGACTATATAAAATCTAAGCCCAAGAATTTGACTGACAAGGTCCTGTGGCTGAGCCACCAACCACTTTCACAGCCTATGGGCCAAGCCCCTCTTCTTTACATCGTTCGCCACACTGGCCTTCTTGAACACACGGTGCTCCACCCTGCAGGAGATTCTGCACACACCATTACTTCTGGAACAGACCCTCACTCTTCCTTTTCACCCAATTTACCACTACCGACCCTTCAGGTTTCAGCTGACAAGTTGCTTCTGCAGGGAAGAGCTCCCGACTACCCTCTGGCCAGTTCAGGGCCCCTATCAAATGTTCTCTTACAGAAGCATGCTCCCTCCCTCTGAATACCACCTCCATCCGTCACTGTGCACCGGGTGGTGTGACTCTGATTAATGTCCCTCCTCCCTTCCAGGATCGTACCCTTCACGAGACCAGGGGTCACGGCTAATTTCACTCATCACTGTCTCCCCAGAGCCTAACAGTGCCTAACACATACAAGTGCTCAGATTTAATAAGAGTCTGATGAAAGTTAGGGACCCACTTCCTCAGAAAAAAAGTACACATTCAGAACATACTGGTGCCATTTTTTAGAGTGTTCACATACTTTCTGGAGCTTAAGTCCTTCAGACAAAGAGCCTCTGAAAGAGGATGATCAACATGATCCAGACAAAAGTAGCCAAGTGGAGGCCCTTGGCCACATTTGTCCTCAGGCACTTTCTGGTAGCTTACACAATGTTTCAAAAGAATTTAAGTCAATGTTTAAAACCAGGACCTTCCACATAAATCTTAATTTCTAGCTTCCCTTGGGGGAAAAAAACTCAGAAGCTATGTAACAGCGGGCCCAGTTTCCTGTATACCAGCAGTAGGCAAGAGCTAAGCAGTAACTGCCTGTGTGTTCCAGCTCACGAAAGTCCTTCCATCCCACCCCTTACCCTCGCCATAATGTCTCCCCAGTGCCAAGGTCAAGGGGTCAGCTGCTATTCATCCCTCCCCCGGCACTGTTTTCCTTAGAGCAGAGAATCACTCTCTTGTGCATTCTCCACTGAAGGTAGAAAAATGAAAAATGAGAGGGCAGAATATGGCTTCAAAAAAAATGGGAGAGGGTACATCTCCTTGTGCAGGTGAAGAATATTCCACCTGTTCAATAAGCAAATACTCAGCCCACTTTGCCCACCTGAGGTCCCTGTGAAGGGCCAAGCTGTCCATTCCTGGTTCAGAGGGACAGACAGTTGAGGGACGTATTGACTCCAAGGGTAACAAGGAGCCAGCAACTCTGTACTCCCTTCCTGAGGTGGCAGTGAGGGCTCAGGGGAAGATTGGCACAGGGCCTGGCACAAAGGAAGGGCCGCATGAATGGCAGCTCTTATTACACTATTGTCAAAGTGCAGCCACACGTGGTAACCATGTGACAGCTGCCCTCACAGCTGCCAGGTCCTCCGGAGCTGAGGTCTGAGACAGGGGAGAAGCCCTTGCAACAACTGGCCTTCCAAGGACAGTTCGTACTTACTCGTGGTGGTCGCTGAAACTCTGGAGAAGCCTCAAGAACTGTATCTTCAAGGTGATGTCCTAAAACACATATGCATCCTTGATGTTAAAACCATCACCACAACGTTCCCAATGAAAATAAAACATTCTGGTGAGAGCCTGGATGTGTCGCTTTGCTTCTCTGAGCCTCTGTCCTCACACACAATGAGGACTTTTCTATAGTCAGAAACTCTTCGCTGACTTCCACAACTGGCCAATAAGAGATTAAGCTGCTGCGGACCCTTCCTGCTATCCCCCGCTTCCACCTACATGTTGAATAAAAAATAACTAAAATTCTTTTAAACGTGAGGCTAACTTCATAAGAAAGGAAAATCCATAGGAATCAGAAATGAAGAAAGGACTGCGTTCAGAGCAGTGAGCACAAGAGCAGATGGTCAGCAGCTCTGGGTGGGATGGAGAAGTGGGAATGACATTTACTCATGCCAGGGCTTGGGTTTAATGCCCTTCAGGGACTAGACAGAACCCCGTGCCCATGTAAAGCCTGGTAAGCATGTACACTTGGTGAAACAAGGGTGAGAAAAACCCCACTTATCAGCCCAGGGAGCTGGCAAAGATGCCTGTTTCTGCCCGGGTGCTACTGGTGGTGAAGGGGAGCCCCCCGAAGAGAAATCTGGCACTCAACATGAAAACTTGCCCTGTGGCACTTACTCATAAAGAACCTGGCAGACAAAAGCAAGTGTTCTGAAGAAATACTTCCAGAGGCAAGGCTACATTCCAGAACACGAGGTCACATTCCACCCTGAGGGGAATATGAAGATTCAAATGCAAGTATTAGCATCCCATGAGCAATCCAAGACCGTAAAAAAAGTATGTTACAAGTAATGAACATTAACATAATAAAGACCAAGTCGTTTTTGACAAAGAACCAGATGTCTCAAAATGCAGAATACATTCAACTTGAAATTAAAAATTCGGATGATGGGCTGAGAGGCAAATTGGACAAGGCCAGAGAAGAACAGTAAGCTGGAAGGTCAGGCGCTGTGGGAAGTCCCCAGAACATGGCACAGAGACCAGGGAGAGCCTATGGCACTGATGGCCGTGTGTGGCACTTCAAAGTCCCAGAGCACTGTCCTCCTGATGCTGGTGATCAAGCCTCCACGTGGCCCACAAGGACAGTGGGCAAAGGGAGTGTGACCTTCCTCCTGCAAAAAACAGGCTCAGAGATTCAGCGACTCGTTCAAGCTCTCCCAGCAAACTGAGCGGCATAGAGGCCTCCTGACTCCCAGTTCAGTGCTCTCTCCAGTGCACCATAAGAGAGACCAGGTAGAGGTGAGCCTCTGACTCCTTTAAAAAAGAAAGCACCCTAAAGCCCTTTCTGGCCACAGACCATTGTGGTGCATGCTCTCAGAGGGCAAAACCTACCACCAGTAGATGTGCAACAGTGTGGGGCTGCATACAGAACAAGGGGAAGCCTGCCACTAGGTAACAGAGAGGCTTTCTGGAGGAAAGGGAGCGCCCTGTCCTAGAGGTGTGCACGAGGAAGCTGACAGAGGGCCTCAGAAGGGACTTCTGCACAGGTGGAGGGGTGGGGTCAGACCCTTCTCAAGGCAGCTTCCACTTAAGGGATCATATAGACTAGGACTTTATTTCTACTCTTTCAAAAAATGAGATTTCAAAGGGTCAACAGCAGTCCTGGAAACAAGTACTCCTGGCAAATAAAGCCCGTATGTTGCCACGTTCCCCAGCTCACCGGGCTACAGTCACAGTTCTGGTTGTGACCATGGAGGACAAGGGCAGATGCTGAGTGCTTCCTCCAAATCAGCTTGTCGAACAAATTATTGAGCCCGGGGATCAGCTTGAACTCTGCGATCATTCTGTGAACCTGGATGGGGTAGGAAGGCAAAAAAGCATTACAACAAACATGCTGTGAAGATCCATCAAAATCTCCTGCTCGGCACGTTCTAAACAATCTTTGAGGATGAAGAAAGCAACAGTCAGTAGGGACTGTGGAGGTTTAAAGGAAATACCTCACTTAGCCACCCCTCTCCACACTCCCACTATGCACAGACACACTTTTGCACTCTACTCACAGATCCCCACAATACTCCTGGAGTCACACTGTATGGTGGGTCCTCTTTTAAGAACACAAGTTTTGGATTCAGGGAGTCCTGGGTTTGACAAGCAGCTCCAACACATACGAACTTAATAACCTTAATCAAATTTCTTAATTTGTTTGTTCTTAGTTTGTTTCCTACTCATATCATTAAAGTATAAATACCCCTCATGCTTCAGAGTAGGAATAGATTTCAACTAGAGACAAGATAAACATATTTAAAAGATGTAAACCCTAAGTATCCTAGAAAAATCTATGCAAAGATTTTTTTTTTAATTTTTTTTAAACGTTTATTTATTATTGAGAGACAGAGTGAGACAGAGCATGAGCATGGGAGGGCAGAGAGAGGAGGAGACACAGAATCCGAAGCAGGCTCCAGGCTCTGAGCGGTCAGCACAGAGCCCGACGCGGGGCTCGAACGCACAAACTGCGAGATCATGACCTGAGCCGAAGTCGGATGCTCAACCGACTGAGCCACCCAGGTGCCCCTGCAAAGATTTTTGTAAACGACCATACGAGAAAGATTTTCTAAAATATTAAGTATACCTAGAAGCCAAAAGAGAAGACCGTTCAATTCAATCATATAAACCTTTAAAAATTCTCTGTGGCAAAATTCACAAAAAGCAAAGTCGTAAAGTCAAATAGGAAAATGGAGAACATAGTGGCAATCTCACATCATAGGCAAAAAGCTAGTTTCCTCTGTAAGGAATCCTACAAATCTCTTAAACAAAAAGACCAACCTTACAGAAAAAATGGGCAAAGGTTACAGACAGGAAAATACAAGACATTCTTCAATATATGAAAGTATTCAGCCTCACTTATAATGCTAAAAGAAATTCAAATCACAATGAATTTTTCGCTTTCTCAGGTTAGCAGAGAACAAAGCTTAATAATACTGTGCTGGAGAGCTGGGCCTCAGGCACGCTCACTCACTAGTGGTGAGAGGGCATTTGCCGAACTGCCTGAAGAAGAAGGTCATTTTGGGGAGATCTCTAAAATCTACAAATGCATATTCCCTTTGACCAGCAATTCTACTTTCAGGAATTTATTCTCAGATCCATATACTAAATGACATATGTATAAAGTTACTCACTAAAGAACAGCAGCACTATTTGCAATACCAAAAAAATAGATAGAATCTATACTTCCCGTCAGTGGGTATTAGTTGTGTAAACCTTGGCATATCCATTCAGTGGGGTATAAGGTACCAGAAAAAAGATTGAGGTCTTTCACACATAGTGAATTAAACATTTACCAAGATACAATATCAAAAAAGCAAATATGTACATGCTATATTAATCACTATGTTAAAAAAAAAATGAGAGGAATATATTTGCTTTTATAAGCATAAAATGTCTCTAGAAGGATACATGAATAACTGGTAAAATTAGATGCTTCATGGAAGAACCAGAATATCCAGGATCAGAGGAGAGAAAGGCTTCATTCATGCTTGTTTATACTTTTTTTTTTTTTTTTTTTTTTTAACATTTATTTACTTTTGAGAGACAGAGAGAGCATGAGCAGGGAAGGGGCAGAGAGAGAAGGAGACATAGAATCTGAAGCAGGCTCCAAGCTGTCAGCACAGAGCCTGATGCAGGGCTTGAACTCACAAACCACGAGTTCATGACCTGAGCCGAAGTCGGACGCTTAATGAGCCACCCAGGTGCCCCGCTTATTTACACATTTTAATAAAGAACTATGTGAATTATTTACCTATCAAAAAATATGTATATATATATATATATTTACCTAAAACAAAGTTATTACTACTTCTTCTCAGGGCTCTTATAAGGACAAAGCTAGAAAATGTATGTAAAGTCCTAAGCGCAGGATCAGTGCTTACTGATTCCCATTCTACAAGGGGAAGGGGAAGTTTAGCAGGACAGATGGCCAAGGCAGTGGTGGAAATGTCGGCCTAACTCAAGGGTTCTGATCCTAAAGCCTGTCGTTCAGGCCTACCACAGGTGTGCATTTACTTATTTAAATTTTTAAAAAAATGTTTATTTTTGAGAGAGAGACAGAGCGCGGGAGGGGCAGAGAGGGAGACAGAATCCAAAGCAGGCTCCGGGCTCCGAGTTGTCAGCATAGAGCCCAACACGGGGCTCAACCCCACGAAGAGTGAGATCATGATGTGAGGCAAAGTCAGATGCTTAACCGACTGAGCCACCCAGGTGTCCGGGTGTGCATTTATCTCAGGAGGCCAAAACTGGACAAAGCTGTGACTCTGGACAATGTTCTTTGAACCTGAGTCCCCTGATGGAAAATGAGAGCTAGTGAAGATGCTGAAAGGATTCAATGAGGTAATGTGGCCCAAATGCAGGGCCTGACTTTACAGGAAGTGCTGTATTGATTGTTTACATGAGCACTGGAGAAATGGAACTTAGGACATCTGGGGAGAGTGACTTCAATTTAACCAAGACTGGTCAGAGAACTTGGTCAGAATGTACAACAAAAAGGCCACTCTAAGGAGGAACCTTCTGGGAGGCCTGGCCGGGGAATCCCTTTTCCTTGCTGTCCCAGCCTCGATGAGGCCTGTGGATCCATGTCCCCACAGCGCCAGCATATGGCAGAACGCAGTCAATGCTGACCGTGCTCCTGAGGACATGCCAGCAGAACACTGGTTCTCAGGTGGGCAGCATCCTGAGGCCAGCCTGTGGTCCCTCCAAGGCAG
Organism: Panthera uncia; assembly: GCF_023721935.1. Classification (NCBI taxonomy): domain Eukaryota; kingdom Metazoa; phylum Chordata; class Mammalia; order Carnivora; family Felidae; genus Panthera; species Panthera uncia. The sequence goes on along the minus strand of NW_026057578.1, from coordinate 23,568,582 downwards.
CAGCAGCAGTAATCATACAGGTTAACCAGAGAAACCAATGACGGATTCATAAAGACTTGGGAACAGGAAGGCTGCTCAGGGAGCAGGGAACGGTCATGAGGGACAGAAAGTAGATGGCTCTACTGATGCCTGGAACCTGAGAGCACAGCCCTTTTTGTACCCTGGTTTCCTCAAGTATCAAGTGAGGGGAGAGGTGGTCACCACTTTTTTTTATAACTTACCAAATACCCCAAAATTCAAATGTGAATAACCGTGAAAAAAGATAAAAGCACTGAACACATGTAGGGCACAGAGACATAATAATTTCGTAACAAATGTATTCCATATTGGAGTAAGGAGCTTCAATGCCGTGGAGGTCAGGGTGGGGCTTCATCCAGGGTCCTGGTTTTAAATACCAACTGCATGCTGACAACCTCCATGGTTCTAGCCCCGGGCCTGACCTCTGCCCTAACTCCAGGTGCAGGTAATCCGGGTGCCGATTCTGAGAGACACCTCAAACCTAACTTGTTCAAACTGAATTCCCTGCCCTTCTCTCTACGCCTCCGCTCCTCTCCCCTAACTCCTAACCCACAGTCTTAACCATCTCAATAAATGGCCAATCCATCCTCCCACCTGCTTGGGCCAAAAACCTTAGAAGTTGTCAAAGAAGTCACCCTTAATCCCTCTCTCATGCCCACATCCAAACTATCAGCAAATTCTACCTGTTCTACCTTCAGAATATATCCAGACTGTAAGCACTTCTTGCCACTCCCCTCCACCAATATGCTTAGTCCTGGCTTCTATCATCTCTTTCACAAGGCTGCCAGAGGGGTGGCTTCCCAGTCACTCAGAGTAAACACCCACGTCCTTAAAATGGCCTGTGAAACCCACATGGGATCCTCATCCCTCCCCTCACTGCTCATTCCAGTCCATGCCCCTGCTTCCCTACTATTCTACCAACCCACTGGGCATGTTCCCACCTCAGGACTCGCTCCCTCTACCTGGTAGGCTGCCTCATGGATCAGCGTGCATGGCCCTCTCACTTTCTTCATGACACTGCTATGCTGGATGTCATCTTTGCAGTGAGTCTTCTCCCTGGCTACGCTATCCAAAACTGCTCCTCACTCGTAAGATGGGGATAACTTCACCTATCTCGCACGAAGCTGCTATGACGGTCCAGGGTCTTGACTCAAAAAGGAGCTTAAGGACTGTTGAGTGCCCCCCGCCAACTGCCCACCTTTTTTTCATCCACAGGGCAATGATTAGTCAGCAGGAGAGGACTAGTTCTCATCTATCCTGAAGAGGAATGCTACTTCCAGAGCTCTCTTTCTCCCCCTGTAGGTTATAGGCCCTTGCTCCTTCAACCCCAGCACATGCGGAGCCCCAATAGCTGCCTAGTTTCTGTAACTGATACAGCTCCCAGCTCTGGCCCCCCACCCTGAGCCCCCATCGGACTGACAACTCTTCTAGTGCATCTACAGGGCAGTCGTCCTGTCACAAAAACCCTTTCTTCTTCATATTAACAAGGTCAGGTAACATGGCCAAGCAACCAGCTATGCCCTGGGCACCAATGCTCTGCCCAGAAATGCTACCACAGCAAGGTATGGTAGAAAGACTATGGACTCTGGAATGAGACTGGCTTCCTGATATGTAAACAGAGAGGAGAACAACCCCTACACTTTGCTGGGCTGGAGTGACAGCCTAATGGAGTACTCGATGCCCCACAAGTGCCCGGGACGTGTTCTGAGACGTGTGGGAGGGGGGGGCCCACCTGGTTTCGCTGACGCCCCATCAGAAGCACGCAGAGAACATAGAGCACTTCCAGTTTGTACATGATCTCATGCATGATCTTCATTGACTGAGGCAGCTGGGTCCTGGTGGAAGTGTGAGGCAGGCCATTCTCCTCAGAAGCCCCTGGAGGAGGGAACACAATGGAGGCTGAGACAGCCACCAGGAGAGAGGGTTGAAACACTGGCTTGTAAGGAAACATGTTTCTGCTCCTCAAACCAGCTCTGGACAGACTTGAGGTAATAGAGCCATTAGACTGGCCCCTGAGCCCATGACAGAGACTTTGAAAGCCACAAAACCCCCTCTGTGCCCACAGGGGCCAGGCAAGCTTAAAAACAGAAAAACTGACTCTGCATATCATAAGAAAAGAAATTCTGTATGTATGGTGACAGATGTGAGCTAGACTTACTGTAGCGATTATTCTGCACTATGTACGAGTATCAAATCATCATGGTGTACACCTGAAAATAATATGTTGTGTATCAATTATACTCAATAAAAAACCAAATCGACTCTGCAGTTGCATTCTATCTCACTGACTTTAACACAGTGAAAATGCTCTGACACAGCCAATGCAACAACAAGATCCATCTCTTCCTGATATTCTTTTCTCCCGTCATCATCAGAAAATATCCCCCACCCAAGTGCCCAGTGAGCTAGCAACGAATTGTGCCAAACTCTCTTCAGGTCACAAATGACTCTAAGTATTTGGTACCTCTACCTAGATTCTACAAGGAAGCACTGCCGAAAGACTGAGAGGGATTCTTTTCCGAGATTTCTTTTCTCCTGTTTTGCAAAGAACCATCTAAAGTTTTCTAAGGTTCAGCTTTCCAAGGCAGACTGGGCACCACAACTGCTGTTAATGATACAGATGAACACAGTGTCTACTAGCAGACTTCCATTTTACCCAGTTTCATTGTTAGTAACAATGGCAGCAGCTAAGTAATATTTCTGGGACATGGTATATGCCAGCTATCGTATTTTGGGCTGCAGGTAAACCATCACATTTATTCTACTACCCAGTTAACAAGAAAGTCTCAATGAATCATGCAGGTTACAATGAAGAATACTCATGGGAAGGTGCTAGAACAAAGTGCTGAAGGCTGAGGGCTCTGGGATTATAACTTGCTGGCCGTGTAACACTGGTCAAGTTACCTCCACACTAGGCCTCAGACTGCCTCATAGAAGGGAAGTAACAGCAATGCTACTGTGGACGGCTGGGTGGCTATTTGGAGTCAATGAGAACACAAGAAAGGCCCAGCACCTGGTTCTTGGGGAGCCTTCCTCTTAGGTCCCTGTTATTTTAAAAGAGTACTGGTCAGGGTCAAGAGACCTTAGGGATTACTTCCCCTCAACTTTTCTCATGTTTAACGTGAAAAGATGAATGAGTAACTGCTAAGGTCCTTCCAAGCTCCCACTGGAACTGCTGCCCTAGAGACCTTTTGCAAAGGGCCAGAAAAACTATATGGGATAGAACAGTGGTTATCAAGTAATATTTGGGTAAGGTGCATGCAAAAGTCTGGTGACTTCTACAAGGTGATACCAATGTATAAGAACCCAAGTTATTCTGCCCTACTGGCATGGAACTATGTTTTTACAGCCATGTCATGTCACTAATATAAAATCACAACCCTGGGAGATGACGGGTTGTTGAGTGAAGCAAGACTGAAAGGCAGCATGGCACAGATGTTAAGAGCACAGCCCCCGAGCTAGCCTGTCACATCTGACCCAGCTCTACTACTGTTCACCAGTTGGGTGGCCTTGGGTAAGCTGGTAGATGTCACTATGCTTCAGTAGCCATCCTCACCTATAAAACTGGGGTAACAGCAACAGTACCTATCTCTTACCAACATTGCAAAAATCAAAGGATTTAATATATTCAAAGTGCTGAAAACAATGCCTGGCACATGAATAAGTAACATGTAAGTATATGTTAAATAAAAAGAAAATGAGTTTTTCTGCTAATGCTTGCTTGCTACTAGTTTTTTTTCTTTTTAATCTGCAAGGTTTTTTTTTTCAATTAAATTTTTAAAAATGTTTATTTATTGGGGTGCCTGGGTGGCTCAACTGGTTAAGTGTCCCAACTTCAGTTTAGGTCATGATCTCGTGGTTTGTGAGTTCGAGCCCCATGTCTGGCTCTGTGCTGAGGGGGCTTGAGAGCCACTGCGGGACAGGATGCTTAAGGGAAGGACAGGCACAGCGAATGGCAAACAAGCCCTCCTCAGTAATAAACGTCTGTGGAGAAAGAGAAACACAGGCAGCTCAGATGCTTCCCCGGGCACTGCCGATCTTTGGTGCCTGGTTTTCACGGGCTTGACAAGAAAGTCTCTGGAGTAAGTATTTTCAAGAAAGGCAGTTCTTAAACCAATGGCCAGAGCTCAGCAACAAGATTAATTCCCAAGGATGAGGATGGGCAAACTAGTTTGAGAGGTTTCTGCTTCCCTCCAATCTCTTCAGCTGCATAAAACTGATTCAAGGGGTCACCACCCTTCTATAGGTCTACACTGCACTCTGGGGCATACTCTTTTTTTTTCCTAAAACAGCTTTGAGCTATAATTCAGCATACAAGTCACCCACTTGAAGCGTATAATCCAGTGGTTTTTAACATATTCACAGTTGTGCAGCCATCATAACTGATTTTAGAACATTTTCATCACCCCAAAAAGAAGTCTTATTCTCATTTGCCACCAAACCCCTCATCTCTAGGTATCCACTAAAGTACTTTGTTTCAAAGGAATTGCCTTCATATAAATGGAATCATAAAATATGTGACCTTTTGTGCCTGGCTTCTTCTACTCTGCACAATGTTTTCAAGATTCATTCAGGTTGTAGCATGTATCAGTATTTCATCTTTTACACTGACGAATAATATTCTGCTATATGAATATATCACATTCTGTTACCCACTTATCAGCTGATGGACATTTGGGTTATTTCCATATTTTGGCTATTATAAATCTGCAGCTGTAAATATTCACGTATAAGTTTTTACGTAAACATGTTTTCATTTCCCCTGGATATATAAGTAGGACTAGAATTTCTGGGTCATATGGTAACCCTGTTTAGCCTTTTGAGGAACTGTGAAAAGTGCCAGACTGTTTTCCAAAGCGACTGCACCATTTTACATAGTCCCCAACAGAGAATGAGGGTTCTGATTTCTGATTTCTCCACATCCTTGCCAACACTTGTTATCATGTCTTTTTGATGATAAACATCCTAACAGGTATGAAGTAGTATCTAATTGTGGTTTGGATTTGCATTTTCCTGATGGTAATGATGTTGAGCATCTTTTCATGTATTTATTGGCTATCTGTATCTCTGCTTTGGAGAAATGGGTATTCAAATCCTTAGCCCACATTTCAAAATGTGTTGTCTTTTTTATCACTGACTTGTATGAGTTCTTTACAAATTCTAGATTCAAGTCCCTCATTAGATACATGGTTTGTAGCTAATCCATTTCTGCAAAGAAGCCAGTTGAGATTTTGACAGACACAGAGCTCGACACGTGGAGTACTGCTACCTTAATCATACTGAGTCTTCCGGTCCATGAACACGAGATAGCTTTATATTTAGGTCCTCTTTCATAATAATAAAAATGTTTTATAATTTTCAGAGTAGGAGTTTTGCATTTCTTTGTTAAGTTTATCCCTAAGTATTGCACTCTTCTTGATGCTCTTGTAAATGAAATTTCTTAATTTTGGTTTGGTCATTGCTACTGTATAGAAACGACTGAATTTTGTATATTGACCTTATAATCTGAAACACTGTTGAATCCACTTATTAGTTTAGTGGGTTTTTGTTTTTACTGGATTCCTTGGTTTTTCTACATATAAAATCTGTGAAGAGAGACAGCTTAACTTCCTCCTAATCTGAATGCCTTCTATTTCTCTTTCCACCTAGAACCCCCAAAGCAATGTTGAGTCGAAGCAGCAAAGGCAGGGGTCCTTGTCTTGTGCCTGTGCCTGATCTTAGTGGGGGAGCAGCTTTCAGTCTGTGGGCATGAAGTATGCTGGCTGGGGGTTTAAGATGCCCTTTAATTGGTTGGGACTGCTCCTTTCTCTTCCCAGTTTGAGTGTTTTTATCATGAAGGGATGTCGGATTTTGTCTGATGCTTTTCTGCATCTACTGAAATGATCGTGTAAGTTTTTGTTCTTTCTTCTACTGATACAGTGTATACATCAATTGATTTTCATATACTGAATCAACTATGCATTAATCCTACCTAGTCACATATATACTTACTTGGCCAGGTGTATAATTCTTGTATGTTGCTAAATTTGGTTTGCTAGTATTTTCTTGAGGACTTTTACATTTATATTCATGAGAGATATTGGTCTGTAATTTCCTTGTAGTGTCTTTGGTTTGGGTATCAGGTTAATTAGGACTCATATGTTGGGAAGTGTTTCTTCCTCCTCTATTTTGTGGAAGTCTGTGACATACTGGTGTTAATTCTTATTTAAATGGCTTCTTATTTAAGAGGCCAGGGCTTCTTTGCGGGGGGAGAGGGGGTAGTTTTTCTGTTATTAATTCGATCTCTTTACTTTCATAGGTCTGTTCAGATTTTCTATTGCTCGAGTCAGCTACAGGAGTTTTTGTCTTTCTTATCATCTGTCCATGTCATCTAGGCTGTCTAATCTGTTGGCATACAGTTGTGTACAGTATTTCCTTAGAGTCATTTTTATCTTTGTACATGTTGTCACGTACCCTCTTTCATTCCTGGTTTTAGTAGTTTGAATATTGTCTTTTTTTTTTCCCCCTTGATCAGTGAAGCTAAAGGTTTGTTAATTTTGTTAACCTTTTCAAAAAACCAACTTCTGGTTTTGTAGATTTTCTCTATTATTTTTCAATTCTCTATTTCATTAATTTCTATTCCAATCCTATTATTTCTTTCCATCTGCTTGCTTTGAGAATATAGCTTGCCTCTTCCTTTTTCAATGACTTAAGGAGAAAAATTAGGTTACCGATTGGGGAATTTTTTGAGTTTTTGTGTTTTTTTTTTTTTTTTTTTAATGTAGGGATTTATAGCTACACATTTCTCCCTTAGCATGCTTTAGCTGCATTCCTTAAGGTCAGTATGTTGTGTCATTTTCATTCGTCTCAAAATATCTTTGAATTTTTTTTTAATGTTTATTTTTGAGAGAGAGAGAGAGAGAGAGAGAGAGAGAGAGGAAGTGGCAGAGAGAGAGAGAGAGAGAAACACAGAATTTGAAGCAGGCTCCAGGTTCTGAGCTGTCAGCACAGAGCCCAACACGGGGCTCAAACCCATGAACTGTGAGATCGTTACCTGAGCTGAAGTCGGATGCTTAACTGACTGAGCCACTCGGGTGTCCCTCAAAATATCTTTTAATTTTCTTTGTGATTCTGTCTCTGAACCATTGGTTATTTAGAATTATTATCACATAATTTCCATGTTTCTAATATCTGATTTCTAATACTACTTCTCTGTGACTGAAATACATGGTTTGTACAATCTTAATCCTTTCAACTTTACTGAGGCTTTTTAGGTAACCTAGCATATGGTCTATCCTGGAGAATGTTCCATGTGCATGTGAGAAGAACGTATATCCTGCAGTAGTTTGGTGGTGTTCTATATATATCTAGTAAGTTTAGTTTGTTTAAAAAAAAATTTTTTTTAACATTTATTATTTTTGAGAGAGCAAGGAAGTGCACGAGCAGGGGAGGGGCAGAGAGAGAGGGAGACATAGAATCCAAAGCAAGCTGCAGGCTCTGTCTGAGCTGTCAGCACAGAGCCTGATGCAGGGCTCAAACTCACAAACCACGAGATCATGACCTGAGCTGAAGTTGGATGTTTAACCAACTGAGCCACCCACGTACCCTGTTTGTTTTTTAAGTAGGCACCATGCTCAGTGTGGAGCCCAACATGGGGCTTGAACTCATAACCCTGAGATAAAGAGTCATTCAACCAGCTGAGCCACCCAGCCGCCCCAAGTCTAGTTGGTTTAGAGTGTTGTTCAAGTCTTCTATTTCCTTCTTGATCTTCTAGTTGTTTTCTCCATTATTGAAAGTGGGGTATTCAAGTCTCCAACTATTACTGCTGCTTATTTCTCTCTTCAAATCTGTTAGTTTTTGTTTCATTTATTATTTTTTTTTGGCTCTGTTGTTAGATAGGTTTATAACTGTCCTATCTTCTTAATAGATTCACCCTCTTATTATTATAAAATGTCCTTTTTTTTCTTTTATCTCTGATAACATTTTTTGTTTTCAAGTCTCTTCTACTATAGCCCCTCCAGCTTTCTTATGGTTGCTCTTTGAAGTATGCATCTTTTTCTATCCTTTACTTTTAACCTATTTCTACCTTTGAATAGAAAGTATGCCTCCTGTAGGCTGCATACAATTGGATCTTTTCTTTTCTTTTTTTTTTTTTTTTAATTTTTTTTTCAACGTTTTTTATTTATTTTTGGGACAGAGAGAGACAGAGCATGAACGGGGAAGGGGCAGAGAGAGAGGGAGACACAGAATCGGAAACAGGCTCCAGGCTCCGAGCCATCAGCCCAGAGCCTGACGCGGGGCTCGAACTCACGGACCGCGAGATCGTGACCTGGCTGAAGTCGGACGCTTAACCGACTGCGCCACCCAGGCGCCCCAAATTGGATCTTTTCTAAAAACTCCACTATGACAATTTATTTTTTGGATAAATTGTTTTAATCTATTCATATTTAAGGTTATTAATGACACAGTTGGGATTACTTCTGCCTTTTTACTTTTTGTTTTCTACACAGCTTATGTGTTTTTGAATTCCTTTATTTCTCGTATAATACTTTCTTTTGTAGTAAGTGAACACTTTCTGGTATAACATCATAATTCCTTTAATGATTTTCTCTATTTTTAAAGTTACTTTCTTTGCAGTTGCTATCGGGTTTGCCATATACATCTTAACTTGACAGAATCTTTTCAGATTTATACTAATTCCAGAGCTCCTATATAGCTCTATTCCCCCTCCTCTTTTTGTGCTATTAGTTTTCTGCATACTACATCTATGTACACTAACCAACAATATATTGTACAACACACTGCACATACCGTTACACAATACACTGTTGTAGTTATTAGTTTATATAATTTCATGTCCATTAAAGAAGCTGAGGAAAGAAAGGAGAGCAAGTAAATATTAATAGAGTTTGTTGTACTGACCCTCTTATTTACCATTTTGGTTGTCTTCATTGATTCCTGTTGATTCAAGTTACTATCTGGTATAATTTCCTCACTGCAATACAACTTTGGTCCCATCCAAGTTCCCACAAAGTTTCTTTGTGCTGTTACTGTCAAATATATCACACTTCTGTATGTTACAGATTCAACAATATAAACATATGGTTTTATTTACACAACTGTTTTTAAATTAATTAAGAAAAGGAGAAGAAATATGCATTTATACTGTCTTATGATTCTCTAATTACCTTTACTACTGCTCTTTGTTGTTTTGCATAGATTCACATTACTGCCTGAGGTCACCTGCTTTCCGGCTGAAGAACTTCCTTTGGTATTTCTCATAAGGCAGATCTTTTAGTAATGAATTCTCTAAGTATTTGTTCATCTAGCAAGGTCTTTATTTCACCTCTGTTTCTGAAAGAAAGTTTTGCTGCTTTTTTCCTTTCAGCCCTTAGATCATCCCACTGCCTTATGACCTCTATTATTTCTGAGAAGTCAGCTATCAATCTTAAAGAAATATTCTTGAACATGAGGGTTTGTTTTTGTCTTTCAACTTTCAAGATTTTCTTTGTCTTTTAGCATTTCTATTATGATGCGTGTGGGTGTGAATCTCTTTGAATTTATGCTACTTGCAGTTCTTTGAGCCTTTCAGATGTATATATTAATGCTTTTCAAATTTGTGAAGTTTTCAGCCACTATTTCTTTGAATATTCTTCTTGCTCCTTTCAGTGAATTCTTCCTTCCAGTTATTTATAATTTTAAACCGCAGAACTTCCGTTTGGCTCCTTTTTCTATCTCCTCTTTACGGATACTCTCTATTTGATGACATACTGTCGTCATAGCTTCTTTAGTTCCTTCTACTTCTTTAGGCACAGCATCCTTTAGCTCTTTGACCTCCTTATGACAGGTCTCCATTAAATCCAATATCTGGGCTCTCTCACAGGCAATTTCTGTTGCCTGCTCTCTCCTGTATATGGGCCATACTTGCTCTGCATATCTCATACATTTTATTAAACTGACATTTTAGGTAAATAATACAGCAACTGTGGATACCGATTCCCCTTCTTCCCTTTTGGGGCTTGTTATTTTCTTGTTCATTTGTTCAGTGACCTCCCTAGACTATTTCAGCAAAGTCTATTTCTCCACGGACTAGCGAGGTCCTTGGTGTTTTGCTTCAGAGGAGTGAAGTTGTGGGGGTGTTTACAGTCTCCCTGGATGACGATTTCTGCCTCATCTGGTATGAAACCCAGCTGTCAGACTCCACTAATTGCTGGCTGAATGCTCTACTGTTTTTGACAATGCCTTGGGGCGTAATAAAGTGCTCCAAAATCTAATCCAATTAAAACTGGGCCAAGGTAGTTTCTGAGACTGAGGTTGGTTTTGACCTCAGAAGAGCTCTGCTTAGCTGTTTTCCTGGTTCTTACTGGTAAACTACCCAGCCTATGGTTTAACTTTTGTTTTTTAATGTTTGTTTTTGAGAGAGAGAAAGGGGGGGGGGTGCGCCCTCAAGTGAGAGAGGGGCAGAGAGAGAGAGAGAGAATCCCAAGCACAAACAAACCCTGAGATCAAGTCCTGAGACAAAATCAATGAGTCGGACACTTAACAGACTGAGCTACCCAGGAGCCTCTATGGTTCAGCTTCTTGTTCTCACTTAAGAGCTAACATCCTCCTTTTATTTGCTTACCACCAAAATCAACATTGTTTTCCAGAACACCCTTAGGTCTGAACTTCCCTACCTTCTGCTCTTATGCATTACCTCTCGTCCTGGCAAAATCTTGGTGCCGCTACTCTGAGCAGGGTCAGCCGGCTTTTAAGTCTTTTTGGCTTGCCTCTCCCTACACGGAAGCTCTGTCCTACACCTGAGTTGGGGCAAGGACAGTAGGGTCACAGAATTCTTGCTTGCCAGGCCTAGGGCACAGCTTCTGTACTGAGTGTAGTACAAAGGTAGTCAGAAGAAAGGAGCCCCTGGCATTATGTGCAATAAGTGAATTAAATGAAGTCAGAAAGAGAAAAATACTATATAATATCACTTCTATGTGGAATCTAAAAAAAGTCAAACTCAGAGAAACAGAATGCTGGTTACCTGAGGTTGGGAGAATTAGGAAGATAGTGGTCAAAAGGTACAAACTTCCAGTTATAAGATTAATAAGTTCTGGGGATCCAACGTACCGCATGGGGATTATAGCTAATATTTGAATGACGTTAATAAAGGAGATCTTAAAAGTTCTCACCACAAAAAAGAAATAAATATGTGATGAGGTGTTAGTTAATGCTATGATGGTATCAGTTTGCAATACATAAATGCATCAAATCAACATGCTATATACGTAGTATTATAAATCAATTATATCTCAGTAAAGTTGGGGCAGGGAGCCTCCGACCTGTAAGGGTATACTCATCAAGAATTTAGCCTCTGCAACTTGGAGTTGGAGGGAATGAGAAAAGCTGGTGGTCTGCCCTCCTCCCCTTCAACGGTGAGATACCATATTCCTTGTTTGGGAATTGTGTCCTCTGTTGAGGGTTGTGTCTTTTTGGCCACGCCAGCCCAGAGTGGAATTCCCAACAAGCAAAAGTTCAAATGTCAAAGACACTCACTGTTCTGAGTTTTAGCAGATTTCCTTGAAGAAATGTTTCCTCATTTGCTGTATGCTCTCAGAACAACTTCCACATATACATGGATGGCTTTTGTTGTTTTTTATAGGTTTTGTTTACAGTTGCAATGGGGAGCAGGTCCACAGAGCTCCGTACACTGCCATCCTGGAACTAGAACTCCTCCTTTCACTTTTACCTGCATGATTACAGTGAGAATTCCTGGGTTTGTACAATCTGACCCCATCTTGCTGGCCAGAGTCAAACGCTTCACCGTTAAGCATATGACCCAAGATAGGCCAGAGTTCTTCACCAGGAAGCTACTGCTTGAAACTAGGAGTCTACTCATCGGAACAGAGAGAACACTAAAGAACCATGGAGAATGAAGAAGAGACATGGAAAGGACTCTTTGAGTTCCTAAGAATGCTTTGGTTATTGGATCCAAACAGTCCCTTCTCCCTGCAATCAGGTCTACACTGAGGGCGTTTAAAGAGGTTTCTGTCACTAGCTTTCAAAAGTGTCTTAACAGTTCTTATCTAGGACTTCCCTGAGGAAAATTCTACTGAGCAAATTTCAATTAATGCTCCTCAGAAAAGAGGTCAAGAATGGTTCCAGAAGCCTAAGGGAAAGCTCCCCACATCACAGAAGACCCTCCCTGCCACCGCCAACCACCCCCCCCCCGCCACCAGCCCCCAGCCCAGAAGTACCTTGATTGTGCTCAGACTCCTCATTAGCCACTCGCATCAGGGCATCCAGCACCAAAGCATTGTCTAGCCATGTGTACCACTCCTCCAACTCCTGAAGGAAGCTAGCTGTGCCCGTTGACTCTGACACCTTTCGAGTCGCAAGCTTGCAAAGCCGCTCAACAAAGCCAGGGATGCTGAGAAGGGCCGCTGCCAAGGAGAGAACAAAAGAGGGAATTTTCAAAACAGAGACCAACCAGCTCTAAAGCCCTCAACAAGGAGCCTGTCCCCTACCTGTGGCGGGAATGATTTTTAATCTGACAGTAGCTAGTCAGAGAGCTTCCCTTTAAAATGAAATGCCAAGCCAAAATAAAATAGTAAATTACAGAAACAAGTTCAATTGTAGCAGGTATAGAGAAACAGGCTCTTATATCTACTAGTGGGAATGTAAACTGGAATAACTTTAGTGTCTTAAATCTGTGTGTCTTTGAGCCAGGAGCTTCATTTCTGGGAACTTCCCATAAGGAAATAACCAATTATATGTACAAAGATATTCACTGATGTGGTTTCTACAATAGCAAAATAATAAAGACAACTACATGGTCATCAACAGCATATTGATTAAAACTATATCCAATACAACAGAATACAATAGACACTAAGAACAATGACACATATATCTTTATACGGTGACTCAGTAAAGATAATTAAACTTGTTACAGAAAAAAATTATTACACAGTATTGGCTTAAGCCCATTGTCTTTAAAAATTTGCTTCTTTAGGGGCGCCTGGGTGGCTCAGTCGGTTAAGCGTCCGACTTCAGCTCAGGTCATGATCTCATGGTCCGTGAGTTCAAGCCCCGCGTCAGGCTCTGTGCTGGCAGCTCAGAGCCTGGAGCCTGCTTCAGATTCTGTGTCTCCCTCTCTCTCTGGCCCTCCCCCATTCATGCTCTGTCTCTCTCTGTCTCAAAAATAAATAAACATTAAAAAAAAAAATTTGCTTCTTTAAAATATGCACATAATATACACATAAAGAATGAAGGCTATACAGCAAGGTTTTTTTGTTTTTTTTTTTAACGTTTATTCATTTTTGAGAGACAGAGCATGAGCGGGGAAGGGGCAGAGAGAAAGGGAGACACAAAATCCGAAGCAGGCTCCAGGCTCTGAGCTGTTAGCACAGAGCCCGATGCGGGGCTCGAACTCATGAACTGCAAGATCATGACCTGAGCTGAGGTCGGATGCTCAACCAACTGAGCCACCCAGGTGCCCCTATACAACAAGGTATTTACTGTGGCCATTCCTGAGTAGGAAAGGATATAAATGTTTTGTTTTTGTTTTTTGTTTTTTTTTTGAGACAGAGAGAGAAGAGGAGAGAGGCAGAGGTAAGGGGAGGGGGCGGGAGAGAGAACGGAAGAGAGGGAGAGGATCTTAAGCAGGTTTCACACTCAGCGTGGAGCCCGATACAGGGCTCAATCCCATGACCCTGGGATCACGACCTGAGCTGAAATCAAGAGTTTTATTTTTATGCTCAACCAACTAAGCCACCCAGGTGTTCCCATTTAAATGCTTCTTTTAAAACCACTTCTCTCTAGGGGTGCCTGGATGGCTCAGTCAGTTAAGTGTCCAGACTCCCCTGATTTTGGCTCAGGTCCTGATTTCAAGGGATCAAGCCCTGCATCCAAGCCCTGCTTGGGATTCTCTCCCTCCCTCTTTCTCTGCCCCTTCCCTGCTCTCTCTCACTCAAAATAAACTTAAAAAAAAAAAAAAAAAAACCAAAAAAAAAAAAAAACCCTACTTCTCTCTAGTTTCATTTTCCTGTAACAACCATGTACTAGCAGTAAGAAAGAAGTTTTTTTTGTTTTGTTTTGTTTTTTAGGTAAAGAAAGAAACTGAATAATCACCCAACTCCTATTTCCACTAATCCCATTTTGCTCACAATAATAAGATGGAAATTGTGATCAGCATCAGAGAACATAATACACTTTGGAGGCAGGGAAATCCAGGTTGTAGATCTTCAATTTAACATTAACCTTCTTTAAAAATAAGGACTAACATCTCTACGTATTTGCTTATACATGTATTAATTAAATCTTCCTGGAAGGACAGAAAACACCAATGGTTGCCAAAGGCAAAGAGAATTAGGTGACCAGAAACACGAGTGTGAGGGGGTAGTTTTTCGATGAACACCTTTTTGAACCTGTAGATTCTTTAGAACCGTGTGGAGGTATCACCTAATTGAAAAAAAGTAGGTATTTCATAATACCAAGACAATACTATTAATTTGGGTGGTATAATATGATATTGGAATTATTTTTAAAATTGTGGAAATACTGCAATATATGCAAGTATGAATTTATGCAAAATATGAATTTTATTGTATCTGGGATTTGCTTCAAAATAATTCAAAATAAGGTAGGGGGACTCCTGGGGGTTCTGTCAGTTAAGCGTCCAACTTTGGCTCAGGTCATGATCTCATGGTTCAGGGGTCTGACACCACGTTGGGTTCTGTGCTGACAGCTCAGAGCCTGAAACCTGCTCTGCCCCTCTCCCACTTACCTCTGTCTCTCTCAAAAATAAATAAACTTTAGAAAAAAGTTCAAAATAAGAGAGGAGCAAATGGGGATAAAGAGAGGCCATCAGTTGACAACTGCTGAATCGAGCTGATGGGTAAATAGGTATCATTATAATGTTATATGTGTCATATACATGTCTCTGTGTGAAGAATCTAAATGAAAAAAATTTTTAAATAATTTTAAAATGTGTATTTATTTATTTTCAGGGGGGAGGCGCAGAAAGAGAGGGATAGCAAATCCCAACTGGGCTCCGAACTAAGAGTGCAGAACCCGACAAGGGACTCGATACCAAAAACCATGAGATCACGATCTGAGTCAAAACCAAGAGTCAGATGTTTAACCAACTGAGGAACCCAGGTGCCCCTAAATGAAAAATTTTAACATAAAATTCAAAAGAACACAATATTAAAGAAAATTCTTCAAAACTAAAATAAGTTACAACAAAGTACAGCTAGGATTGTACAAACGCATATTATATTAAGTTCTAGCACAGAGCTCAGCAAATACTCTTAGCCCCCTTTCCACCCTCTATAAATTAGTGACTACAATGTCTGACCTCATTTAAAAAAAAAAAAAAGTAAGGGCACCTGGGTGGCTCAGTCGGTTAAGCATCCAACTTCGGCTCAGGTCATGATTTCATGGCTTGTGAGTTTGGGCCCTGCGTCAGGCTCTGTGCTGACAACTCGGAGCCTGGAGCCTATTTCAGATTCTTTGTCTCCCTTTCTCTCTGCCCTCCCCTACTCATGCTTGGTGTCTCTCTCTCTCTCTCAAAAATAAACATTAAAAAAAAATTTTTTTTTTAAAGCTGTAATTATATTAAAATTAACTTTTCTTTAAAAAGTTGAACACAGAATTACCATACGACCCAGCCACTCCACACCTAAGTATAGACCCAAAACAACTGAAAAGAGGCGCCCACATAAATATGTACAAACACATCCTCATGACATTTCACAGCAGCCAAAAAGGGGAAAACAATCCAAATGTCCATCAAGAGATGAATGAACTGTGGTATATACAAATATTATTCAGCCATAAAAAAAGATGAAACACTGATATGCTACAGAATGGATGAACCTCAAAGTCATCATGCTAAGTGAAAAAAGCAGGATACAAAAAGTTATGTATTATATGATTCCATTTAAAAAATATCTAGCATAGGTATAAGAAAGCAGGTAGTTGCCAGGGTTGGGAAGAATGGGAACAGCTGCTTATCATGTACACAGTTTCACTTTGGGGTGATGAAAATGTTTTGAAAATAGATGGAAGTGTGGTTGCACAAACTGTAAATGTACTAAATGCTACTGAATTGTTCACTTTAAATGGTTTATTTGGTTATGTGATGCTCACCTTAAAAAAAAAAATACATGGAGGTAGCTTTTTTGCTTTGAGATACCATTTTTTACTTATTGGCTTGGCAGACATCAAGAAGTTTAAAAAGGCCCTGCAATGGGAAGCATGTACAGGGGGGATGGGCAAAAAAGATGTACCGTAATTTCTTTAGAGGGTTAACTTGTCAATATCTATCAAAGTTTAAAAGGCAAATATCCAGCACATCATACTCCATACACAAGGCTGTTATTTGTAGGAACAAAGGTTTAAAAATAAACCAAATTTCCACCAATAGGGGACTAGTTAAATAAATTGTGGTATGCCCATACATTAGAATACCATGTAGCTATAAAAAGGAATCACATAATTCTGTATGTACTGGAATCGAATGCTTTGCAAGATAAAGTTAAGCGAAAAAAACAAGGAGCAGAATGGAGGCTATTTTATACTACCACCTGTACAGACAGGGAGCAGCCAATCTCTTTCCCCCTCCATCCCCCTGACTGGGCAGGTACAGAATTTCTCTGCAGAGTCATATGAGAAAATGAAACAGGTTGCTATGGGGAGGGGGAACAAACTTTCTACTGTATATACCTGCTATTCTTATTATTTAAGAAACCTTAGACATATATTACTTTTTCCAAAAATAAAAGAGTTTGGAAAACCTTCCCAGAGCTGGATTTTTCTCTTAATCTCTTTTCTGGAGGGTGAATGGCTGCAGTTTCTCTGTTCCTCACAGGACAGTTCCTAAGGCCTACCCTTCCTGCCCTACACTCTTCACACAGCACTTAGACGCAGCACTTAGAACGTGACCTGCCCAGCATTCAGAGTTCCGAGACTCCGGCCCCCACCTTGGGAGATTCTAGAGCCTCTGTGAGTCACTCATCTCTTGAAAAAGTGATGAAAAGCTATGGGCTCTCACCCTGAAAAAAAATCATTGGCCCAATTATGCTCATCAAATGATATACAATCTCCGGGAACTGGCACCCAGCACCACAGTGTGCTAGTAATTCTCACAGCTTTACCAGCAGCTATCACACACTACTGGTTAATGTTAAAATGTCAAACTGGTTGACAACGGAAACACAATTTCTGAATTCTGCAAAAGCAGACCTTTTCTCTCATATTTGTTAAAACATCAGTATTTTGAAATATTCCCGCAAAACTTTCTCCTCAGCTTAGGCCCTGCTTTCCAGCTGAGGGGATTCTGAATTCTCTCCTAGCTCCTGTGTTGCAGAAATCAGCCCTTGTTAGCTCAGTGTGACCTATAAATTGATAATTATCTGGCCTGTGGCTTCATCTACATCTCTGACTAAAATCTTGATTTTTTTTTCCCCCAGATGAAACCATCTGTTCCCACATGAACGGATAGAAGGACAACTGGTAGTTCTGAGAAATCCAAAGAGGACTCTAACATTTTTATTATCTGAGCTCCAGAAAGACAGGATAAATCACTATTTTGCTGGGTAAGAAAACAGCCACAATTTATTAAAAACAAAACAAAAACACATCAGCTTTATATGCGGTTATGGACTGAATTGGGTCCCCTTCCAAATTCATATGTTTAAGCCCAAATCCATAATATAGCTGTATTTGGAGACCGGGCCTTTAGGGAGGTAATTAAATGGGGTCATGAGAGGGGGCCCTAATCCAATAGGACAGATGTCCTTATATAAGAGGAAGAGACATCAGAGATCTCTTTCTCTCTTTGTACATACACAGAGGAAAGACAACGTTAGGACACAGTGAGAAGGCAGCTGTCTGCAAACCAGAAACCAATGCTGAGGGCACCTTGATCTCGAACCTCTAGCCTCCAGAACTGTGAGAAAATGAACTTCTGTTGTTTAAGCCACCCAGTCTACGGTATGTTATTATGGCAGCCCGAGATGACTGTTACACACACCTTTATTTAAAAATATCCAGTACCGGAGTTCAATTAAAGCATGACAATATTGAGAACGAAGATCTTTCTCATTGCACTTGTGATTTAATTATGTTCACCTTGGCCTTCCCAGGGCATGTGACTGGAGAAAAATGTGTGTGGGGGCAGGAGGCAGGGAAAGAGGAACTGTATGGTCAGAGAGCTGGGAAAGGACCCTGTACAACATCATGTGCTAAAATACAACTTTTAATAAAGCTTCAACCCAAAAGCTACAAGCAGACATCACATGTAGAGTATCTCATGGGTTAGCCACACAGGTATACAAGTGAACCTAGACATTTTATAAAGACTTCCTTTAAAAAAAAAATTTTTTTTTAATGTTTATTCTTGAGACAGAGAGCATGAACAGGGGAGGGGCAGAGAGAGAGAGATAGAGGGAGACACAGATCCTGAAACAGGCTCCAGGCTCTGAGCTGTCAGCACAGAGCCCAACGTGGGGCATGAACCCATGAACTGTGAGATCATGACCTGAGCCGAAGTTGGACGCTTAACCAACTGAGCCGCCCAGGCACCCCAAGACTTCCTTTTTTTAATGCCTCATATAAAGGAAACTAGGTTTGGGGTTAACTCTCAGTTAATTTAAAAAATCAACTGACTAAAATACCTTGTCCTCCAAGAATGATGGGCAGTGCTGGTTTCACTTAAGGTAGCTTATAGACAGGTGGGTGAAGGTAACTGATAATAACAGGATAAAAATGATCTGTAGAACAGATTCCTTAAATGTAAAACTAAAAGATGAAAGTTACTTAGTGCCTCAGCACACACAAGTATCTAATACAGAACCTTTATGACCCTCAGTTTCCTAAGCTGTGCAATGAATGGGGCTGCTTGGAGAAGTAAATAAAATCACTGTTAGGTTATGCAGTTAGCTCAATGTTTGCTACACAGCAGGAGTTTAACAAATGTGAACTTTTGTCAGTATATATGTATGTGTATTTAAATCAGCTTTAAGGTATAATTTAGTTATAACAGAACTCATGTTTTTAAGAATGAGTATTTTATGATTTGCTAAAATGAGTACTCCTTAAAAGTCCTAAGAAAGGAGAAGGGAGGGGAATAAAAGCCTACACAGACCAGGGTAGGCCTTGGATCTATGGACTCAGGAAGAAAAACAAGCCTAGAGGGGGAACCACCAACCTGGGGTCCATAGGGTTCATATACTTCTGTTTTTATTATGACTAAAACACGTATAATTATATTCCCTAACAACCTAGAAATATAGTCATGACTATGTGGTGTTCATAACTAAAACTAGAATGCTAACAGAGTTAATGAAGGACTCACATTTAGTACTTAGAAGGGAAATTGCTATGTAGCACTTAGCAATTCTGCAGAGCTAGGCCTGGGAACCCACACATCTAGTCAACTGGACTTCAGAAACAAAGTACTGTTTTCAAAGCATCCTCAGGGCTACTGTGGGATGATCATGGCTTTCTACTACTGTTTGTTGTTTTGTTTTTTTTTTTGATGTTTATTTATTTTTTAGAGAGAGAGAGAGAGACAGAGTGTGAGTGCGGGAAGGGCAGAGAGAGAGGGAGACACAGAATCCAAAGCAGGCTCCAGGCTCTGAGCTGTCAGCACAGAGCCCAATGTGGGACTCAAACCCACAAACCATGAGATCATGACCTGAGCTGAAGTCGGACACTTAACCGACTGAGCCACCCAGGCGCCCTCTCTACTACTGCTTTTTAATTGGTTATTCGGTTAACACTAAGGCAGACTGATTTTTCAGACTGTTAGCGTTCAAGAACTAGCTTTTAAGACACATAAATATTTTAGTTCAAATATGGATCATCTATACTCTTATAACCAAAACAGATATATGCCCAATTTCTCCAAATCTGCTTAGACCAGGATAGAAACAGAAAAAAGTTCTCTTGCTAACAAAAAGCAACAGGTGGGGAAATCATTAGCATATTCATGTGGTTCTAAAATCAAATAATACATAAAATAATACATTCAGAAGTCCTACTTCCACTGCTGTCATCTAACTTGTTTCCAGCCACCCCCAACAGGTAACCATTTTTAGTTTCTTGTGTGTGCTTTCAGTTTATGCATACTGTATATGAGCAAACAAATATATCTGATCTTATTCTCCCCATCTCTGCTTTACTACAAAAAGTATCATACTATACGCATAGCTCTGCATTTTCCTCTTTAACAGTAATACATCTTGGAGATGTTATCCTGTATTAGTACATACTAAATCTTCTTCATTCTTTTTTCTTAAAAGCTATACAATTTTCCATTATATAAATGTTCTGGAAATTAAATAGTTTCTTATCAATAAAACATTTAAGTTGTTCTGGTCTTTTGTTATTACAATGTTGCAATGAATGACCTTGAATATACATCATTGCCTATATACCTACAGGATAAAGGCCCAGATGAGGCTTAGTGGATCAAAAGGTACGTGTATTTGTAATTCTGATAAACAATGGATCTTACTTTTTCGATGTTCTGAATCCATTAAAAAATCTGATAAAGGTTACAAACTTGGCCCCTATAATAATGAACACATACAAAATTTACATACTCTAAGTGGACCCTATGAGCCCTCACATGGATCAATCTCTGGAGATATTGAAAGAGCAGATAATTTACAAAGGGGTCTCAGAGCCATAATTTCAAAACTCCAAAAACTTTGAGAGATTTTACCTTGGTTGATTTCAGCTGCGGAGGGTCCTAAGCTCAAGATCTTCTTCTGCTGAGCATTTTTGGCAAGTAGTGTGTGCTTGTCATCATTCCCTGTATCCATCTCTGAAATGGTGACAGCCAGAATCCGGCAGAAATTAGCAAGCTGCTGCTGATCAAAATTGGATACTAAAGAACTCAGATTGGGGACTTCATCTAGTCGGATCATTTCCTACAGGAAACACAAATAAAACAATCCCCATGCTCAGTTCATTTGACACTGGATGTGCCCCTTGTTTGCATTCCCCAAAGAATGGGGCTTGGCAGCTAGACCACTTAGGTTAAATCCCAGCTCTGCAAACTGCAGCTGTGCAAACACAGGTAAATTATGGAACCTCTCTAAGTCTCTGTGTGCTCAACTGTCAAATGGGACTAACATACCTTATAGGATTGGTCTGAGGATTAAACCCTTTGAAAACCATTGTTCTTATTCTTTGTTCATGTGGCTCATTTTGTCTATTTAGGAAAGCAAAGCAAAGCAAAGCAAAGCAAAGCAAAGCAAAGCAAAGCAAATGCCTACCACTCAAGTTTTATCATTCATAAATTGCCATTCTTGCTACAGATGTTTTCTTTTTAAGAAATAAGAAATAAAATATTCCTAACCAGTTGTGTTCCCATCTCTCCTGCCAAAGGGAACCTTTATTTTGAACTGTCTATTATTCCCACACGTTCTTATACTTATATTTCCATAAAAATATATGCTTTTAAAGTGAAGGAAACCACCAACAAAAGAAACAGCAACCTACTGTTGAAGATATTTGTAAATGATGTATCTGATGAGGGGTTAATATCCAAAAAATAAAGAACTTACACAATGCGACATCAAAAATGATCTGATAAAAAAAATGGGCAGAGAATCTAAATAGACATTTTTCGGGGCGCCTGGGTGGCTCAGTCGGTTAAGCGGCTAACTTCGGCTCAGGTCATGATCTCACGGTCCGTGAGTTCAAGCCCTGCGTCGGGCTCTGTGCTGACGGCTCAGAGCCTGGAGCCTGTTTCAGATTCTGTGTCTCCCTCTCTCTGACCCTCCCCCGTTCATGCTCTGTCTCTCTCTGTCTCAAAAATAAATAAACGTTAAAAAAAAAAATTTTTTTAATAGACATTTTTCCAAAGAAGACATACAGAAGGCCAACAGACACATGAAAAGATTTCAGGAGAGAAATGCAAATCAAAACCACAATGAGATATCACTTCATTATCTGTCAGAATGGCTAATATTAAAAAGGCAGGAAATAACAAGTGTTAGGATGTGGAAAAAAAGGAGGATGGTACACTGTTGGTAGGAATGTAAACTGGTACAACCACTATGGAAAACAGTATGGAGTTTCCTAAAAGAAAAAAAAAAAAAAAATCAAAAACAGAAATATCAATGATCCAATAATTTCACCACTGGGTATTTACCCAAAGAAAACAAAAACAGTAATTTGAAAAAAATATATGCACCCCTATAGTTATTGAAGCATTATTTACAATAGCCAAGATAGAGAAGCAACCCAAGTGTTCATCAACAGATGAATGGATAAAGAAGACATGGTATATACATGGACAATGGAATATTATTCAGCCATAAAGAAGGATGAGATCTTGCCATTTACAACAACATGGAGAGACCAAAAGGATATAATGCTAAGTGAAATAAGTCAGAGAAAGACAAATACCATTTGATTTCATTTGTATAGGAGTCTACAAAACAAAACAAATGAATAAACAAAACAGAAAAAGACTCATAAATACAGAGAACAAACTTGTTGTTGCCAGAAGAGAGGCGATTGGGGGGGGATGGGCAAAATAGGTCAAGGGGATTAAGAGGTACAAACTTCCAGTTATAAAAGAAATAAGTTGTAGGGATGAAAAGTACAGCATGGGGAATATAGTCAATAATATTACAGTAACATTGTACGGTGACAGATGGTGACTACACTCAGTGGCGAGTATAGCTTAATGTATAAAATCACCGAATCACTAGGCTGTATACCTGAAACTAGTATTACATTGCATGTCAACTATACTTCAATAAAAAATAAATCAAAAAATTTAAAAACATTGTTTTGTTTTTAAAACCAACAATGTATTGTTTTGCATGTACAGTGTGAATTATATATGACACCTTACTGTTAGTTAACACTGGGATTTTTTTTTAAATTTATGCCACTTCTGACAACAGAAAGTTAGTACTTTTTCAACTTTTATTTATTTTTAAGTAGGGTCTGGCCCAATATGGGGCTTGAACTCACAATCCCAAGATCAAGAGTCGCATGCTCTACTGATTGGGCCAGCCAGGTGCCTCTCAACACTAGGATTAAATTACACAGATACAAGTAGCTCTAATTCATTCATTTTTTCACTCTTTTACTCCAGTGTATTTAACCAGTGTGTGTGTGTGTACGGACACACACACACACACACACACTCATACTATACACATAGCTCTGCATTTTCCTCTTTAACAGTAATACATCTTGGAGATGTTATCCTGTATTAGTACATACCAAATCTTATATATACACGTGTGTGTGTGTGTGTGTGTGTGTGTGTGTGTGTGTGTGTGTGTGTGTTGTGTTTAGGTAGGCTATAATTTTTCACTATTAAACAATGCTGCCATGAACATTCCTATAGGTGTCTCCTTGTGTGCTTGCACAAGTAACCAATTATCTAGAGTAAGCAATAGCAGGCATTCTTGTCTTTTTGACTTTAACAGGAATATTTCCAAAGTTTCAACATTAAGTTTTCTGTTTGCTGTAAGTTAACGGATATCCTGTATCAAGTTAAGGAATTTTCCTTCTATTCCTAACTTCTATCATAAATGAATACTGAATTTTATGAAATGCTTTGTTATTTTAGTTTCTTTTTTTTTATTCTTCTCTACAATCCGCAAATGTTGCATGTTGTATGAGCTTCTCTTCTTCTGAAACATCCTTATATTCCTCAGAAAATACCTACTACTGCCCTTCATCTCACTGATTCACTTCCACTGAACTGGATATTTCTCAATCACTGCACATACCCTATGATCTTGTAATTATCTGTTTATTTTCCACATAAACTTATGCTGCCTTGAGGCTGTCCAGAGCCTCAACACATAAGAGTTGGTGGTGAGGGTCTCAGTAAATGTGTACTGAACAGGTGAATGATTCCTAGAAGCCCTCATGAGTTCCACTCTTACTTCTGGGAATGAAGGCCTGAAGTTCGCTGTGGAGGAGCTACCTGGGGGCAGCCCCTTCCACCTTTGCCTTCTCCTTCCCCAGTACACAACAAATGGGAGCCATTGTTATTATTGGTAACTGTAACTTTCAGCCCTGTTCCTCTAGCTCTGTGATGGGTCATAAACTAGGTCCTACCACCCTCCAAGCCCACTTCCTTGTGTTATATTTTAATTTTAAAATCTAATACATACAACATATGTTACGAAGCATAATCAAGTGAATAGCTGTGTGTGCCTTTCCTATCACATCTTCCTGCTTCTCTGCCAGAGGTAACCACAAACCTGAATTTTATTTTTGCTTTGCTGTTAAGATAAAAAAAGCTTTGTGTATGAGTTGAGTTTGCTTATTTCAGAGCTTTATAAAAATGATACACTATATACAGTCTTCTGTAACTGACTTCTACCAGTACTTTCTATGAGTTAGCTATGTTGTTGCCTATATCAACAATTTATTCACTTCCACTACTTTATAATATTCTATTGTGTGGATAGAGAAAATTTATCCATTCTACTGCTGATGGATCACAGACTTGGTTTCAGTTTTTTGACCCTGAAACAATGCTATAAACATTCTTATGTGTTTCTTGATGCACATGTACAGAAGTATTTCTGGCTTCCAAACCATTCCGATAATGTCCAAGAATAAGAAAAAGTTTCCATCACAACCCAATAAAACATACATAGGTGAATGTATAAATATGTGACAAAAACTTAAATAATAACCCTTACATGATACACTTTAATCTTTTCTATTTAGCTGACAGACCCAGTGGATTGATTTCACAATCTCTTGGCTTTGATGTAGTGTTTTCATTTCTAAGAATTACTGGTCTGTCTGGGACGGAGTTTATCCACAAGCATGCCTGGGAATAGGTTACAGGTGACCCAGGCACAAGAATGATGCCTCGGCCCTCAGGGTAGTGCTTCCCTAGGTGCTAGATCACGAGGTATGCACATGTTCAACTAGAAAAGAAGATAAATATATTCTGCAGGAACAAAAAGATATCAGCAGTATATAAGTATTTCCAATGATATACATTCTCACCAACATTTGTGCTCTCATGGTGGCCTTAATTTGCATTTCCCTCATTATTAATGAAGCATCTTCTTTTATTTATAGATTCTGTGAAATGCTTGCTTACATCACTGCCTCCCCCCGCCCCTTTTTTTAACTAGGTTGTCTTTTTCTTGCTGATTTGTAAGAATTCTTGATAAATTCTGAATACCAATTTGTTAGTTACATGGGTTACATATATCTTTTCCTAGTCTGTGGCTTGGGTTCCCACTTTCTTTACGGTGCCTACCCCCCTTTCAAACTGCACCAAGGTAACGATGTCTAGCAGAACTCATCACTATTTTTAGCAACACACAAAAATATGAGTGTGACAGGGCATGACAGGCAAGCAGGAAAAGTTATGAAGGAGCAATCCTAGACTCCCATGCTGAGACTGCGAAGGAGTCTAGTGTTTCCACCCTTGAAGCCCCCTTTCACACACTGGCTGGAGCATACAATTATTGGAAAAATGACAAAGACTTTTTATCAAAGAACACAAAGGGTCTGGGACCTGCACACATCTCCAGTGTGTTCCTACAGACAATGGGCCACTTGTGCATCTTCTGCCTGCACGATGACAATCAAGGCCTGGGGAAAACACAGCAGAAAGACAGAAACGAAAGCTAGGGTAACCGCAATGCACGCGGGTAGCCTTTTCTCTGCAAGAGCAACTCTAAGAGGCAATTCCTGCCACCTCAGTAGTAAGAGGAAGAAATCTTCCCACTGCAACCAACATGGAGGCATGGAATAAGGACTAGGGAAGTAAGCTCCATGTCTTCACAAGCATTACACAAATATCTAATACACTATCTAACAGATATCTAACAGATGGTGTGTTTTTTGGGTTCTAAGTTTTTTATGATATTTTTTAATTTAGTATTTCATTTTCATCACAGCTCCTCTTTTAAAAAAATTTTTTAAGTAGGCTCTACATCCAACATGGGGCTTATACTCACGACCCAGAGATCAAGAGTGGTATGTTCCACCAACTGAGCCAGTCAGGTGCCCCTTTGTGTGTTTTAAAAAAAAAAAAAAAAATTAAAAAAAAATTTTTTAATGTTTATTTGAGAGACAGAGAGAGAGAATGAACATGAGTGGGGGAGGGGCAGAGAGCGAGAGAGACAGAATCTGAAGCAGGCTCTAGGCTCTGAGCTTGTCAGCACGACAGCTCACTAACTGTGAGATCATGACCTGAGTTGAAATCGGACGCTTAACCAGCCAACCCAGGCACCCCTGTGTGTGGGATTTCTTTCTTTTTTTTTTTTTTTTTTTTTTTTTAAGTATATTCAGGATCTTTTGAATGTCCATCTTATGACCAAGTGGCAGGCTTTCAGTGCTCACATTTGTGTCTCCTATGTTGGTATCAAATTTTAACTGTTTAAGACTAATGAGATTAAACAGAAGTGAACTTAATAAGTCTAAGCCAAACATCACCATCCAGGGAAACATATCCTGATGAATGAAGGTTTCACAGCATTCAAATATAGAAAAGTGGTAGGAAAATGGAGTTATCCCATAGCATACAGCAGTGTAAGTATGCTAAAAAGATCCTGCATCATAATAATTAGCAAAGGGCAATTTGATTTCAGCAAAGTAACATTAGCCATCACATTAAAGGCAATCTGAACTTTTGAGTTTTATCATTAGTTTGATTTCAATTTATATACTGGCTTAGGTTTTACTGTCACTTAAAACCCATTAGAAGAAGAAATATAACCTACTTTTGTACCTAAATATATTTAAGTAAAAAAAAAAAAAAAAGTTAACACGAGGAATATGGATGAATTTTTCTTTTAAAAGAGCTCTGTACATCAGTCTTGAGAATCCAATTATCGAAGACACCCTCCACCATCTGGTCATCCACCTGCTGGAGAACATAGCTCACCTTTTTAACACCCAAAATATCTTCAATGAGGGTTGCTGTTTGTAAGAATGTTTTCTTACTCGTCATCAACGTAAACAGGAAGATCACAAAGTCATTCTTTTCTGCCAAACGCTTTGTAACTCCTTCCGTCTATCACAAGGGAGAAGGAGAGAAAAGGCAAGATAGGTTATAATCTTAAAACCTGAAAAGCAAGGTACCCCCTTCTGGAAACTGGAAAAGCAACTTCAAGCTCCCTGAGGAATTATTCGCAGAGGACTTAAATCCCTATAACCATATACAAAACGTGTGCAAATGCTTTTTGAGAGGATGGGTTTCTCTATGGTAGGTTCACGATATGTTCTGACCTAATACCTGCCTAGTAACTCAATGAGGAGCTACACACTAGCACCCAATAGCCCAAGTTTTATTTGGCCAGCAGTACATTTTAAGTAGTGAATGTCAATGTCTTCAGGCATGACGTCCTTACTCCAGATTAACCAAAATCTGCACCGTCCCCACCCCAAAACAGGCACCTCCAGACATTTCTTCATTTCTGCCTAATCCCTGGAATTAAGCCAGATCAGCATAGAGTTGGACCATATCATACTATGTTCTTCACATTTTTGTTTCCTCCTTTCCTTTTTTTTTTTTTAAACTGAACTGTGTTTTGCTGGAGTATCACTGATTAACATTAGGTGTCATTAACAAAAGCCTCATAAAACTAATGACCACATGGAAGTTGCCCAAGAGGGGGTCATCATACATACATCATCTTTTAAAATAAGGACAAGTTCTTACTGACCTCAGTTGCAAGAATAGTTGTACGTTAGCTGAACAATTAGTTTACTTTTATCTTCTAGGTCTGTCTGTGCCTCTCTGTCCACTAGCTACATGTGGCTACTGAGCACTTGAAACATGGTGCTCCAAGTGTAAAATACACACTGAGTTTTGAAAGCTTAGTAAGAAAAAAGAAAGTAAATATCTTATTAATAATTACTTACAATTGTTTACATGTTGGAATAATCTTAGTCTTTTTTTTTTTTTTTTTTTTTTTTTTTAGAGAGAGCACGCAAGCAGGGAAAAGGGGCAGAGGGAGAGGGGGGGAGAGAGGGAGGGAGGGGGAGAGAGAGAGAGAGAGAGAGAGAGAGAGAGAGAGAATCTCAAGCAACTCTACACTCATCATTGAGCCCGAAATGGGGCTCGATCCCTTGACCCCAGGATTATGACCTGAGCTGAAATCAAGAATCAGATGCTCAACTGACTGAGACACCCAGGCGGCCTGACATATTGGAATAATCTTGATATACGATGCTAAATAAAATATATTATTAAAATTAACTTCACGATTTCTTCCTACTTCTTTTCTTACTTTCTAAAAAAATGTGGCTATAAGGAAATTTAAAATAATCTAAGTGGTTCACGCTATATTTCTGTTGCATGGCACAGTTACAGATGCTGAACTGCATAAGTGTTGAAACTTATTTCTCTATTTGTGTTGGTTGATAAGAAGCTTAAACCCAAATTTATGTCCCATCCACAACACCACTGATTTTATAGTCAGCCCAATTCCTGGATACATGTTACACCCTCACCGTGTTCCACCCTTTTCCTTACCTACTTCTAAATTTATGATTTATGATCTTGGTAGATTTTATACAAGATGCCTGAAACCTCTTTTGGAATGAGGCAAGAAATGAAATGTAATTAAATGCTCTGCTGTATTTTCATAGCACACAGATTTCACTTCTACAGGGGCATTGGTTTCATTTCTGCCATGTATTATGCTGCTTACAGTTTACCACAGTATCCTAAAAGATGGATACTGTGTTTTACAAAAACTACCACATGTATGTTACTTTACAAGGTGCTTTCACATCTATCATCCCACTTAGTCCTCATAACAAGCCTACAATGTTGGTAAGATTACTGACTGCACTCTCCTGATAAGAAACTAAAAGCTCAGGGAGGTAAATTAATAAGCACTGAGCCATGAGCCAGAACTCCAAATCATGTTCTAGCACTAAGTGCTAGGCTTTTTCCTTTCTACCAAAATGCTTCTTTTATCCACCTTTCTTTCTTGCTCAGGGTCGACCAAACAGAGTGTCCTGCTCAATATATTGGTGAGGCTTCTGGTTCCTGTTTTGTTTTCTAACAAGAAAAATGAAGAAACAGAAATAAAGGGATTAAAAGGAATCTTAAAAGGAATACATTCTCCCAGTGCATGTATCCACTTGGTAAGTGATTGTTCAGTCTCTGCTTGGAAAGAGTCTGTCTCTGGAGAGATTGTTTAGTCTCTCCAGGGCTAAAGGAGATCACCACCTGCTGCAGTAGCCCTGGCTCTTAACACTTTCTACAAAATTCTGCCTCCCCGTAATTCCCACCTGTTGGTCCTGGTTCTCAGACCCATGTAAGTCGGTCCAATTGCCCTGTGTCTGAGGATAGCTCTCATGTCCACCCCCCCCCCCACCTCGAACTTTCCCCTATCAAGCACTGCAGATGTGGTGGGGAGATAAATGGGGCCCCAAGGGCAGGCATACTTACACAGACACAGGTATTATACAGGATGCTCAAACAGTCCTTGGACATTTCATCACTTACTGAAAGTGAAAGGGGAATAACTGGTTATTTTCCTCATTGAGAAGATATTGTAACAGAATTAAACTTTTTGAACACAAGAACTGGTCCTCACAATCTCCTCCAAGATGATTACTTTCCTTTTAGCACACCTCTTTCCGGTCCTTGCTTACCAAAGATTTTCATGATACTCCTCAGAAACTACAAGCCAATTAGTATATGGATTTTTGGTTGGTAGTAGCCCTTTTTTTCCTATGCTCCATAGCCTTCATGTTTTCAATCTACTGTGGTGTCATCACTTAATAGCCATGTTCTCTCTGTAGTTTGCTTAGAGTATATCCAGGGTTTTGGATGGGGGGGGGGATTTTTGTTATTTAAATAGACTAAAAATAAGCAATTTAATATATGTGTGTAACCTTTTTATGCTTGTGTTGCATCGGTTCCTCAAGATACATTTCCAAAAGCAGAACTGCCAGAATCCCGAGTATGAGCTTCCTGACTGAGCGTTACAAGTCTCCATTGAAAGTGCTACTAGCAGCAAACAAAGGTTATCATTTTTACTAAAGACTACAAGTGTGTTTTTGTTTTTTTGTTATTTCTGTTGGGGAAATGGCTTTTATTGCCTGACCTACTAACTCCAACAAAGAACTAGCTACTTCTCTGTGAGTAGGAACAGGGGAATACCATAAAAAGGAAACAACTGTCATGACCCCAAAGCCTGGAGAGAATAAAACTAAGTATGAACCATCAACGAAGTGTTTTCTTTGGCATTAAATTTTTTAAAACTGTTTCCATTCATTCCTATGCTGCCGCAAACTCTAAAATGCTAGGTCTCCCTCTGAGATGTCAATGGGTGGTCCTGACAAGCTAGCTTGACCAGAAGAGTTATCTGATACAATCTTGAGACAGTGCAGATGTCTCATATACCTCATCACTACCTTTTAACCTGTTGGGACTTTTTGGTTTATCTCATGACTTCAGAGCAGGTTGGAATACCAGATCAGTGTATCTCAATAATTCTAGACCTTTCATTTTCAAAAGGAACTGGAGTTCAATCATTCATCAAATATTTATTTGGCACCTACTCTAGAGCAGATAAAGAATACACAGTGTTTAGTGGGGGGAAAAAAATCCTAGCCCTAATGGAACTTATAAATCTAGTACAAGAAAGAGAGAATGAGTACCCCAAAAAGTAATTACAAGATGCCATTTATTATCAGTGCATAGAGAACCCAAAGAACCAATTTAGATAGAGTACAAAGCTGAGACATCAAAGATGAATATGAGTCTTCTTAACCACTGCTGCACGCACTAACAAGGCCTTATGTAGTCTGGTTTGTTCCAGTTAAGGAGGGAATTTTTTTTTTTGTATTTAAGAAAAGATACTTTTCCTTTCGCCTTGTCACATCAGAGAGAGCAAGATGGGTCAGCAGCAGCTCTACTGGAGCCATCTGAGGAAGTCTGAGCAGGGTTCTCGTTCTTGACGCATCTGCTCAAACCACCACGGTCTGATCAGGAAACACGGCCTCAGTATGTGCCGCCAGTGTTTCTGTCCGTAGGCGAAGGATATAGGGTTCATTAAGTTGGATTAAGTGAACTTCCTTGAGTGGGTCATCCAAGATACCTACCTTACCCACAGATATCTAGGATAGCTACCTTAGTGTTCATTGTACATAAAAGTAATTCAATTAAAAACATGTGTATATGAGGTTTGTAAAAAAGCATTCATCAAATGTTAAAAGTGATCTCTGGCACATATGTATGTATTTATTTTTGTGATTGTTGGCTTTTAATGCCAAAGAAAAGTGCTCTTTTTTCTCCTTATTAAATACTGAATACCTAAAAATAATACTTGTAACATGCAGAAGTTATAAAAAGGAATAAAAGAATAATACCCATAAGACCCATCACCCAGCTTAAGAAATAAGCTACCAAAACCCTTTGACTTTTTAACCCTTACCATTTCTGGTAATGACTGAACTTTTTACCAAGAGCACGTATCACCTTTATAACAACAACAACAACAACAATATAAAACAAATGATCCTACCAGGTTATTCTTTATTCCCTCAATTAACTAGACAGGAGAAATAAGAGTTTTCAGAGAAAACCTAAAAGTTGGGCCCAGAGACTATCAGAATCTACTAAGATGCAATTCTTTCAGCCCAGTGGTTTTCACACTTTTTCGTTTAAAGCCCCAGATCTATATTTCTACTGAGTATAAAACTGATAAAGAGAGCTGCCTAGTTGGGGGAGGAGAGCACATGCTGCCACTGAATAAATAATAGAAGGCAGACCCTCACTCTTGAGTTAGGAGGTAAAAGAAGAGAAGCCCCTGAAAACCATGTCACATCAGCAGGCTGGGAAATGAGGGCCAGTGGCTTGCAAGTATACTTACTTTTCAGTTTCTGTCCCCGGATAGAGATTGTAGGCCTCATAAGAATTTCTACAAGGAGCTATAGATAAAAATTTAAAGAGTTAAAAAAAAAAAAAAAAGAAAGAAAATTGGGTAAAATCTTCATAATTATTTCCAAGCATAACTTATAAAACAATCTTTGCCATGATAACTGATGGCCCAAACATCTGTTCCCAACACACCCAGGAAGCAGTGAGGCTCATAGGAATAAGCACTGTACCAAGAGTCAGGAAGCCTGGGTTCTAGTCACAGCTCAGCTCAGCCACCTAGTCCCCATGTCAACTTGGGCAAGTAATTCTCTCCATGGCCTCAGCTTTCTCATTTTATTTTTATTTTTAAATTATTTAACTATTTTATTTTTTTGAGAGATAGAGAGGCGGAGAGAGAGGGAGAGAGAGAATCCCAGGCAGGCTCTGCACCATCAGTGCCTAGCCCAGTGCAGGGCTCAAACTCACAGAACCAGGAGATCATACCTGAGCCGAAACTAAGAGTCAGAGGCTAAACCAACTGGGCCACCCAGGCATCCCTGAAGACTTGAACATTATAAACCAACAAGCTCTAACAGATATCTATGTAACATTCTGCCTATCAACAGAATACACATACATTCTACTCAAGCATACATGGAATATTCTCCAGGATAAATCATATATTAGACCATAAAACAAGGCTCAATAAATTGAAAGGACTGAAATTACACAAAGCATATTATCTGATCACAACGGAATAAAATTAAAAAAACCAGAAAGAAATCTGGGAAATTCACCAATGTGGAAAATTAAAAAACACATATAAATGAGTCAAAAAAATTACAAAATACTTTGAGATAAATGAATACAGTAAAACTTATGATATAGCTAAAGCTGTGTTTAGATGGAAATTTATAGTTGTAAATGCCTATATTTAAAAAAAAGAATTATCTCAAACCAATAACCTTATCTTTCACATTAAGACACTGGAGAAAGAGGTACAAACCCAAAGTATGCAGAAGAAAGGAAATAATAAGAATTAGAGTAAAAATTAATTTAGTAGAGAATAGAAAGTAACAGAGAAAATCAATAATATCACCACCAACCTTAGAGAAAACAAAAACTGCCCTCCTGCTGAGGGATACTTTTAACTATTATATGTGGTACTACGCTAAGCATCTTTATATACAAACTTTATTTCATTTTGACTTACATCTTCATGAGAAAGTTACAGAAAGAAATGTAAACAAGGCAAAATGATTAATGATCTTTAAGGTTTTAGGCATGCTCCACAAATGGTTTTCTAAAGAGATGCCCCACTTCTCAAAATCATCCAAAGTTATAAGATGCTCAGGTGGAAGATGGATTATGTCAATGAATAAATTAAAAGTCCTTTAATGCCAAGCTATGGATTATGGCCTATAGACATTTCATTTGGTCCACATCTACTGAAAAGCTGGGAGATTTTACATAAGAATCTAGATTTCCCACACACCCCCAGGGCAACAATAGTCAATGGGGGCAAAAGAGTCATTTCCCCATAAAATGGGCACACACTCTCCACTTCTCCAGAGTCCCTGCAGGCATTTAATTTACACAGATCATGACTCGGGCTGCTTCAGTCCAGTAAGGTACCTACTTGACCCTGTACGCATCTGACTTTACAAACTCTAGGATACACTTTTCACTGCCACGTCAGGGGTTGGGTCAAGTTGACAAAGGAGTGGTCTAACCACCAGCGTGCCCAATTATTCCAATTCATACTGAAGAAAGGGTGACTTTGGGGCATAGCTAGTGACTGGCAGAGGAAGAAATAAAGAGCTCTGTCTGAAACAGGAGCAAGATGACAAGGGAGTTCAACATGAACAAATGCACCCAACTAAAGGTAAGTCGAGAGCAAAAGGACCAGAGCAAAATCTCCTATTTATCAACAGACGAAATTCCTGGAGAAGCCAATCTTCCCCAAAGCAGACCAAAACCTCACAAAATCACAAAACTTTGATCCAAACAGACATCAGGCTAGAGACCCCAGATACCCACATTATTTTTTTTCCTCCCATAAATACAGTGGTTTTTATTACAATACATTCCTTGATGAACAATTCAGAGGTAAAGGATCCCTCGAGCTGGTCATTAAGTAACTGTTGCAGGACCCCTACAGCTGCTGAGGAGAGGCAATGTTGAGCAACAATTAGGGAATAAAGACTATGACTGATGCTATGGATGCAAATGTGTAACAATCTTTACTTTTGTGGAAAATGGCATCTTTAAGGAAACATTTTTTAAATTGCAGTATAACAGGGACGCCTGGGTGGCTCAGTTGGTTGGGCGGCCGACTTCAGCTCAGGTCATGATCTTGCAGTCCGTGAGTTCAAGCCCTACATCAGGCTCTGTGCTGACAGCTCAGAGCCTAGAGCCTGCTTCGGATTCTGTGTCCCCCTCTCTGCCCCTTCCCCACTCATGCTCTGTCTCGCTCTGTCTCTCAAAAATAAATGTTAAAAAAAAATTTAAATTGCAGTATAACATGAGCCAGCAGAGTATACACCATAAATGTACAGCTCCCGTTTTTACAAGGTGAACATCCTTCCTGTATCTAAAAAGTAAACCCCTCTCCATTTAAAAGTACCATAAACAAAGTCAAAATTTAATTTTAAAACTTGGAAAAAAAACCCAACACATATAACAAAGGACCTTTATTTTTCTTAACGTATTTATTTATTTATTTATTTATTTTTGAGAGGGGGG